>NC_067472.1:111822006-112152006 GCF_947179515.1 Apodemus sylvaticus
TTTTTTTTAAACTTAAAGGTCTATAATGGAATCTGCTGATTAGAATCAGAACCGTATCTAAGTATAGATATGAGAGACCTTTCCTGAAGGTGATGGGAGTTGCAAGGACACTCTACCCGTAGCATACCTGGGATAGACACTGATGCTAAAGCCCATTAATTGGCATTTCTTCTGTCCTTTGTGATGACATTAAGTAGTTATACAATTGATTGATTCTAATATTATATAGCACAGTAAGTAAGAAACTTGGATGAATGAAAACTATTAGGTGGCCCACAACTGCATACAGGGAAAACCAGGAGAGAAACAAATGCAAATGACGAAAAGGCAAAGGGTACTTTAGCCGCTTAGTGATTAAAGGTTAACTTAATTTGCTTTATGTAGCATTAGAAAATAATATAAAAAAAAGTTGTTGTCGTGATGAGAATACCAGACAAATGACTTCTTATTCAAGTTGAGAATGTTCTGAGCCTACCAACATATGTTGACAAATTAGGTGATAACTAGAATTATAGTTCGGCCTTTTATTTTATATAGTCCTAAAATATTTGGGCAGAGACAAACATCGTTTTCTAAAGGAAATTCATGTGTAGATGGGGATGCAAATCTAAACATTTTATAAATCTAAGGAACTAAATGAAAGGGAGAATGCAAGATAGTAAGCAAAAATAGCTTTAGAAACTAAATTAATTTAATCATTACCCTTAAAAAACAATTATCAAGGCTTTAGAGATATCTCTGGCATTTGGGAGGTTCAAGGGTAACAGTGTCTTGGGAAGGTAGAGAGGATCAGCCTCAGCTTGGTCATGGGTCCTCAGGAAGGATGTTTGGGAGCAGTGGATGAATGACTTGGAGTCAGTGATAGATGTGAGGTCACAGCTTTGTGTTCTGCTCAAGATAGCTCTCTGATTGAGGGAGCTCTCGCTTACACCAAAGCCCAGTCTTTTGCTTTCCACCAGCTACTTCTTTAGGAATTACTTATCAGTTCAATCATTTATGCCAAGTCCCTTTTGGATTATTCCACAAATCAGCATCTTATGACCTTAGCTCCTTAACTCTAAAACAAAAACAAAAACAAAAACAAAAACAAACAAACAAACAAACAAACAAACAAAAAAACAAAAAGAGCCTTATAGTTGAAGCTTCCACATTCTGCTGCCTGCTGGAACTAGAACCTGTCTCCACTGTTCTATGACATTATCACCAGCTTTCTGTTTTACAGCTCCTTCAATGCCTAAACTTGGCTGTCCTGGAACTTGCTTTGTAGACAGACAAACTCAGAGATCTGCATAGCACTTTCTCCTGAATGCTGGAATTAAAGGCATGTACCATAACTCCTGGACCTAAGCTTTTCTTCAACAAAAAATTGTTCTGTTCCAGGCTGAACTTAAACTTAGAAATACTCAGTATTTGCTGGTTTGTACTCATTACCTTTGTCTCCTGGGATTAAAGGTGTGTACCACCATGCCTGGGCCTAAGCTTATCATGGCCACTATGCCTTAAGAACCTGATCAAATCCCTGTGTCTTCCAGCCTCAACATCTGGATCACAAGTGTGCCCTCCATTTTTGGATTGTAGTTCATTCCAGATAAAATGTGGAATGAACTATTCCTTGTTCAACTGCAAACACAAACAATACATTTAATAGTGCAAAGCCTTGCCCTGAGATCTCCACTCCCTAAATCTCTTTAACTACTTTTTAAAAATCTTTCTGAAAAAGCCACAGCTACCTCTGTTCTTTGAGATGTGTGAAAACCCTCATACAATTCATATTGAATCATTATGTTTTGCATAGTGGAGAAATCTTATAAAGAACACTTCTCATACTGATACATGAATTCTCCATCTCATATTTTCAGAGTTCTTTCCAACAGGTTGTCTGAAGGTCACTGTATTAACATTTTGATGACGAACAACAGACACATTCTCATTTCCTGGAACCCTGCTGTTTCTGATCTTCATGGAACATTGGCAGGGAGAACATTCCATTAAAAAAGAACATAAAGTAAAATATATGTGTGTGTGCATATTATATTATTATTATTATTATTATTATTATTATTATTATTATTATTCAAAGAAGCCTTAGTCCCACAGCAATGGTCAGCACTTGAGAGCCTCGCACTGCTGGCTCTGCTCCAGAAGCAGTAACCCTGTCACACTGTTCCTTCCATGACCATGCTAAACCTGACGAGAAGGTAGTTGGGTATGAGTAAGAAATATTTACCTAACTGCTTATTTGAAAATGAGAAACCTCAATTTTCCATGTCATGAAGTAAATGTTATGAATCGTGCTAATTTCCAAGTACATGGACTGTTTTGTAACTTCCTTTAAGAGAGCATCAAACTGGTAGTGTGGGGACCAACACCAGTGGTCATAAAGAATAAGCGGTCAATATAGTAACCATGAGTGATGGGAGTGACTGAAAGACAGTCTTGAGTACTAATCATTTGTAGTAGGAGCACATGTCTTTTCCTTCCTTCAGAAATTACTTTAAAGTATTTCTGCATCACTGTTTTCTTCCTTTCTGTGGTGACCTAGACTCCTGCTCCTGAGTCAAGTTTGCTGGTTTGTACTCATTACCAAATTTCCCTAACTTTGCCACTAATAGCCAAGCCCAAGGAGGCTCCATTGTATTACAAATTGATCACTTGTGTTTTGAATTCTACTTTCATGAATTATGGGTCCAAGGTCTCACTAAAGGAAAAAAGAATAGTAGGTTAAAATAAAAAAATCATGGAAGCAACTCAACATGGTTGAAGGGCTTCTGAAACGAGAGGGAAAATCTTACAGCTAAAGGCTCAAGAACATTACCTTTTAAATGCTACTTCCAAGCTAGCAGCAATCACCCTAGTAAAGTCAAAATGTGAACTTAATAAAAACATTCTAAAATGATAAGGAGAAGTGACAGTAGAAAAATTTTACATGAAAGGAACCTCATACTAGGTCATTTGTAGACCTGCTCTCTGTTCTAATTCAGTCAAAAATGTATCTTGCCAGATTATGCCAGCAAGACCAAACATAGAGTCTCAAATCAGAGTATAATCCATCAGACAGTCCAGTGTGTGAGAGTTTAATGCATATGCTAATGATGCACTACAGGCAGGAATAATGTCAGGTATCCATCTTCCTAGTAAATATATAGACAAAGGTTCATATGCAGAGAGACAGGAAGAGAAGGATTCCCCCAAGGTTCTCAGATCAGCTATAATAGTACATGCAGGTCATTCACAAATAAGAGATCATGCTTCAAATAAATTGGAAGGCAAGATATGACACTCAAAGTTAATAACTATTCATGAATAGTTTTACAATAAAATAGCAAAGTAACAAATGTTCAGAACTTTGTATTTTGTTCCTAAAGAATGTTCTATATTATGATTTACTATTTACTACCATAGGTTACTGAAATTAATGAATATGTATTAAGGTCCTACCATTTCTCTGTTTCCATTATAATGCTGTATGATATTCCACAGACTTGTAAGGAAATATTGCTATTACAAATTCGATCAGTGAAATTTCAAAGACTTATAAATTAAATGTAAACACATATCAGTTATACATATATAGGTTTATGCAAAATACACACACACACACACACACACACACACATATATATATATATATTAATGAAGGTCTTTTAGTAAATAAAGAAATTGCGATTCAAGCTGCAGGATTTTGAATGCCCAGAAACCAAAAGAAATCTAGACATAATGGTCAGTGCTATCCATATATAATCTCAATGCTCCCATGTCTAAATGGGAGGTAGATAAATGAGTCCCTCAGGTCTTCTAAATCTATTAAATGCTGACTAGATGCACACAAAAACAATTTTGCCTCAAATAAGGTAGAATGTGATATCTGACACTCAAGCCTGTCCTCCAAAAATCCATGTACCGTGAGCATTTACCATGGCATTAGGGTACCTTGACAATATATGAACTTTTATACACATGCATACACACATGCATATGTACATGAATCATATACATACACTTAAAATAAAATTCAAAAAGATCTCCCTTGTTTGAATTAAAAGTAATGCATTTGGTTTTGAGACAGAACAAGATTAGCAGAAATATAGGATGCCCCATCTCATAAAGGAGCTCCAATCATGGAATGTGCTCCAACTGGAGTAAATGTATATTCATATAAAAATTTCTCAGAAATTCCCTACTAATAATTATGTAATGTCATAAAAATCTTATAAATTCTCTTATTTTTGTATATTACATGCAATTGATATCTCAGTGCCTGAAATAAAGTTTTATTGTGCCTTTCATGGTATTTTAATTTTATATAGTTTATTTTACATGTTATTGGTAAATTATTCTCACCCATATTTTTCTGGTTCCCCTTATTTATCTTATTTATCTTTTTCATGTTACGAGGAGCCTAAAACCCCTACTACATAATATTATATAAGCACTATAAAATCTTTGTGTAGAATGGTACAGAAGAATAAATGTACCAAGACAGGTAAATGTTTAGCTAAAGCTTTCCAGTTATTCAACCTCACAACTCTGCTAGCTCATAAGCTATTGTCCCTGCATCTCATTTAAGAGTAAATGTAGAGAGTGCCATTTATTTTTACGTAATTCAGGATTAGTAGAGATTTCGATGGGCAAGTACATGGGAAAGCCATTGTCACACACATATAAAAAAGTAAATGACTAGCCAAAATCCACAAACTTCACATCATTAGATACTGAGGGCCACACAGGATGAGCAGCAAATGGCTTTAGAATTCATGGAATGGTGCCCACTGATTATCACAGTCACTAGGGGTGTTTCTCTGGGGGCCATAGCCCTGAGGACTACCTTTTCTGAGGACTTCATGCTGTTATGGAGTCTTGCTTTGCTTGTTGCTTTCACATTCCTCTTAATTCAAGAATTATATGAAAACTCTAAGGGGGCTTCCAGCCCCTCACTGGGTTGTATCACTAGTACTCTCGGTGATAGTGCCTGATCTCTTTCAGCTATTGCTGCTCGACCAGATTAATGGTTCAATCACCATCCTAGGGAAGAACTTAGAGATGTAGATTGTCAGCAATGGCCAGCCCCCTTAGAGAGCATTTGGAAAAATAAAATTGTTAATGAAGCTAGGTTGAGATGTTTTTGCTTCTGACTCACATGTAGAAAATCATAGGGAACAATTTGAAGTTCAGAAAGACACAATGTTAATACTTAAGGTAGGGACCTTTATAGTCAGGTAACAAGAGCAAGGCAGCACTGGTCGATGTGAATCTCACTGAGGCTGGACTGGTGATGATTCATTTCTTGTATCCATTTTTGCCCTCAGCTTCCTGATATGACTTAATAAAATGCTGTTGAGTAGAAACATACTCTGAGGATTTAAAGTAGACATGACTTATTTTTATATAAACTTAAAGTTTGTGATTCTTTGAAGATTCTTATAAGATTACTCTTAAAGATAATTAATAAAATAATTAATTGGAGAGTGGCGGTGGCAGCAATAGCATATTCTCTAAGATCAAGAATTGACAAATGGGACCTCATAAAAGTACAAAGTTTCTGTACGGCAAAGGACACCATCAAAAGGACAAATCGGCAACCAACAAATTGGGAAAAGATCTTCACCAATCCTACATCAGATAGAGGGCTAATATCCAATATATATAAAGAACTCAAGAAGTTAGACTCCAGAAAACCAAACAACCCTATTAAAAAATGGGGTACAGAGTTAAACAAAGATTTCTCACCTGAAGAACTTCCGATGCCAGAGAAACACCTTAAAAAATGCTCAACTTCATTAGTCATTAGGGAAATGCAAATCAAAACAACCCTGAGATTTCACCTTACACCAGTCAGAATGGCTAAGATTAAAAATTCAGGAGACAGCAGGTGTTGGAGAGGATGTGGAGAAAGAGGAACACTCCTCCACTGCTGGTGGGGTTGCAAATTGGTACAACCACTCTGGAAATCAGTCTGGCGGTTCCTCCGAAAACTGGGCACCTCACTTCCAGAAGATCCTGCTATACCACTCCTGGGCATATACCCAGAGGATTCCCCACCATGTAATAAGGATACATGCTCTACTATGTTCATAGCAGCCCTATTTATAATTGCCAGATGCTGGAAAGAACACAGGTATCCCTCAATAGAAGAGTGGATGCAAAAAATGTGGTATATCTACACAATGGAGTACTATTCAGCCATTAGAAACAATGAATTCATGAAATTCTTAGGCAAATGGATGGAGCTAGAGAACATCATACTAAGTGAGGTAACCCAGACTCAAAAGGTGAATCATGGTATGCACTCACTAATAAGTGGATATTAACCTAGAAAACTGGAATACCCAAAACATAATCCACACATCAAATGAGATACAAGAAGAACGGAGGAGTGGCCCCTTGTTCTAAAAAGACTCAGTGAAGTAGTATAGAGCAAAATCAGAAGAGGGAAGTAGGAAGGGTTGGGTGGGAAAACAGGGGGAGGGAAGGGGACAGATGGGACTTTTGGGGAGTGGGGGTCCAGGAAATCATTTGAAATGTAAATAAATATATCAATAAATTTAAAAAAAGATGGAATATTCTATAGATATCCGTTAAAAAAAAAGAAAGTTGTTGAAGTTGTTGGATAAATGAGTAACTAAAAATACAAACACACACACACACACACACACACACATCAATGGCTAAGCTTCTGGGTATAATTTTTGGTCCTTATTAATGAGTGGAAAGTTGAATACAAAAAATATTGTCATTTCAAAAAAAAAATTAATTATTTCTTTGTCACTACTAATTGTTGCCTGCCAGTAAGAAAAACTGCCTGGAAAAACTACCTTTCTTATTCATCCTATAACAAGTTGCTTAGTTACAAATGTACATGGTTTCTTTGGAATAATTTGTTTTCTTTACATGTGCTACTTAATATTATTTTCTGTGAAGTTATTGAGGAATATACCATGTTTTTCTTCAATCAGTCACTAAAAGAACAAATAGAATTTGATAGCATATAATTTTATACTGCTTGAAAGATTTTGCTGGGATATATAAGCTATGGGAGGAAAAATAAAGTTGTTGGCACTTTGTTCCATCTACCTACCATGCATGTGTGCATATGTATGTGTATGTGTATATGTTTGTGTATATGTATTATATGTGTATGTATGTGTGTATTTATATGTATACTTGCATGTGTCTGTATGTGTGTATATGTGTGTGTATGTATTTGTATGTGTGTGTATGTGTGACGTGCTTGGGACTTCGCTTCATCCATTCAGTGTGTGAATATGTGTAAGTTTGTCAGCTGCTCTCAACACTGAGCCCAACTACTGATGCCACAACTCACTGCCTGACGAATGAAATCTTGTCTTTGGCAGTTAGATGATTAATAGCTACCTGGACTGTGAAGCATATAATGTACATAATCTATAAATTACCATCCTATATAAAATGATACTCATGTTGTCCCTATTGAATGATACTTGTTTAAATCAAAGTGAGAGCCCCAAAAGGAAGCAAAAATAAAGAATTAGCATATGGTAGTCATTTATACATGTCTGCTGTGGTGTGATCACTGCACATATGTCAAGGAGTCATTTACAGACTCAGGGTGATCAGACCAGCTTGTGCTCTAAGGTTTGGTCATGCATGGTTCTGTAAAGAGTAGGCATGTAGTGGGAACATTGTTAATGAGAGAGAAGCCTTAGAAGCAGCAATTTTTTATTAAGCAATTGGCCATTATTAAAGAAAGAGCTGTGGTTTGCATAGGAGAAAAGATGTAACAGAAAGATCTTAGAAATGGAAAGAATCACAGACACTTAAACAATGTTTCAACTTTAGACTTGAGAAAGTATTCCAAAAGAGTTCAGCCACCTGCATGAAGCCATCCACCTGAACATTTTGTCAGACAGCATTCATCCAACATCATTGAAATTGGATCTAGACATCATCTCTAATCCGGCATTCTGTGCCCCTGACATCTGCACATTAAATATTTCTGTCACTGATTACTGACATTTGCAATTGATATTTCATTTTCTTCTTGTTTAAATTCTTGGTGTGTTTGGGTCAATTTTTACTTTTCTCACAGTTGCCAATCTGCACACTCCAATATCCTGCAAATTTTCTGTCATTTAGTATCCCTATTAATGTCCCATTTACTCTCCTGATCCAGATCTTTAATAAAAATGTTAAATAAGACCAGACATAGTATTTGTTACTTTCTGTTTATAAGCCTTTCCTCAGTTCTAATCTGAATGATTTTCTTGTCATCTAAGCTCATTTAAAGTGAATTTGCAAGTAAAATATCATCAGACATAGTATCAGATGTTTTGCTAATGCCTAAATATATCATGCTTTTCCTTCTATCCATTAATTTTAAGAATTTATCAAGGAAAGGAACTGAGCTTGTCACCCATGAATTTTCATTTATAAGTTCCTGCTGTTTTCAGTTTAAAAGTTTCTTTCACTTAGATTATTCAGGGTCATTCAATTATTTTGTAAAGTAACTTCATTTATATATTTAATATGTAGGTTTGCCTTTTTTCCAACACCACAGAAAAAAACCTTTGGATGAAAGGCAGGCAGAACTGTAAATAAGTCAGTAATACCCTAAATAAAATATTATATATCAAAAGGCTTAGTCTCCTCATGCAAATACAGACCATATTCCACAGGAATATCTGTCCCTCCTGTTCAGGCCATTGAACCCACAAATACTGATAGCAGGGCTTTGAAGACTCAGCAAGTATTTATATGTAAATTTAATTTTGGCCAGTGTTGTTTCAGGATGCTCACTATTTAAATGTCTGTTTCCCAAATAGATTATGTAATCTCCAAGGGCAAACTATCCTCACTTCTAGTCACAGGATTGAGAGTAGTGAGTGAGATGGGAGCTCAGTGAGCTGGGAGTCATTGCAGTGAGTGCAGAAGAGTTGTTTGTTCATGTCTTTATGCAGAGGTAGTTCAATCCAGAAAGTAATGTGCCAGAGATTAGAAAAATTGACAGTTAGCATGAGGCAAAGCAGGGCAATTCAGTGAGAAGCCAAGAGAAGCCAGATTGAATCAGTCAGCATGGAGAGAAGGTTGTGTTGAATCACCCAGCAAGAGTTCTGAAAGAACTAGAAGGGATTCAGTTATTCATCAATCAGACTCTAAGACAATATATGTGAAATAAAAGTTATATTTATATCTATCTGTCTATCTGTCTATCTATCTATCTATCTATCTATCTATCTATCTATCTATCTATCTATCCATCGATCTATCTACCTACCTACCTATCTATCCATCATTTACTATCTATATATCTTTCACTGATCTATATATCTTTCACTGATCATCTATCTACTTTATGTATCTATTATTTATCTATCATCTATCCATCATCATCTATCACCTGTCTGTATCTACCAAGCATGTATGTATGATAAATGTATGTGTGTATGTATGTGTATATATTATTGCCTGTTTAAACATTTTTCTCGCACGCTTGTAGAATGAAGGTTCTTAAAGACATTTCTAGATTCTGTATTCACTTTAACCTTTTCTCTCTTCTATAACATTACCAACAAATTTGCCACCAGATTGAATATTGAAGTGATTTAGTGATATGATCAATGAGTAAAAAGTGAGTTTATATTTCTGAATTATAGTTAAAGTTAAGAGAACATTTAATCTCTTGGCATAGTTCACCAAAAGAACAAGCTGTCTGATTATGACTTACTATGGAAGATGCTGCTTCACAGGAGTTTTTGGTACTCTCTTGGTAATAGGCCCATACATGTTCTCTAATTCTGGCTCAGTGGCTGACATATGACATTTCATTTTGTTATTTTCGCAGCCACATCATTCTCAAAACTCAGTATGAAATTACTGTAAACTCATTTAATTTTCACTTATCTAAGGTATTACTATTCAAAATTTTGAGAGCATGCTGAGAAATTTCAGTGCGGAATTAAGAATAAGAAGTGGTATTTTTACTTTATTAATTTTTTGTCACCAGTAATGTCAAATACTGATTGAGGCACAACTCATCCTTAACCAAGACAAGCACATCTAGTGTGGGGAATTATCCTTAACTAAGACAATCACATCTAGGATGGGGAATGAACTAAAAGTCAATGCTCTCTGCTGTCATAGACTTTTTCTATAGCAGTAGACTTTGTCCATGCTTTGAAGTGTACTCTTCTTACTAAGTCTTCCAGAGAAATAGGCAAAATATTTTATAACTCCCAATACATGTCCATGTCAAACATGTCCATCAACCACATTGCTCTCTCTCTCCTTACTTTATAGAATACCTTTTATCTTTTGCCTCACATGTGGTTAATCTAATAGATTACTGTTATTTTACATCAACTTTTAGGTGTAAGTTCATATATTGCCACATTGGAGCAGTTTTCTACTATGATCCTGATTTTTTTTTGTTTGCCTTTATATTACTTTCATTTCAAGTGTCCACCTGTCATTGGACACTTCCTAGGTAACACATTAGCTGAATATCTACTATCCATGTTTTCTAATTCCAAGTCTTGCTCCTCCAATAAAGTAAATATCCTTAATATCAAAGCCTTTCTTAAGTTGGAAAACATGAACATCTCCAAAGAAATTGTATATGAATAATTACAGAAGGATTAAAGCTATACACCAAATGCCTCTTCAACAAATGTATTGGTTTTGAATACATATTTGGTCCATATGTTTAAATCAATTTAGCTCTTGCATAAAACTCAAATGTCTACTTTTAATGTTTCTTCAGATTATGTATAAGTATATAAAACATATTTCTTGACCATAAGGAGGGAAAAGAGATATTTCTTGATAAAGATTGATTTTGGAATACTTTGACCAAGACTTACCTGAGTATCCCAGAAATTTAAATCAAGGAAAAGCAAGAGCAGAAATAAAACAAACTAAACCAAATCATTAAAAGAAACATAAGTGACTCATGAGACAGAATTGAAGTACCACTGAGAATTCCATCACATTCTTCAAGAGAAATCAGCGGCTCACAGGTGGGTGATACAAATACCAGTGAAAGCTAGTAGGTATGGAAATATGAAAATAAGGACAGGCAATTTAATTTGACTACACAGGAAGACATTTATGCTTTTTGATTTTTGTGTTTTATTGTTCCTTTCTGCTTGATTTGGAAAGACTCAGGAGTATCTACTGCCAAAATTTCGTGCTTTTCTTATTTCTATGAAAAGGCAAGTAATTGTCTTTTTATTTGCTTAATTAACATTCTTGTTTTTCTTCTTTCTTTTGTGAATATTCCTGGACTACTTAAGCATGAGAGAGAGAGAGAAAGAGAGAGAGAGAGAGAGAGAGAGAGAGAGAGAGAGAGAGAGAGAGAGAGAGAGAGAGAGAGAGAGAGAGAGAGAGAGAGAGAGAGAGAGAGAGAGAAGAGAAGGAGGAGGAGGAGGAGGAGGAGGAGGAGGAGGAGGAGGAGGAGGAGGAGGAGGAGGAGGAGGAGGATGAAGAGAGAGGAGGGATAGACAAACAGACAGACACAGAGAAATATAGACAAACAGAAACAGAGAGGGGGGATGAGAGAATAATAGGCAAGCAGAGAGTAAATACTTTGTAGGATGTATTTATATAAAATTATTGCCAGACTGTTAAATTTGCTTTAAATATAAGACAAACACGATCATTCTTTTCTATGAATGCAATTTGTTCCACTTTCTTTTGGTGAATATCAAAGTCTATAGATACATAAAATGTACATGTGTTTGTGGGTGCGTATGCTATCTAGATTTCTTACAGTGCATCTTAAAATAAAAATATGATGTAAATAATTCTTGGAGTGCACTGATTAACTAATCCCAACAGGAGAACATGCAACAAATACACACGTTTTCTACATAATTTTGATATATAAATGCTTGAACCCCCAAGTACAAAGAACTGACTGCATTTGCATTTTCAGGAATATTTAAAAGGAGTCTATGAGGATCTGGTGAAAAAGTCATGTTATCTTGCTCTACATGATTTCATGTGACAAGGTAAATTGGACAAATACTGCTGGGCATACTAACTACACAAACATTTGTTAACATTGTCTAAGGTAAAGGAGTAACATGGATTGATGAAGAATACCATATAAATCAGTGCACCAGAACATAACCAGCACATATTTTC
Source organism: Apodemus sylvaticus (assembly GCF_947179515.1). Lineage (NCBI taxonomy): Eukaryota > Metazoa > Chordata > Mammalia > Rodentia > Muridae > Apodemus > Apodemus sylvaticus. Next base: position 111,834,127 of record NC_067472.1, read on the forward strand.
TTGAGAATTTCTTTAAAATCCCTCTCAAAACAACCCTGAGATTTCACCTTATACCAGTCAGAATGGCTAAGGTCAAAAACTCAGGAGACAGCAGGTGTTGGCGAGGATGTGGAGAAAGAGGAACACTCCTCCACTGCTGGTGGGGCTATAAGATGGTACAACCACTGTGGAAATCAGTCTGGAGGTTCCTCAGAAAACTGGACATGAGACTTCCAGAGGACCGTGCTATACCTCTCCTGGGCATATACCCAAAGGATTCCCCGGCATGCAATAAAGACACATGCTCCATTATGTTCATAGAAGCCTTATTTATAATAGCCAGAAGCTGGAAATAACCCAGATGCCCCTCAAGGGACGAATGGATACAGAAAATGTGGTATATTTACACAATGGAATATTACTCAGCAATTAGAAACAATGAGTTCACAAAATTTTTAGGCAAATGGTTTGATCTGGAAAAATATCATCCTAAGTGAGGTAACCCAATCACAAAAGAATACACATGGAATGCAATCTCTGATAAGTGGATATTAATTAGCCCAGAAGCCCTGAATACCCAAGGCACAAATTGCATAACAAATGACTCCCATGAAGAAGTATGGAGAGGGTCCTGATCCTGGAAAGGATTGATCTAGCATGCGAAGGGAATATAAGGACAGAGAAAAAGGAGGGAGGTGATTGGAGAAGGGATGGAGAGAAGAAGGTTTATGGGACATATGGGGAGGGGGGATCCGGGAAAGGGGAAATCATTTGGAATGTAAACAAAGAATATAGAAAATAAAAATATGTATAAAAAAGTCCCTCTCAATATACAATGTTTTGTTGATTTAAAAAAATGCATTTTCAAGTTACTGACTTGGTTCTTTGCTGCATAATAATTAAATAAAAATTTCATTTCATTCCTTGCCTTTATGCTGAACCTAGTAAAAATTATACTTATGAATTCCTGTAAAAGGTTTGGTATCCATTGAAAATAATAAATTATTAAAACCTGTCATTGGAATTTTTGTGACATTGACAATATTGCCATCCAATATCACTGTTTTTATGGGATACTCAGTGAAGCACTTTCTATTGTTGTGTGCCTCCACCCCTCCTGATTCTGCCTGTCTCTTTGTATAGTAATTCACGAACAAGTAATGAGAAAATCATAGTTTGTGAAACCTTGCTTAAAAGCATATATTGTTTCATATTGTTTTCTTATCACATTTCTGAATTGTAACTTGCTCAATTTAGAAGACAAAGAATACATGAAGTTACAAACTTTTAAAACACTGATCATTTTCATTTATCCTAAGATAAATAGGTACTGATTACTTCATATCTAAATACATACACACATAAATACATACATAATCACTCAAATAAGGATGGAGAATGTTGAGGATTTTAAGAATGGTAATAAAGTTTTTCCACCTAGAACTAAATGAATTTAAATAGATGGTTGAAGTTACATGATAAACTAAGTATAAATTATCACTTCAAAAGATACATGTTTAAATCTGTCTTTATCTGAAAAATGGGCATTGTGTTAGGCAATTCTGAAGAATATTTTCAGTTTCCTCATTCTCTATAAATATTTATCTCTTTGCAATAAGGCATTGTAACACCTCCGGACAGGAAGTGAAGAATAATTTTCTGTCTCAGGAATAAAGTTACTGTGGTCAGTAATTAGGTCATGACAGAAGATGTTTTGTGGTAGGTTAATTCATGGTTTCACAAACTCTTTGCCACTTCTGCAAGCTCTTGACAATGATACTAGCCTTCAAGTATCAAAACAAACAAACAAACAAACCAAAAAACATGTAACATGCAGTCTTCTGGATGCTGAGGAAATACATGGAGCAGAAGTGTGTGTTTCCAGTTAAAGTTTCCCAAACAACCAGACCCTGGAGTACTTGGTCAGTTCCATTGATGCATGAGTAAGCCAACTGTGACCAGAAGGACCTTCACTTAGTCCAGTGCTGACTGCAAACACGGAAAATAGTGAGAAAGAAAACATGATTGCTTCTTACGTTATTCAGTTTTCTGTTAGTGTTTCACTTAGCATAACCCCTCTGATGTAGGGATTGTATTTGACATCCCTCAGTTGAAGAATTGAATTGAAATGAACTGCTTTGTGAAACAAAAAGTATTTTTCCTAGCAAAGTGATTACAATATAATTAATTCTTCATGTCATTTAACAGAAAGAAAAGATAAGCCAAGTGTAAACCTAAGAATGTTTCATTTAGTTGGAGGGCAATGAAACTGACTGCTGTAATACTTTATCTCACAGTTTGATCTTCGAGGTAGGCCATCTCAATATTCATATTAATACAATATTAATTCAAGGGGACAATGCCTATTATTTCTCAATTATTGTTATTTACTATTTACGTAAGTAAATATGCCTTAGTATGAAATAACTTAAAATTAACTGAGCTGATAATATTCCTTTTAAAAAAATGGATGCAAATCTATATGGCAAAATATTATTTAACCAAGCAGGACAACTTCAATATCATGTGATGAGAATGGAAGACAGCAAGTTTGAGGTCAACAGGGATAATATAGTGACATGATGGTGGAGCTGATTTTTGGAGAGAATGAGAATATGACTATGATGTAATGATGTGCCTGGGCTTACACAATTCTAGTTTGGCAGTGAAAGAATTTATATATAGATTTTTGGATGCATTATAATATAGTCATTTGTTAAAGTACCATAAGCTTATGCATGTTTAGGTTTCTCTCACCACTTTTGCTCTTAGTAAGTAAACTTTCCTAGACTGCTTAACTTCATAAATTCTGCTTCCTGATCTGAAAGCAATCATTAAAACTATTAAGTTATATAAGCAAATCTCATATAAAAACTAAATGATTTTCTAATAAAAGATCTCTTTTTACTAACAGACAATGAAAAGTCAAATGTCAAACAGATAATGTTCTTTATCTTTGACAAGTCAGGATTTAATTTAGTCATTTGAAGCTTCAGGACCACAGACAATTCAGGATGCAAGTTACTGTGACTAAAAATGAAAACAGACAAGCAAACTATTTTCACAATTTCAACTAATGAAGTATTGTCTTTAATTTTATAAATATAAGAAAAATACCAAAATAGTATTCCAGGAACCTATCATTCACTCCAAATTTTAAAAAATAAAAACATTATATAGTCCAGTATATTAATGATTTCTTGAAGTGGATGTACTAATCACTCTTACATACCTAAAGAAGCTATTTAATTTATTTAACATTTTAGTACTAATGAACTATTTCTCAATATAAGTTCTTTAAAATTTAAAACTAGTATTCTCTCCTTTGTTTCTCTTAAAATTGAACCTAAAATATGTGAGAAAACTAAAATATGGCAATACCATTACTCATTTGTTTGTGCAGTCATTCATTTACTAATCCACCCAGAGAATTAGCCGCAAGGGTAGACCATTTTCAGTATTAACCAATAATAAATAGTCAATTCAGTTGCAAAAATACTTTCTCCAGAAGGTCAACGCTCAGATGTTAGGAAGGCCTAGGTAGAAATTTTAAGATTTAAAACGACATGTCATTTTCTTACACATTTACTTAAAGTAATGAATTAAAATAAATTATAATAGAGAAATTCAAAGGCATAAGTTCTGTAGTCATTCCACCCTAAATCTGGAGAAAACTGACCCTTAATGAATCTTAGCACTCATGCCTTCACAAGTTTGAAATCTAGGCATTACACAAAATGTTAGAGACATAAACATAAATAAAGTAGCTCATTTTATGATAAGATATTCAAAAATAGGAAAACTCCTGTAATATGACAGTAGTATGCATGTGATAAAAGAAGAAGGGACATTTACTGCAGGGAAATAGACACAGGTAGTATAGTTCTCCAAGGGCTGGGAAAAATTATTATCTTAAATAGGTATAGAGTTGATAGAATAAAGCCAGGAAAACTTAATAGATTGTAAAAGAGAGTATGAGATACTAAAATGGTATCTAGCTAGATGATAAAATCATGTTTTCTTTCCTTATCAAGACTATATTTTGCAGCCTCCCTTGCTGATATACCCTGTGACTATATTCTGATCAATGGACAGGAACAGAAGTTTTATATATATATAATTTCATTTCTGATTAATTATTTTTTTTACAGGCAGCAGGATGTATAGAAAGAGACAGGAGAATTTTGGGGTCACAGAAAACGAATCACTCAGAATCTGGTCAGGGTAAGCAGCTATTAACCAAGAATCCTACCACAGTTTACATTTGCTGTGACGGTTGCTAACAGAAAAACAATATTTTTTTTACAGATACATATTTTCAAATAAAAACATTAAAGTAGAAAACAACCAAATAAAGGCTTGATCATCTGTAACCTTGTACCAGGCCTACTATCTCTATAGGACAGTTTTGGAGAATGTCACAAAACCTATAAACTTTCTTTACAGTTAGCTGGTCCTGACTTCCTGCATCTCTGTGACTTAGTGTGTAATTTTGTCAACTACAATCCTGTCAAGTATCTTTCAAAACCAACCAGTGCTCTGATTTAATTCAGTTAAAATCCTCATTAAAATCAATGCTGTGAGGATAACTGCAAACCTAAAATGTCACCAACATACTATACATGAGTTTTGTAAAGACAATGGAGTGCTACTCTCTTTTATAAAAGCCCACATGACCCTTTTTAGTGCCTCTTTTGCAACCCATATTTTTAAAAATCTGTTAAAGCCCATTTTAATAAACTCTAACTCTGCTTCATACTAGGCCATACTGAAATTGCTTTCCATGGTGAATCCAAAGATCTGCCTTTACCTAAGTGGAACTCCCCAAAAGACTTCTCAGCCACATCAGAGTGGAGCTGTGTCTCCATCCCTGCTGCCCCTGGTCAACAATAAGATTTATACAATCACCACCTCAAGAGTTTCCATGATTCAGCAAGTTAATTATTTTCTGGGTACACAGCTATCTTCATTATTAGTATCACAATAAAGAGGGGCTGAATTCCGGGGCTGGAGAGATGACTCAGTGGTGAAGATCACTAACTGTCCTTCTAAAAGTCCTGAGTTCAGTTCCCATCAACCACATAGTGGCTCACAAACATCTGTAATGGAATCTCATGCCCTCTGTTGGTGTTTCTGAAGAGACTGGAAGTGTACTAACATATATTTAATTAAAATAATAATAATTATAATGATAATAATAATGAAACTTAAAAATAACTCCCTGAACTCAGATCATATTATATGTAGAATTTCAACATAATATGGGAAAAGTCTTGAGATTTCTCATGATATAATTTATGGATATTCTTCATTTTTCTATATTTCTCTCTTTCTTTCATTTATTCTTTCAGTCTGTCTGCCTTTTCTGTTTTCGTTATTGTTTCTTACAACTTATGTGTCACTAGACACAAGTTCTTTGGAAAGTTTGGTGTATGGTGTTTTGCTGGTGTAAACACATGAAGGAGCATTTTCCTGAAACATACACAAGTCAAAGATTAAAGTAGACTTGTGAAGGAGCATTTTGCTGACACAGGAGAAAGGATGTTCTGCTAAAGGAAGTATGTGAAAGGACATGTGATAAAAGATTCTTCACTAATGACACACATGTATTGGTCTGCCTTACAATGCATAGCAGTTGAGCTCCATTTGTCTGGACTACATAGAGAAACACACTAAAAATCTTCTCATGGTGTGCTGCAGTTTCCTGCTGCTTCAGCAGACTTGGCCTGATCAGCAGAGCGATGTTTGTCTGAGATGGTCTCACCTGCTAAGGCAAGACACATGCTGAGATAGGACTTAAAGAAAACAAGTGATATTTGGAGGGAGACAAATAGACCCAAGGAACAGTGGTTCTGGGCTTGCTTTGCTTGCATAGCTAATTGCTGCTGGTATCCTATCTTCACTGATCTTCTCTTCCCTGAGAGAGGGAATTCCTGCTGATGTCCCTCCTGGTACAAATCCAACATGCTAGACTCATTCTGCTAGGTCATGCCACCTGCTACTATCCTGACACTACTAAAATGAATTGCTGGTATATCTATGAAGTATTTGCTATTGTCAAGCTGCCAATTTCCTGACAATGCCAATGGTATTTGCTTCAAAGAACCATTTCTAAACAGGTCCACTTCCCCTGTATCTTTTCTTTTTCATTACCTCAGTTGAGTAGTAGGGCAGAAGGGAAGTTAAAGCATTTTATAACCTTTATTAAAAATATGTGTTGAAAAATTAAAGTTATAGATCACTGAATGTAACCCAGACTTGATTTAACTATTGTTTCTCTTCCCTCTTCATCCTGTTTTCTGGGATTACAGACTTGCAGCACTGTCCCAGATCAGTGCAACTCTATACTAGAAAAGAGTCAGATGAAGGTCAGGTCCAAACTAGAATTTTGACATTTAAATTGATCCTTAATCTTACTTTCTTCTCTTAAATGAAACACCAAGAAGATAAAATATTTAGGTACCTTGATAAGTCACTAAAATAGAAAACTCAAATAATCTCAGTACCACTGACTAAATAACAGTTTTTACTTTAGCAGGACAACAATTTTACATGTATACTTCTGGCAATGATATTTAACTGAATTATAAAGCTCACCTTGGTTTTCTTTTCCTATCAGATAATCTGGAGTCACAGTTATGGTTGATGAAATACAGAACCTTTATTTGTAAGGAAGCTGATCTATTTTGGGATATGTTTTAATGAAACACATAAAAAATGATTACTTAAAAAGTAATCACAACTAAGCATATATGTAAGTATCGCAGGCAGGAGACTGAAGCATGAGGACCAGGAATTTTAAGGTAGTTGTGATTATATAATAAGATTTCACAAAGGGAAAAAAAGAGAGGGGAGAAACAAAACAAAACAAATCAAAAAATCAAAAAACAAACAAGAAATCTACTAGAATGTTACAATTTAAAGTACCTATTTGTTTAGATGAAAAATATTGATCAACTTGAATAGAATTAACTTTCACAGAGTATGCACTTAAGGCTATGTACATTTAAGTATCCTTGGGCAGAATTAACGTCTCGCTTGTCTTAAGCAGTGCTAAGTACAGTGTCTAGAATCTCAATTGATATTGATAACAATTGAAGGCTTTTCTAGATTAATCAAGATTTGGATTCATTTACTCATTTTACAGTTGTCAGACTGAATAAAATGCAAGTGAACCTGCAACTTGACAACTTTCTACTCTTTTAAAAGACATTTCATGCATGAAATGATACAACATTTCAATTACTTTTGTAATAATATAGACATAAGCTGCAGGACATAAGGAATAAAACTAACCACCACCACCCCTGATATTTGAGGTAGAAAAAACACATTTTCTTTAAGAACCTGATACTTGGCACATTGTTTGTACAATGTTCAAACCAATTACATACAGTACATGAACATGTATCTCCATTATCACCAAATGCCTTCAAATGGGATCTCTGTTATTTATTCTGGTAGATATAAATATGATGTGAATAAATTTTGAAAATCTTTTTCCAATCTCTGTTTTCAATAAGATAAATACTATGGCTTATTGAGTTTCAGAAATCACATCTTAACTTCTCTTAACTCTCTTGTTGTGGAAGGCAAGAGTGCTGTTCTCTACCCAGAGACCACTACCACCCACTGTCAAATATGCTTGACCTTTGGTGCTATTTCCCTGATTATGTTTGCTTACATAGCAAGAGATTTTGCATATGGAGTTAGAGTCACTAGCCTGTAGTCACTAAAATAAATAATCCTCGATTAGCTAGGTAATTCTACTGTCATCATATAATAAAATGCAGGAGAGGATGTTAGAGTGACTAAACCACCTCAAAGTTTCTATACAACACTGCTGATTTCAAGATGAATTTGGTTACTGTAACGGACTCTAAGTAATGCAGACTTGCTGGGAGGTAACAAGAGAGCTCCAATCCCCAGATGAGAACCACTAAGCCTGTAGCTTAATTTAGCCTCTCCAGAAGAATCTAGTCAGAGTATGATTGACTTACAAGTGGCACATCTGAGTTAGAAGTAGAGGTCATTTTATCCTGCTGATTTTTCTGTTTTGCAGATTCTATCTATACGAGACAGTGGACATGTTGCAATGGTAACCACTTTATAGAAGCTATCAGAGAAGGAGGAGCATGTAGACTTACAGAAACTTTTCTGCTACCTGGAAATATCTAAATGAGTTTGCTTTACTCAGAGTGTTTGATCTGCTGATTATTTCATTGGAATTGCTTACAATATTTTTATGCCAACCAGCAATTTGAACATTCACCTTGAGAATCATTTGTTTGTCATGGTATCATATTCCACTGACTTTCATTTAGAGGAAACATTCTGTGTTACAGACAGCACCAGTCATCTAAAGCTAACACTTACCTTCTAGAACAACTTTTATAAAAGGGCTAAGGAACAACACTACGACTCATATACCTGTTGATAATGTGGATCATTATAAGAGATGTCAGCCAACTCATTTATATTCAATGCAATTAATCTCCCGGACATGAAAAATCTTACTAGAAGAAGGGAATACATTCCAGATAATACACTTCTGAAGTAATGAATAACCCTCCCTGTGAAGTACTTTAATAGGTCTTCTTGTCAGATTTAAGATTTTATTATTAATGTTAGAGTGTGGAAGCCCAAGAAGATACAGTTGCAAATCAATTTCACTGTTCCTTCATAGTGAGTCCCTAATTGACCTCAATTTCTAATATAGTTATATATTTCCATCCATACTTAATTTTAATGACAGGTATAGGAGACTTTAGAAACTGAGCATAAAGACATTTATTTTAGCACTTATTTTATGTAGTTTAGTAGAATTATTTATCACCTTCACCCTAATATATAGAAAGCATTTATGTCTCTTTACAGCTTCGAAGATGATCATTTTGTAAAATTAGTGCTTCATTTATTAGAAATACATAAAAGTAACTATCAATACTAATTCTCATTATGTAAGAATCCATCCCTGAAGATTTATATTTTGTAGTTAATGACTAATAAGGTATGACAATGGTTTTACTTTTTAAAATGAGCTATTTGGTTGCCATATTAGAAAAATATGAATTAGAAGAATTTTGACTCCTCAAATAGCCAGTATCTGTGTCTATGTCATCTGACATTTAAAAAATATAATAAAGTATTTTCCCCAATTACTATATTTTGAAATTATAAATATAAAATATTTAGGTCTGGGACATAGCTTAATCAGAAAAGTACGAATATAATGACCTGGGCTCAGGTAGGTCCTAGGAACCATGTCAAAAGCCAGTCAATACTGTACACATATGTAATGTCAGTACTTAAAGTTGGAGGCAGATAGATTCCAGCATCTTGCTGAAAATTGTCCAGTCAAAATTATAAAAGCTAAGTTCAGCAACAGAGTCTACCTCAGTGAGTTATATGGTGAGGTATAGAGGAATATTAACCCATCAAAATGCCTTCTTTGCTAAGAGATCACATTACATCCAATTATATGATCTAGCTGGAATACAGACACATCCTTAGAATATACCTTTAATACCTAACAATTCAAGGTAAGGTCAGTTGGTAGATGGAAGCAGCATGTTTAAAAGTGACTCTAATTGAGGGACAGAGAAAGTAATGCATTAGAGAAAGACTCCACAGAATGAGTCAGAGATAGGATTCACTCAACTCGGAGCAGAACAGAAGGTTGAGAGGGGCTGCTCAGGATAGCAAGAGAGGAAAAAAAGGCAGTGTGGTGTCTGTGTGGTAAATGATGTGTGCTGTGTGATGTGTGGTGTGTGATGTGTGGTTTGTGTTGTATGTTGTGTGATGTGTGGTGTGTGGTGTATAGTGTATGTTGCATGTTGTGTGTTGTGTAGTACATGGTATGTGGTGTGTGTGATTGGTAGTTTTACCTGGACAATTTTACAGAGACTGGTTACAGAGAGAACAAGCTAAAAACAGGTGATGACAGAAATGAGCCAGAAAATGTGAATGAGCCAGACGCGTAGAACATATTGTCAAAGTTACTATGAAGCCAAGCAGAGTAATTTGGATAGAATCAGTCAGCTTGGAAGATTAGATTTTTATAGAGGATAAAAGCTTACAGGCCTAGGGATACTTAAAATAGAGAAAGAAATGGTCTGGCCTGGGTATGGCTCTCATCTCATCAATTCAGCTGAAAAATTAAAAGTGATTTTTACAGTAAAGTTATCAAGAAAATAGAGGAAGATCTCCCAAGATCCATATACACTAGAACTGGTAAACGCACTTCCACATTTGCAACCAATAGACCTACATATCAAAATGTAACAGTTTTCATTGTATTACAATAAATTTAGAATAATGAAGACTGGGTATATATAGGACAAGACAATAAGAAACATAGGTGAAGGGCACACCTATGTTATACTTGCAATACAAATATCTACCATGCTCATTGTCAATTATCACCTGTTCTTTCATTCTTTGTTCCTTCCTTCCTTCCTTCCTTCCTTCCTTCCTTCCTTCCTTCCTTCCTTCCTTCCTTCCTTCCTTCCTCCCCCCCCCCTCTCTCCTTCCTGTTATGCTTTACTACACTGTTGCTGTCTTCAGACACACCAGAAGAGGGCATCAGATCCCATTATAGATGGTTGTGAGCCATCATGTGGTTTTTGGGAATTGAACTCAGGAAATTTAGAAGAACAATCAGAGCTCTCAACCACTGAACCATCTCTCCAGGCCAATTATCACAGTTTCAAACAACAAATATTTTTCAAACAATTGGGATTATAATATAGTGTTTATTTTTTCTAGAATAATTTAGTGCAAATAAGGTAGTCATTTCTGTCGTGTGAATATCCACTGTTGACCACACTGTTAACATCACCAACTTCCAAGCATGAAAATGTACTTTGAATTTCTTAACTATTTGTTTCTTTTTCTGAAAATGGGAACCACCTAATGTGAACATTCATGAATTTAAATTTAGATAATTCAGGCAAATTGTGTAGTTCAGGCCTTGGGACTGAAGTACATAGAAAATTTGCTAAGTAAAGTTAGTGTGAAATATTAATTTATTATTCTTGGCATATAATATTTGTACATGGACATAGATATGCCGTGGTAAATATGTGGTAAGTAGGTAACTGGTTCCCTGCTTCTAATCATCTTGTGGATGCTGAGTGCCGAACTCAGCTCCTCAGGCTTTGTGACCAGCACTTTTTCCTGTTTCACTATCTCACCAGCTGCACAGTATTCTTTAGGTATGAAAAAAATCAAGTGATTGCATGTGAAAATCTGTTTTCAACTGTTAATGATATTTCTAATAGTATTGCATCATCTTTCTGGTGCTTTTTAGTGTTCCCTATGTGAAATTCACAATAACTGAGCAATTTGTGTATTTTCTGTCTCATAGAATGTTCCAGAGGAAGAAACATTCTGTAAACATCCGTTTCATACCAGTAAACCTAAAGGGGAAATCCTATAATATGTTCCAAAAAGATTTCTATTATTTCAGCACAAAATGATAAAAATCAATTTTTGTGCATTTGATGGATATTCACAGAATCAAATTTTCCTTGTCATGGAACACTTTATTGTGATTCCTTAATAGTATAAAAATGTTTCTTCTAGATGAGGAATGTAACCCAACCAATGACAGAGCAAAGGACTAACACCCATGGATGCCCACGGCTGGAATCTGGACTAAGTAGATTTAGCAAACTGTGATAGAACATAAGAAAATCAAATACAGGACAGAAGTCTGGCATCTGTTATTTGTCCTGTGGCCCTGGGGCTTGAATTAATACTGACTGGTTTGAATTAAATTTGGCAATAGACTAGAGACATGAAGGGTCTGTTTTATTATTTTCGTTTGTTTCTATTATTGTTACTGGGAGAAAGAGAAGACATATGAATGTTCCCCTGCAGTTAAGAATCCTGAGAGAGCAAAGACCTGACACTTAAAAAAATGACCTAATGTTTTTGTGAAACTGTTCTCGTCTTTCACTACAGCAAGTATGAAATCATGGTTCTGGGACTGGCAATCCCCATTCCACCCCCCCCTTTTTTTTTAATCTGCTGCACAGTTGGGAAACACTGTGCCACAAATGCAAAGAAATGGTTAAAAGCAGTATTTTGGAGGCATGCTTTAGTAAGGAATATAAATCTTTCTGGAGTTGCTTCTTGATGGTGGCTGTGCACCAGACTGCTGAAAGAACTTTTCTACAAGTACCAATTTTTTGGAATCAGTGTCATGCATTATCAGTCTCCCAGGAATATGACTGGGAAGTGAGATAAAACCAGAAGAAAGTCTAGTCCTCACAAATGAAAGCAAAACAAAACAAATTGAAAGCATGAATCTAATCAGTCCCCCAAGAAAATAAACACCCAAATATACTATGTTCTATGGAGAAAGGAGCATAAAACCTGGTGTGGTGCATGTCCAAGGACCAAACATCAGTCAGGTTTTTCCATATCCCAATATTTGTATATTTCTCTTTTTTTATTTAAACTTTTTTTTTAAACTCCCGATTTTATACCCCTCCTGGAACACCCTCCAACTATTCCACATCCCATATATCCTCTCCTCACCCCTGTTTCCCTGAAGATGTCCCCACCGCCCCAACCCAACCCCACCAGACCTCCAAACTCCCTGGGGCCCCCAGTCTCTTGAGGGTTAGGTGCATCTTCTCTGACTGCACCCAGACCTGGATCCCCGAGATCTCTCAGATACTGGACCACCAATCAGGCAGCATACACCAGGTGATATAAGGGCCCCAACAGATGTACAGCAGAGGGCTGCCAGGTCTGGGTTCGGCCAGAGAAGATGTATATTTATTTTTAAAGAGCATGTAATTCTGACTAGATTCAAAATGAAAATAAAATTCTACCAGTAGTCTTATTTACAACTGGACAATCTTTTTCCTAGAAGGAGGGATCTAAAGACCCATCAAGAATTATGTTATTATAGTTATGGTTGAATATTTATTCCTTTTACTTTACTGGTTATGTTATGTTTTTATTACACTCAACATTCTATTAGCTTTACATATTATCTACAGTAGACAAAACTGTTGGTTCTGAGAGACCAGACTAACTCCATCTTTAGTTCAGGCTCCATCTTAGGAAACCTGATAAGGTTGAACTCAAGCCTGCACCGAGCACTAGTTTCTAGGTCACTCCCTAATAACCACCAATCAGGAGGAATCTAGAAGTTACAGTTGTACCTGAAGATATTTACTTACGAACGTTTACTTACTTACTCCCAGCACCAGCCAATCATTTTTTGAGGGCAACAAATTAAATAATAGTCCCCCAATCAGATGTGTGACAAGCTGGTTACCTCCTTGCTTGTCTTCTCTTCTCTATAAATGCTTGCTTGGATCTGAGCAGGGCGCTTCACACTCCAGTGCTTCTGTCAGTGAGAATGGTGAAGCCATGACCTCAGATCAAGCTTCAATAAAGCCCTTGTGCCATAGCATCTGAGTTGGCTCTTTGGTGGTCTTTAGGGGTTCACAAAACAGGCACAACAATTCAAACTCTTCAGCAAATGTTTTCTCGAGATGGAGTTTCAAGTTGCTCCTGTTGTCAGTCTCCTGGAGGAGATTCACTTTCAGCTGTTAAAAACAAGCCCATGCCATAGAAAATACATTGAAATAGCTTTCATTCTATCGCCAGCTTAAACACTTCTTGGCTATATAAGTTTATAATAATGATTTTTTTGTTGTGCATTTCATTTCAACCTGTCTAAAATTGTCCTACGAGTCTGGCTCTGGATTCCTATGGAAATTGATGAAATAATGGTGTAGGACTAAAATGCAATAGGTATCAGCACTGTTGGTTTTTATCTCTATTTTGTACTTCTACTATTACTGTTATGCTTGCTATATAATGAATATTTGCTGGATGTTAAAATATGCAGTGTACTCTTTGGTTAAAATACTAACTGTGTGAGATCTAGGCAGCCATGTCTGTTAAGCACATATATATATGTATATATGTATATAATAACAAATCAGCAACATAGAAGCCATAAGAAGAAATGTCATAAATGTATATAATATTATAAAATATATATAATATATATGCATGCATAATTGTATATATATACATAATTTTACATATATTTATATTTATGCATAATAACAATTAGTGGAAGCAAGGGCATAAAAGGGAAGAAAGGAAGAAATGTTGTAATTTTATTATAATCTCAAAACTAAGATGGAAGAAACAATACCGAACTTGAAGTCAGTTTGAACAAAGCTAGCAATACTATTACTAAAGTAAGACAGTAGCCAGGTGGTGGTGGCACACGCCTTTAATCCCAGCACTTGGGAGGGAGAGGCAGGCAGATTTCTGAGTTAGAGGCCAGCCTGGTCTACAGAGTGAGTTCCAGGACAACCAGGGATGTACAGAGAAACCGTGTCTTGAAAAAAACAACTAACTAACTAACTAAATAAATAAATAAAGTAAGTAAGTAAGTAAGACAGTAAAGTCAAAGCATCTTTTGATGCTGTTCATTTGATTTTGAAGCTAGTGTATTCTCTATTATCAGCTTCAATAAATCGTATAGCCATGATATTGTTTAACTGAAATTGTATTAAATACTCATTAAAGGAGTTAACAGCTCTCCCCTATCTGGGATAGACTCAGCATTTTCATACACGATTACAAATCACAGCACTTCCTTCATTTTCAAATTGTAGCCACTGCTACTTTTCAGAGGTTAACCCCTTAGGGCAAGGGCAGTAGCTTTGTCTTGACTTAGGAATTGCTGCTAGGTATTCCTTTCTGGCAAGAGCTCATTCTCTGGAAATTGATGAGTTGACTGTAAGTAATTTAGATAGAGCATTTTAAAATCCATTTAGAAGCTATTTAGGGAAGTCTGAGTCTGCAGTCAAAGTTGAAGCCAACACTTCCTATGAGCACTGAAGGAAGAGAAGCACAATCAATAGGCTATTGTATTAAATAAGCTCAGAACATTGTAAGCTTCCCTGAGTATTTTAATCCCATTTGCAAGAGCGCTCAGGTAGATAGTACAAGACAAAGGAACTCAGACAGCATTAGGTCAGAAAGGAACTGTGCAACTCTTCACCTGGAGAGATATTTCAGCAGTTAAGAGCACAAGCTTCTCTCAGAGATGACCTGGCTCAATTCCCAGCACTCACATGGGCAGCTCACAGCTGTCTGTAACTCTAGTTCCAGTGAATCCACTGACCTCTGTGGGCAACATCCATCTTTATGGTACACACGCATACATGCCAGCTAAACACTCAAACGCATAAAAACCATTAACAAAAATATTGTACCCTGCATCCCCGTTTTCTCCTTCCTTCAACCATTGTACCCTGATGTCTATTCTCTTTCTGCCATACTCCCTAACACCACCAGTGTTCTAGCCTGGTCAAAGCAGGACTCACTACCCAGCAACCACCAAAAGCCCCATCCTTTTGAATAACAGTCCCCTTCAGATCCATATCCCCCTTCCACTGCTGCCAGCCCTTTCTGCTGTGGCAGAAGCTTGCCAGGTCTGCCACAATGAAGACACCATCTCCTAATACTTTCTAAAGAACCAGACACTGGTCATTTGAGAACCAACCACTTGAGAATCTTGCCATGTCTGCCATAGTGAAGAAACCATCTCCTGATACTTCCTAGAGAACCAGCAACACTCAGGTAATTTGGAGTGAAGAGAGGCCTGGGAGGTCAGGAGAGTTGGTCTCCCAGGAGAGTGTACATACCTGTGTGTACAGAGAGAACAGGAACTCCAGGAGTACAGAAACACAGGCTTGCAGGACAGATAAGCCAAAATCAGAGATAGCAAGGCCAGCTAATATCAGAGAAAACTAGATGGCAAAAGGCAAATTCAATATCATTACCAACAAAATCCAAAGCAACATGACATCATCAGAACCCAGTTCTCCCACAACAGCAAATCCTGGATACCCAAATACACTGGAAAAGCAAGAGGTGGATTTAATATCACATCTCATGATGCTGATAGAGGGCTTCAAGAAAGACATAAATAACTCCCTTAAAGAAGTACAAGAGAACATGGGTCAACAGGTAGAAGGCCTTAAGGAGGAAACACAAAAATCCCTTAAAGAATTACAGGAAAACAAACAAAGAAGTGAAGGAGCTAAACAAAACTACCCAGGAACTAAAAATGGAAGTAAAAACAATAAAGAAATCACAAAGTGAGATAACTCTGGAGATAAAAACCTTGGAAAGGATTCAAGAGTCATAGATGCAAGGATCAACAATAATAAAAGAGAATAGAAGAGATAGAATAAAAGAGATAGAAGAAAGAATCTCAGGAGCTGAAGATAACAATAGAAAACATTGACTCGCAAGTCAAAGAAAATGCAAAATGCAAAAAGCTTGTAACCTAAAACTTTCAGGAAATCCAGGACACAAGAAGACCAAACCTAAGGATTATAAGTACAGATGAGAGCAAGGATTTACAACTTAAAGGGCCAGTAAATATCTTCAACAAAATTATAGAAGAAAACCTCCCTAACCTCAAGAAAGAGATGCCCATGAACATACAGAATTTGAAACAGACTGGACCAGAACAGAAACTCCTCCCTACACATAATAATCAAAACGCAAATGCACTAAACAAAGAATATTAAAAGTAGTAAGGGAAAAAGATCAAGTAATACATAAAGGCAGACATATCAGAATTACACCAGACTTCTAACCGGAAACTATGAAGGCTAGAAAGATCCTAAGAGAACATAACTGTCAACCCAGGCTACTATACCCAGCAAAACTCTCAATAACCATAGCTAGAGAAAACAAGACATTCTATGACAAAACCAAATTTACACAGTATCTTTCCACATACCCAGGTCTTAAAAGAATAATGGGTGGAAAATCCCAATACGAGAGGCAGGAAACTATATCCTAGAAAAGGCAATAAAGCAATCTTTCAACAAACCCAAGAGAAGATAACCACACAATCAGAATTTCACCTTTAACAATGAAAATAACAGGAAGCAGCAATCACTTTTCCTTAATATCTCTTGATATCAATGGTCTCAATTCCCCAATAAAAAGACATAGACTAATAGAATGGATACGTAAACGTGACCCAACTTTTTGCTGCATACAATAAACCCATCTCAGTGTCAAAGACACTTACTACCTCAGAATCTCAGGCTGGAAATCAATTTTGCAAGAAAATTGTCCCAAGAAACAAGCTGCAGTGGCCATACTTATATCAGATAAAATTGACTTTCAACCAAAAAGTTGTCTAAAAATATAAGGAGGGACACTTCATACTTGTCAAAGGAATAATATACCAAGATAAACTCTCAATTCAGAGCATCTATGCTCCAAATTGAAGGGCACCCACACTCATAAAAGAAACTTTACTAAAGCTAAAGCACACATTGTACCCCACACAACATCCCACTCTCAACAATGGACAAATCATGGAATGAGAAACTAAGCAGAAACACAGTGAAACTACTTAAAGTTATGGAACAAATGGATCTAACATATTTACAGAGCATTTCATCCTCAAGCAAAATAATATACCTTCCTCTCAGTACCTTATGGTACCTTCTCAAAAACTGAGCACATAATTGATCTCAAAACAGGCTTAACAGATAGAGGAATGTTGAAATAATTCCATGCATCTTATCAGATCACCACAGCCTAAGGCTGGTCTTATTAAACAAAAACAACAGAAACAGCACATACACATTGTGGATACTGAACAGTGCTCTACTCAATGATATCTTGTTCAAGGAAGAAATAAAGAAAGAAATGAAAGATTTTTAGAATTTAATGAAAATGACAACACATCATACCAAAACTTATGGGACTCAATGTAAGCAGTGCTAAGAGGAAAACTCATAGCTCTAAGTGCCTACAAAAAGAAAATGAAGAGAGCTTCTATTAACAGCTTGACAACACACTTGAGAGCTCTAGAAGAAAAAGAAGTAAATACACCCAAGAGGAGTAGACAGCAGGAAATAATCAAACTCAGGGCCAAAATCAATCAAATAGAAATAAAAAAGAACTATAAAAAAGAATCAACCAAACCAGGAGCTGGTTCTTTGAGTAAACCAACAAAATATATAAACCCTTAACCAGACTAACCAGAGGGCTCAGAGGCACTACCTAAATTAATAAAATCAGAAATAAAAAGGAAGACATAACAACAGAAACTGTAGAAATTCAAAAAATCATCAGAGCCTACTACAAGAGCTTATACTCAACAAAATTGGAAAATATGGACAAAATGGACAATTTTCTACATACATACCAGGTGCCAATGATAAAACAGGATCAGATAAACCATCTATATAGGCCCATAAGTCCTTAGGAAATAGAATCAATTGTTAATAGTCTCCCAATAACAACAACAACATCAACAACAACAACAACAACAACAAAAGCCCAAGACCAGATGGGTTTAGTGTGGAATTCTATCAGATCTTCAAAGAAGAGCTAATACCTGTACTCTTCGAACTATTCCATGAAATAGAAACTCAAGGAGCACTACCCAACTCATTCTTTGAAGCCACAATAACTCTTATATCTAAACCAAACAAAAACCAAACAAGGAAAGAGAACTTCAGACCAGTTTCCCTTATGAACATTGATGCAAAAATACTCAACAAAATTCTGGTCAATCAAATCCAAGAATGTATCACAACAATAATTCACTATGATCAAGTAGGATTCATCCCAGAGATGCAGGGATGGTTCAATATATGGAAATCTATCAAAGTAATCTACTACATAAACAAACACAAAGAAAAAAATCCCATGGTCATTTCATTAGAGGCTGAAAAAGCTTTTGACAAAATTCAGCATCCCTTCATGATAAAACTCCTGGAGAGATCAGGAACTCAAGGCCCATACCTAAACATAGTGAAAGCAATATATTGTAAACAGGTAGCCAACATCAAACTAAATGTTTGTTTAGAGACATTTGACGCAATGTCAAATGACATTGAGAAGAATGACAAATGAGAGAAACTTGACACAATCCCACTAAAATCAGGAACCAGACAAGGCTGCCCACTCTCTCCCTATCTATTCAATATAGAACTCGAAGTACTAGCCAGAGCAATTAGACAACAAAAGGATGTCAAAGGGTATACAAATTGCAAAGCAAGAAGTCAAAGTATAACCATTGGCAGATGATATGATCATATACCTAAGCGGCCCCAAACCTTCCACCAGAGAACTCCTAAAGCTGATAACTTCAGCAAAGTGGCTACATATAAAATTAAAACAAATAAATCAGTAGCCTCCCTCTACTCAAAGGATGTACAAGCTGAGAAAGAAATTAGGGAAATGACAATCTTCATAATAGTCACAAATAATATTACATACCTTGGTGTGACTCTACCCAAGCAAGTGAAAGATCTGTATGATAAGAACTTCAAGTCTCTGAAGAAAGAAATCATAGAAAATCTCTGAAGATGGAAAGATCTCCCATGCTCATAGATTTGCAGGATTAATATAGTTAAACTGGCTATCATGCTGAAAGCAATCTAGAGATTCAATGCAATCTCCATCAAAAATACAAATCATCTCTTCATAGAGTTAGAAAGAGCAATCTGCAAATTTATTCCAAATTCATTTGGAATAAAAAAGAAAACCAGCATGTTGAAAAATATTCTTCCAAAACAGAAGATCTCCTGGGGGAATCACAATTCCTGAACTCAAGATCTACTACAGAGAAGTAGTGATAAAAACTGTTGGTAAGCAGACAGGCAGGAAGATCAATGGAATAGAATTGAAGACCCAGATATGAACCCACATACCTACGGTCACTTGATATTTGACAAAGAAGCTAAAAATATCCAGTGGAAAAAAGACATCTTTTTTAACAAATGGTGCTGGATTAACTGGAGGTCGGCATGCAGAAAAATGCAAATTGATCCATTCTTACCTCCTTGTACAAAGCTCAAGTCCAAGTGGATCAAGGACCTCCACATAAAACTAGATACACTGAAGCTTATAGAGGAAAAAGTGCAGAAGAATCTTGAACACACAGACACAGGCAAAATTTTTCTGAATAGAACACCAATGGCTTATCTCTAATTTCTAAGAAAAATAACTGAATTGCTCTTTGAGAGACAGGATCTCAGGCAGTTTGATATAAACTGGAGATCTTATGGAAGTGACAATACTTATTATTTTATCCTTTCCTCCCAAGTTCTGAGATCGTTGATATTTGTTGTCATATAAAACTAGTGAACACACACACACATTATTTTTATATTGTATATATTATTTGTAGGAACAATGATTTAAGTTTAATGATCTGAAGATATTATTCTATAAAATACACCTTAATTGCTTAATTCTTTCATCATCTAAAATATTCATTAATCTGACACTTGCCATTTGTTATTGTTTTCTTTAAATTATCTCCTTCTGACTATTAACAAGTCTATCAATAAGTCTCTCTTCTAGACCTGACTGAAAGCAAAATATATATTGTGACATGATTTTTAGTTATAGATATTTTTGCCTCTTGTAGAACAAAATAATTATCTATGGAGGAATGCAACCAAAGCAGTTGGGACTTTTTTTAATTAATTGTATGTCTTAATTGCTAGAAAATCCCAATGAAGCGTTTCTCCATGTACTTGCTTAGTATCCTCATTTTAATAATTGCTCTATGACACAAAAGTTTTCTTCACTCACAATTATTTTATATAAAGAACATTGTCACCCATGTGTCACCCATGTTTATGTTGATACCCAAACCATGTTGGTGACTTACTAGAATTTTAATCATTCACTGACAGCAAACAGTGTTAGGAGGGCAACTCTCCAGTAGTATTTTAAGAACATTCATTAGAGTCAGCTTATGGAAAAATGACTACATTCTACCACAATATAAACATTGGGCCTCTGTCTGTGCATTACAACACTGCCATGCTATTAAGGTGAGTGTTACAAGGTAATTTAGCATGAAAACTAGGCAATGATATAATGTTCAAACTCTGCTTGAGGTAAATGCTTGCTAATACTTCCATATAGCCAGGATATATCAAAGAATATATTTAAAAACATGTGTGAAACCTAATTAACTGTATTTGTTAGGGAACTAATGCTATGACAAAACACAATGACCAAAAGCAACATGGTAAAAATAAGTTTACTTCACTCAAATGGCCATCTAACAATTCATCATCAAAAGAATTTAAGGATGGAAACTAAAGCAGGATAAAATCCTGGACCAGCCAGAAGCCGGTTCAGAGGCCATGGAGGAGTCCTGCTTCCTGGCCTACCCCTTATGGCGTACTCAGCTTTCTTTCTTATAGAAACCAGGACCACCTGTCTCAGGACTAGAATGTTCTATCAATTACTACATCAAAACAAACAAGCTCCTCTATAGGCCTACTTACAGACTTTTCATTTTTTATAATTATAATACTTTATTATTTTTTATGTTTATTGGATTTTGCCTGAAGGTATGTCTGTTTGAGGGTGTCAGAAGCCCTAAAACTGGAGTAACAGACAGGTATGAACTACTATGTGGGTGCGAGGATTGAACCTGGGTACTCTGGAAGAATAGCCAGTTATCTTAAATGCAGAACCATCTCTTCAGTCCACAGACTTTTCTCATGGAGGCATTTTCTCAATTGAGATTCCCTCCATTCATGAGTCTAGATTCTGTCAAGATGACTTAAAACAAACAACAATGACCTTTGTCAGCCTAGCAGCAAACACACTTTTCAATTAGAATGTTGACATTCTCATTTGTCCCACAGAGGACATATCAACATTAGTATTGCAATTAAAGGATAAATAACTTTATCCCACAGTCATTGCAAATTCAAACACATTAAAATTCAGACTCTTCAAAATATCCAATTTCTTTAAAAGTCCAAAAAATATTTGAAAGTTCAAAGTCTCTCTTATAAAATTTCCTGTAAAATCAAAATAAGATAAATATTTACTTAAAGAGGAAGGAACCAGGCCACTCTCTCATTCTGAACAGAGCAAAACTAAACTCATCAGTATAAAAAACTCAATTTCTAATGTTTGGAATTCAGCAAACATCTTCTGGGATCTACCAAAGGCTTGGGTCACTTCTATAGCCCCACCCTCTGCAACACTGTTTTCCTCCTTGGTTGACTCCACCTTAAGATGGCTACTGTCTTTAGAAGTTGTCTTAGTCAGGTTTCTATTCCGGCACAAAACATCATGACCAAGAAGCAAGTTGGAGAGAAAAGGATTTATTCAGATTACATTTCCACATTGTGGAAATCACTAAAGGAAGTCAGGATTGGAACTCATGTAGGTCAGGAAGCAGGAGCTGACACAGAGGCCATGGAGGGATGTTTCTTACTGGCTTGCTTCCCCTGGATTGCTCAGTTTGATCTCTTATAGAATCCAAGAATACCAGCGCAGGGATGGTACCACCCACAATGGGCCCTCCCCTCTTGATTACTAATTGAGAAAATGCCATACAGCTGGATCTCATGGAGGCATTTTCTCACCTGAAGCTCCTTTCTCTGTAATAACTCTAGCTTGTGTCAAGTTAACACACAAAACCAGCCAGTACAGTATTCCTTCCACTCTACTGGCATCTCCAAATGTACAACGCACTTCATTATTCAGTCTCCTTACTGTGTAGTAACACAGCCTAACCCCTTGTTTCTCCAAAAACTGTAACTCATTACACACCAATCAAATGTTCTGTTCCTCATGTTCCCACCCCTTACTTTTCTAGCACTCTAGCTCTGAAGAAAGAAATCAAAGAAGATCTCAGAAGATGAAAAGATCTCCCATGCTCATGGACAGGATAAATATACCAAAAATGGTCATCTTGCCAAAAGCAATCTACAGATTCAATGCAATCCCCATCAAAATTCCAACTCAATTCCTCATAGAGCTAGGAAGATCAATTTGCAAAATTCATCTGGAATAACAAAAAAAGGATAGTGAAAATTATTCTCTACAGTAAAAGAACTTATGATGGAATCACCAGCTCTGACCTCAAGCTTTACTACAGAGCAATCATGATAAAAACTGCATGGTACTGGTGCAGTGACAGGCAGATAGATCAATGGAATAAGACTGAAGACTTAGAAATGAACCCACACACCTATGGTCACTTGATCTTTGACAAAGGAGCTAAAATCATTCAGTGGAAAAAAAGACAGCATTTTCAACAATCGGTGCTTGTTCAACTGGTGGTTAGCATGTAGAAGAATGTACTCTCAAACTTCCCTCTGGATCTTCATGAGCCAGGCCTGCATTATCTGCAGTTCTTTCAATTATCTTATCTTCCATTTTCCCACAAAAGAGCATAAGGAACTTACGACACTCAGTGTCTTTTCTAGTCCAAAATTTCAAAGTCTTCAATAATCCTACCAACAATAGTATGGTCATGTCTGTTTCAGCAATATCACACTATCCTGCTACCAATTTCTCTCTTAGAGTTAGTATTGCTGTGATGAAACACAATGGACAAAAGCAACTTGGAGAGGACAGGGTTTATGTCACTTGCACTTCCATGTAACAGTTCACCATCAAAAGCAGTGAGGACAGGAACTTGTCCTCAGAGGATGATGCAGAAGAGATATAGGAATGCTGCTTACTGATTTTACTTACCAAAACCAGTTGGGTTCTTCCAGTCAATTAAGAAAATGAATTGCATGTCCAAATATATTCTCTTGTTGTGGAGATATTTTCTCTATTGATATTGCCTTCTTTTGAATGACTTTAGCTAGCTTCTCTGAAGTTGACATAAAACTAGCAAACACATTAATCATTCATTCATTGTCTATTGAATGGCTGCCAGAATTCAAATTATGTGCCAGGATATAATAAATACTACACACAGAAAAATTAAGTGCATTTCGTATTAAAGTGTTTTACCACTTTTTATAGGACAATAAGCATATCTATAAATTGAGGGATCAAAGTGAATAAAATTAAGAATTTAATCACAAACATGATTGATATGCATACTTATAAGAGGGAGTACTTTTGGCCGATAAACAAAAACAAAAATATTAAAGTGAAATATATCTTTTGATCATAAATTAAAATTAGGAAACATAAAACTGCAACATTTGAAAAATGTTGTATGCTGTATTTGATATCTAATAAGGCTCTTACACTCCAAATTACTTACATTGAAGAATTTTCCTACTCTGATACCTCCCCTTCCCTTTTGGATAGTAATACATAATTTGTTTCATTGTATGTCTGAAGTCTGTGATCTGCTTTTTGATTTTGATTTTATAGGGGGTTACATTTAAGAGATTGCCATGAGTCTCAGAAAAGATTTTTGTATTTTGGACTACTAAACAGTGTTGACACTGTATAAGACTATGTGGACCACTAAAGTTGGATTAAGTACATTTTGCATTATGATATGGCTACAAGCCTATATGAACTAGAGGATGAAATATAGTTGTCTCAATGAGTATGGTTCCATAGGCTCATATGTTTGAGTTCCTATTCACTGAGATATGGAAATGTTTAAGAAGAACTGGAACTATAAGAAAGGATGGTCTTTTTGGAATGCATGTGGATATGTTGGGGGATGTCAACTAGAAGTGAACTTCGAGATTTCAAAATCTGTAATCATTATGTCTGATTACTGCAATAGAACAGTAAAAAGATACAAAAGTTCTTTAATGTAAATATATTGGAGTGAAAGAGGCATATTAGACATCAAATAATCTTCTCTTCCAAAAGTGCTGATTGCAACACTTCTCAGCCATTGGGCTGGGTCAACACTCAGTTCTTCTTGGCAGGAATTCTATAGCTCTGATATTTTCAACAATTTGGGATCTGTCTCTAAGGTAATCCAGGCTTCACCTTGGCACCTTTATGCAATAGTTTACCCAGGCCTCCATGCAGTTACTCCCTAGTAAAAAACCTAGCTGTGGAGGTTTTCCTTAAAAGAAGAGGAATATTCCATAAGCCCCTACCTTAATAGCCTTATTGACTCCAAAGCCAGAATCAGGTGACCAAGTTGCCATGATCTTCTGATTTGTGGGGCTAGAATTTGGCCCCTTTCTTGAATTGTAATTGTATAACCTTTCCATTGTTGTTTAGGCCTAGATGATAGTAATACCCCAGTCCCCAGTACCAATTTCTTTCTTAGTCACTGTTCTATTACTGTGAAGAAAACAAGTTAGGAACAAAAGGGATTATTTTCCGTACATTTTCACACCTCTGATTCTCTTGAAGAAAGTTAAAGGAAGAAGTAAGCTTGGCAGAAACCTGGTGGCAGGAGAGATGTAGAGGCCATGGAAGAATGCTTACTATCTTGGTCATCAAAGCTTATTTAGCCTGATTTTGTTTCCTTTTTTCTAATTTTTTTATTTGTTTTTTAGTTATTTACCTTATATACTGCTCACTGATCCCCTCCTGGTCACTCCTTCTCACAGTCCTTCCCCCATACTTCCACTCCTTCTTCTCTGGGTGCTTAAGGACCTTTTTGGTAGCCCCTGTGTCTGACACATGAACTCTGTGAGGTTATGAGCTTCCTCCCCCACTGGGGACAGACAAAGTCGCCCAGCTAGAAGAACAGATCCCATGTATATGCAACAGCTTTTGGGATAATAACCCCTGCTCCGGTGGTTCAGGACCCACATGAAGGCCAAGCTCTACAGCTCATTTTATGTGCAGGGTGGAGAGGAGGTGCCAGGTCCACCCTGTGTATGTGTTTTATTGACTGTTCAGTCTCCCTCCTCAGAATCCCAAGGGTCTAGGTGAATTGATCCTGTTAGTCTTCCTCTCAAGTTCCTATCCCCTTGGATGTTGCAATTCTTACTCCTATCTTTCCATAAGAGTCACCATGTTCCATTCACTGTTTTACCCTGCTTTCTTATAGAACCCTGGACTACCATCCCAGAGTAATACTACCAACAGTGAGCTGGGCTCTCATAACATTTTTAAATGTTGAAAACACTTGCCCATGAGCCAATCAGATGGAGGGATTCCCTCAGGTAAGGATCGCTCCTCTTGGATGTGTCATTTTGACACAAGCCAGCAGCTTACCCTGCCTTTAAGAATCTAGAGTGTCAAGGGGCACAAAACAAAGAATGAAAGGAAAATACAATGACACAAATGTACCACTGATATCATGGGGAAACTACACTGACAGAGTCCTTATGAAATGGACCCAAAAATTCACTTTAGAAGGAGAGGAATTGAATTCATCTTTGTGATAAAATGTAATACAGACGGGAAGCGATTCTTTAGATGGTGATAAAGAAGGGTCCCAGCTCATTGGCAGAGTTTAAGAGATCTTGTATTTTTAGATGTGAACAGAACCAGCTTCTAAAGCACATGAGATAGATACATTGAAATTGTCAAAACTAATATGGACTTGAATGTGAATATTTTCAAGTACTAAATGATGAGACAAGGTGAAGTCTGTGCCATACTTTAATGTTATCTGGTCCTTCATCTGAAGGTTCATAGCAATATAATTCAACATATGCAGCCGATTTAAAGTTACATGCTCAGAAATGGCATAATGGAAAAGCCTATAATTTAATCAAGGTGAAGATTCATGGGCAGAAGATGTGATCATGGTCAGAGGAGAACAAGAGCTCTCACTTGTTCTAGTTAATAAAGGATCTGCATGAACTGTAGAGTATTAGATTTTTGAAAACCTCATTATGTTAAAGGATTAATAGCCCATTCTGGACTTTGTGGTGACTGGACAGCACAGACGACAAAATGCCTGTCAGAGTCATCAAGGATGTGATAACAGAGTAGAAGTTTGATTTTTAAAAGACCCAAATTTAGAGAGATAATTATAATAGAGGTATGATAAATGTTCTAGGAATAAAATCTATATTAATGTCACCTCTAATTAGTTTGTACTTGGTCAATATACAGAGTATCAAGAAGAGTAGGGTCAATACTATCCATAAATATCTATTACAATTTCCACAGATCAGAACCATAATACAAATAGCTCTTGGAGATCTGTGAGGCTATGTGAATCATGCAAATGCATACACAAATCAAATGGTGGGAATTCTTCCTTTCTGTTTATTTCAGCTTGTCTTAGAAGAGACTTTGACTCAATCATAATCCACTTCCAAATTCCACAGTCTGACTTTACTTATCTGGGAGTCAGTTTGATGATTACACGTTAATTTAGATGTTTTTAAGTTGCAGAGGGATGAATTTAAGAATGTGGCATCATTGGAAAGACTTATAGGAGAAAGCCAAATGAGTTGTTCCTCTCTGCCTAGGATTTGTCCATTTAAGTGTAAAGTTCTATAACTGCTCTATTACATTAATGTTTTCTTGAGTCTTTCTAAAGTTTCATGGATGTTCAAAACATACCAAAGTGGGGGGAGGGGCAGAAAGGCAATGCTGTGAGTCTTTTCATGCAGTGAGATGCTGGGCCTCCCTCTCCATGTTATGGTACATTTAATATATCTTTAGGCTATCTCAAGAGACAGTTAGCAAGAATCTTACACAATGATATAACATCCTTGTCAATAAAGCTTAAATTTTACTGACACACATCACAATTTAATCTTGTTCTCTTTTACTGGAGAGAATTAGATTTTTTTTTCCCTCTTGGCAAAAGCAATATCCCTCAAGATACATTATTTACCCAGGAGATAAGTAGAAAAAATAGAACATATTATCAGTTACGCCTCATAATCTGATTTCATATAAAACAATTTATAAATGAAAATAAAATATAAACTATATATCTATTTAGAATGTAATAAAACAAAAAAGTATGCAGGAAAGACCCTTTTCTGGAGCTCTAACAAGTAAGAGGGTCCTTACCAGCTAACATTGATTCAATAACACAGAAGATGTAATTCTTCTTCTATTGAAGTATATGAAGGGACAATTTATATCAGTACTTCACTGGCAGGGCATAGTGATTCACCAGTGTGAGTGGGAAGCTCCTCAGTGCCTGCTGATGGTAACAAAACTCAGTTGTTTTCCTGAATATGAACGAACTCTGTTCATTGCTGCTCTCCTGTGTGAAATAAGCACCAAACCACTGGTGAGTGATGGACTTAGTCTACTGGAACTTTAACATTGGGGAGCCTCATAAAATATCATCCAAATCTCTGGAGTGTTTTTTTAAAATATATTGCTTTGTTGATGACACACTGAGCTATGTCACAAGTAGGTGATAGGTGACTGTTATCACAACTTTGAATATTTAAAAATTGCTGACAAACAAAAAGGTAAAGAAAAGGAACTACCTGTCTTTAGTAAATAATAGATTAGGCTCCCATATCTCTGTATGAGGATTTCTATATTATTCCAGATGGTAGAGGATAGGGCTTTAACTTTCTGTTAACATCATTAGATTCCCCATCCTTACACTTAGACATGCTATGTGTGTTTCCAATGTTTATCTTCAATGAATGCACAAATTGAAGGATGTTATAATCTATGAACCTTAAGCTTGTGGTGCACAGTCACTTACAACAGTTACTTACTGTTGCTTTATTTTTATTTGCTTGCTATCTGTTTTCTGTGGTAGCTTATCTGTGGGAAATAGATGAAACGCAAATGCTATAAAATATTTCAGATAGTGACTAAAACCTCATTACATGGTAGTAGGTGAATAGAAAAGATGATTTCATATAGTAGTGTGTATTTATTTCTGCAATAGGGAGCAAGCTTCTATCTGAGGAAAATTATATTATGCTATTCATAAGTGATACTATGAAATCCGATGGTCCTATATTATTCTACATATTAGCCAGTGGGACAATTGTAGGAAGCTCTCTTTCATTCAGCTGTCTGCCCACTGAAACACCTTTCTACATCCCATTTGAAGCAAACCTCAATCAACATAGTTCCCCTCTGTTTGTTTGATACTTACTATTGCTTTATTTGCTATTATTTGCTTACTATCTGTTTTCTGTAATAGCTTAGCAAAATAAAACTACATTATAATGTGGTGATACACTCTTATTTCCCTAGTTTCTTAGGAGGCTGAGGCAGGAGGATCTTGAAATTGAAGGCAGCCTGGGTAAAATCAGTAGGTGCTATCTCAAACAAGTAATTAGCTGTCTGCCTAGTGAGTAATATAACTAAACCGTTAATTAAAAGTGCTGTTTTATTTTGGCAAGAATTTAATAAAATTATCAAAGGTAAAATTTCCAAGAAATTTAAAAAAGCTCTGCATTGATTAAAACATTTGGTTTTGCCTCTTATGAAGAATGTGTTTAAAGTAAAAATAAAGTTTGCCAAATTACATAATTTGACATAGTGATAGATAGAGGAATTTTTTTATAAAAATATAGAAAATTCACCTTCATTGTTAGGTGAGATTGTCTGGAATGTATCTCCTGTGCTACCATGGATTTTTATGTACCTCTGTAATGAAAGTGTCCACACTTTTTTTGTCCTCTCTCCTATGTGTATAATATATGTCATTATTATTTCTGTATACACTATAACAATTTAAACTTGTAAGAGGGAGCAGTGGGCTCGGGAGTGGCTGTTGAATTTGAAATTGATTTGTTAGCAGATCTGAAGGAACATATGTTCTTCCGTAGTTATATAAAGGTACAAGCCAGGGGGGTATATGTCTATGACCTACTGGACCAAAGATATTCTGGTCCATTTCTTCTAAATAACCCAGATCAAATTATTTCCACATTCTGCTTTTTCTCAAGTAATTTTTGTGACTTTCTAATTTTTTTCATTTTGCTGCCATGGGGTTGAGGCACATAATACGTTTTCCTCTTTTTCTCTTTCCTGATCTAAATGGCCAGTGTGCAGAGACAATAAAACGCACTATGAATTTCTGAGCTGATTTCTATTCGCAGGCCACATTAATCTCTACAAGAATAATCAAATTTCATAACAGCAATCCCAAAAGTCCTGGCAGTTCCACAGACAATTACTTAATTTATGGCTGTAAATCACATTCGAATCATAAAATCTCATTAGATGAGCGCATAGACCAACATGTAATTAAGATTAGAGTGACCATGAAGAAGGCGTCAATTAGGACCAGGCATCACTGTTCTGATTCTGTGGAACAATTTGTGGCTTTAAAATTCTTGATATGTTAAAAATTCTTAGGTTAACATAATTTCATCAGTATACTTAAGGAAATTAGTAGAAATTATTGACATGTGTTATAAAACTGTAAATTAGAAAAAGATACTTGCTTATATGAATATAAATACCATGACTGCTTATTACTAAAGCGTATTTGTAGGGTCATGTCAACTGAGAAGAATTTTATAACATGATATAGAGTTATCTCTCTTTTCTATTTTCTCCAGACCAGTGATATCAGTCTCAACCCAGGATCAAGCTAAGAAAATAATTAATTAAAATCACTAAAGGAACCACTTTTCCTGTAGATCAGGTAATCATAAAAAACAATACTCTTAGCTGGCAAATTTATATAATGCAACGAAATATGCTGGGCATGAACGAAGTGTTTCACATGCATGATTCCAGCACCTGCCCAGCTGAGACAGGAAGATTGCTGCGAGTTCAAGACTCATGCTTTCGAAACCTGAGTGGTCTACAAAGTAAAATTGTCTCAAAATCACCAAAGCAATAAGTAAATGAAGTGGGTGGGTGATCATAAATAATCAAATTTTTATCAGGTATAATCTCTGCTCTATATTATTAATTACACAAGTGGTAAAACTTCTTACTCTTTCGGGGTGAATAAAATTCCATTGTGGATACATTCAGATTTCTTTACACATCCATCTCTTGATGGACTTTAGAATCATTCTGTATCTTGGCAATTAGTTAAAACAATGAATATAGATAGCCAGGTGTTTTTGTTGTATTCTGAGAGATTACATTGCATATATAAATGGGCATGCCATAACTGCGTCATTCATACTAAGTTTATACTTAGCTTGTAAAAGATTATCACCTGCCAGTGCTCACATTGGTTTTATTCATTTACATCTCCATTAGCAATAAACAAGGAGTTTTGTTTCCGGGCATCTTTACCATCATCTGTTGTTTCTGTTCTTGATAGTAGTCATTGTTTTGAGATGAGATGGGCCCTTGATGTAGTTTTGTTTTGCATTTTCAAAATAAATGAGAAATAGGCATTCTTAGCCATTAAATTACCTTTCTCCATGCTAATCTGATAACGCCAAAAAGAAATGAAAACCAAAGAATTGACACACATATTAAACAACTTAATATAAAGTTTTGAAATGCCTTTGTAATCAATTAAAATAACTTATTATTTTCAAGATAATATGTGCAAATTTACTAGAGGTAATATTAAAAATGTGCAATTTAAATAGTAACATCTGATAATAAGATAATAACATTTTATTTAAATTTATATTTATTACTGAAACAATGTAGTATAAAATTGCATTTGTTATTTTTAGGGTTAATCTTTCTAAAGCAGTGATTACTGGCTCTTGTAATTCAGGACAGTTAGCAAGATTTACCTAATCTATGTAATCACCATGTACAATTTATATTCACCTCCAGTTTTCTTCCATTTTTACTAACACTTTCCTTACCTTACTATTTTAATGTAGATGCCTTTGGCTTGTTCCACACAGCACCTGATTTTTATATTTCTGTTGAATATTGGGTCAGGGTAACTTATTGGAGCCTATCTCTTAGAAACATACAGGTTTTGTTTACCCTTACAAATATCACCGAAGCTTAGCAGCCGCATTTGTTCATAAATACTATAGACTCTCATTTAGTGAATAAATATTTCTAAAGAAGTGATATATTTCAGTGCTAGCTGGGATTTAAAAAATATTTTTTGTGCAGTTTGAAATGGGAGAAAGATTTGAGCCAACTAGATTTTGTGTAGTTTTATTCAGGAGTGGTGGTTATTAAGAGGAAATAAGATTGATCTTTACAGAGAAAATCTGAGGTGAAGAAGAAAAGACCTTTGACATTATGACCAGGAAGTGATGCCTCACTATTGTTGATAGAGCTGCAGTGGTTTACGACTTACTTGGGAATACAGATGAAATTCCTGCCATCATTATAGACTGTGAACATACATTGGTTTCTGGTTAAGTGTGCTAAAAGGAAGCTAGTCAAGTGCTAAATCTTCAGGATAAAATAAACAATATTCTGTCTTTTAAAATTTAATGTTTAAAGACAAATTATTGAGAGGCTAGGAACATATATTTGAAATGTTACTAGACAGTTAATATTGCATATAATAGATATGGCAGTGTCCATAAACACAGGATGCTGTGTAACACGAATAGCAAGAATCATGGCCTTTATATCTTTATATTGCTGCAGCATCCTCCTTCTTCTTACAGACATTCAAAAAGGGTTGGTCTCTATCCATTATTTCCCCCTCATTTCATTAGCTAAGTATATCATATAGTAGATTTCGATCATGTCTATTTTGTCTCCCAGTGTCTCCGAGATCCATTTCCCTTCCCTACCCATGCAACTCTGTGCCCATTTTATTATTGTTTTAATCCATTAATTGCAAGTTTGTACTGCCTATGTGCTCTTGTACATTTGGTCTTTTGCTGGAGCAGAGTGAACTTACTCATTTCAGACAACTGTCTCTCTCATTCCTAACAGATATTCATCACCAATAGCTTTTTATATAGGTATGGTATTTTGTGCCTACCTTTAAATTCCATTCCAGATTTTTGTCTGGATTGACCTTGGGCAGGTGCCATAACATCTGTCAGTCCATAGGAGTAAATAGCTAACTTGCTCCCTGAAACACTTTGCTTGTAGGCATCCAAATCCACTGTCACATAGGATCTTTTGATTCTCACATCCACAATGATCCCTGACCTTTAGGAAATGGGAGTATGAAACAGATGTCCCATTTATAGTTGAGCATTCATTACTCTTTCTTTCAGTGCAACTATTTTGCCTTCATTCTATGCTATTTTTAATAACATTAATAGATAGATGAGTTGCTCTTAAATTATCCTCCCTGATCAAAAATTGATATGCTTAAAGTAGACATTATAGAAATTGAAAATAGTTTGCAAAAATACCAGCTTATATTATATACAATGCTTTTTAATAATAACTAAATTGTCATTATAAAGCATTTTTGTCCACTTTAAGTTTCAATGTTATGTCTATGAGATACCTACTGCCAAACCTGAAGAAATTCTGTGGTTCCTGTTAATCAGAGAGATGCTGGACAAAGCATCCTCAGGCAAGCTGAGTTTCTGTTTAGGAAAATGCCTTGAACATATAAGGAATAGCACATACGTGAGAAAGGACAGCCAATACATCCTTCCTTGGGGATTTAGGAGCCTTTTTGAAGTTGACAGTGTTATCTCTTTTGTTCAGGACATAAAGCACATCCAGAGTCCTTTTTTTTTTTTTTTTTCTAACCAGCAAAAATGAAGCTAAGATCAGAGATGACCAATGGGGAAGACCTAGCCAGGATACAATTTTCTTCCATACAGAATACCAGGTAGCAATTTGTAAGAAACCCCTATAATTCCATAAATGAAAGCATCCAAGAAGTTACATGTCACCATGATTCAATTCACATATGGAACAGAGAATCTTTTCATTATTTTATTTTAAAAAGAAATAAAAAGGTGGTTTCCAATTCTTAGAGTAAAAGAATATAGCTGGTAAAGAAAGAAGGTTTGATCGTTGTACCATTTGATTTCTTAGCTCCCAAAACATGTTCATCAGAGCTCAAAGTTTAGAGTCCGTCATATGTAGCAAATACAAGATTTATGATTTTACTATTTATGCTAAAGTTTTCCTCTTTAAATCATTTAGCTTTTGGTGGCCAGTGTGATGGCACAGCAGCAATTAAGGGCATGTGGAACTCCTCCAGAGGACAAGAACTTCATTCTGCCAACCACAACCAGAAGGATTATAACGGTCCTTATCTCAGTATACTAGTAGGGTTTTTTTTTTTTTCTATCAACTTAACAGGACATCAAATGCCTCCATCAGATTGGCTTAGAGACAATTTTGTGGGGCATTTCTTGATAGATGATTGATATCAGAAGGTTCATCCTAATAGCTCTGTCCCTTCTAGTCAGGTGCTCTTGTGTTGTAAATGAAAGAACACTAAGTAAGCCAGTAAGCAGCATTCCTTTATAAACCCTGCTCCAGTTCTTGCTTCTACATTCATGTCTTGAGTTCCTTTGCAGAACATGCCTTCATGGTGAATTGTAAGCTGTTTGCTGAAATAAATTCTTTCTTCCCCAAGTTGCTTATGGTGTTCATGGTGATTTGAATAAGAATGCCCCTCATAGACTCTTGTGTTTGAATCATTGGTCACCAAACTGTGACACTATTAAACCTCTGAACTGTAATACACCTCTAAATAAGTCTTTTCCTTCCTAAGAATTGTTGTGGTCATGGTGTCTCCTCTGAATAAGAAAACTCAAACCAAGACAATGTTCTATCATACCAACAGAAAACAAATTAATGCTTTCTAACTTCAGAGGATCTACCACACTATCTGGTCTATATAGATATGTGTACTCATACACACATATAAACAAGCTCACAAAAAGATATACATATTCAAAAAACACTATTTTTTTCATCACTAAAACCTATTTTTATCAAATCATTCTATTTATTTATATTCAAAATTCCCCCTTCATGGTTCCCCCTCCTTGAGTTCTTCATCCCAACCCCATCCCTGCCTCTAAAAGTGTGAACCCCATCTGCTAACCAACCTTCAACCCACCCCCACCATGTTCCTTCAGGGATCAAGTCTGATCTACATGACATCTCAAATTCATTTTCTCAGTTCTAGCTTTATTTTGATCACTAGATACTGAAAACCAAAACACCTCCCCACAGATAAGGACCAGAAAGACTAAGAAAATTTCAAAGCCAGGGAAGCAACTCACAGTCATAACCAGACAGGTCACCTAAGAACCACAATGACAAGAAGCATAGAAAAATGAATCTATGAATTCATTAGTGGCATACATACCATGGAGGTAACCACAGCTTTTAACTGGACTTAAGGTTTGCTCATAAGAGAGAAGGCATACCTAGTACTAGAAATTTATCCAACTACCTAGGACTTTAGAAGTCACACACCATGAAGCAGAACTTAGAAATACCAGTTATTAAAGTGGCATAATCACTAACTATATTCCAAATATTTATTACTATCCACTGATAAGTCATGTGTAAACCTTATCAAACAAATTTATCTTTGCAGTCAGAGTCTACTACAAGAAACACAAACAGATTAAAACAAGAGACCATGTTGTTTCTAGTCAAAACTGGGGCATTTACAGCACAACCTTTGTTTCTAAAGTTCAGAGATATTTGTGGATGAGGGGGCATAACGACTTAAAGATGCAGAGGAAAAGAATGTTTGATGTGACATTGTGTCTCCATGCAGTGACAGACAAAATCTCATAATTATGGGTTCTTTAAAAAGACCAATATATAGATGACAGCAGTGCACATGCTGACATGGAAGCTGGGATGCTTACTGACCACCTACGAACCACAGACAACTAAGAAATGCTGAAGAAAAAAGAAAAATCATCTTGTACAGAGAGAAGGCCTCTAATCGTGATTTCAATAGCAAGTGATCTTTCTGAAACCACATGTATACACACAAAAATGTATCGTTATATGTAGAGTTGATTGTATTTATATATTGAAGAATGTGTGTGTGTATCTCAACAGATAAAGGAAAAGATATGCATTTGAAAAAGAGCAAAGGGAACATGTGAACGTGAGTCATGAGAGTAAAGAGAAAGGAGAATAACGTAATTATATTAAGTTTTCAACAAAAAACTTAAAGGACAATTTTTTTTTAATAAGAAAATGAGAAAACAAGGAAACATGGCCAAAACTTCAAGGGTCATGATAATGAACTAACTAGTAACTATATAGACCTAAGATATAGCATATGGGCCAAAACAATGTATCCACAAATCTGCTGTGAGAGATTTTTTTTTTTACATTTTGAAATTATTTTTAATGGAAAATGGAAGTAAAAATGCTTTATGATAAAATTAAATTTCCATGATATTTACATGGAAAATATTTCAGATAAACACATTAAAATTGACAATTTTCATGGAAAATTAAAGAGTAAAGTGGTAGACATGTAAAACATTGCTAAATTAATTGAAATATAGAATAGAAACATTTTATGATAGAATTGAAGATTTACATGGAAAATATTTCTGATAAAATTGTAGAAAAATGTAGAAAAACATGTTAGAATTGACTTTTATCATGGAGAATTTTATATAGATGTAATAATGGTAGGCATAAAAGCATTCCTAAATTGATTAAAAGTGGAATTATAAACATTTTCTGATAAACTTGAAGATTTACATGGAAAATATTTCTGATAAAATTGAAGAAATGTATAGAAAAACATTTTAAAATTAAAGATTAGGAAATTACACAGACAAAATGATAGGCAGAAAGATAATTCTAAGTTGATTGAAGGTGGCTGAAATTATAAATATTTTCAGATAAAATCTAAGATTTACATGGAATTCTGATAAAATCCAAGAAATATATAGACAAACACATTAAAATTGACTATTTCATAGAAAATTTTACATATAAAATGTTAGATATAAAACCTTTCTAAATTAATTGAATGTGGAATTAGAAATATTTGTGATAAAATCAAAGATTTACATTGAAAACATTTCTTGTAAAATAGAGGAAATATATAGAAAGGCATATGAAAATTGAAAATTATCATGAAAAATAATGCAGATAAAATGGTAGACATAAAAACATTATTAAATTAATTAAAAGGGGAATAACAAACATTTTCTGATAAAATTGAAGATTTACATGAAAAATATTTTGTTAGTCTATGTCTTTTTATTGGGGAGTTGAGTCCATTGTTGTTAAGAGATATTAAGTAATAGTGATCGTTACTTTCTGTTATTTTTGATGTTATTTTTATGTCAGTGTGGGTATATTCTTTTGGGTTTGTTGGAAGAAGATTACTTTCTTGCTTTTCTAGGGAGTAGTTTCCCTCCTCATGTTGGCATTTTCCATCAATTATCCTTTGTAGGGCTGGATTTGTGCAAAGATATTGTGTAAATTTGGCTTATCATGGAATATCTTGGTTTCTCTATGTATGATGATTGAGAGTTTTGCTGGGTATAGTAACCTGGGCTGGCATTTGTGTTCTCTTAGGGTCTGTAAGAGGTCTGCCCAGGATCTTCTAGTTTTCATAGTCTCTGGTGAGAAGCTGGTGTAATTCTGATAGGTCTGTCTTTACAAGTTACTTGTTCTTTTTCCCTTACTGCTTTTAATATTCTTTCTTTGTTTAGTGAATTTGGTGTTTTGATTATTATTGCTGGGAGGACTTTCTGTTCTGGTCTAGTCTGTTTGGAGCTCTGAAGGCTTCTTGTATGTTCCCTTTCTCTAGGTTAGGGAAGTTTTCTTCTACAATTTTGTTGAAGATATTTACTGAGCTTTTAAGATGTAAATCCTTGCTCTCATCTACACCTATAATCCTTAGGTTTGGTCTTCTCATTGTGTCCTAGAATTCCTGGATGTTTTGGGTTACCAGCTTTATGCATTTTGCATTTTCTTTGACTGTTGAGTCAATGTTTTCTATGGCCGTGGAGGTTCTGAGCTCCCTGGTGCAAATGCATTGTGAGAGATTTTTGGGAAAAGTTTTCAATTAGCAATAATCGCACCTCGGATAAACCTCATTGGCTACGATATTGCCACTGAGCAAAGCTGAGATTTTTAACTATGTTTCCTACACATATTAGAAGTAAATTATGTAAACTGACTTGACATTGATTTGACTAGAGTAAGCATTTTGGTATATGTAATGTCAAACTATTCTGTCATATATCTAAATATATAAATATAGTAAGCTCAATTTGTCTTTATTTGGAAAATATTTAATTCTCAAACCTGATACCATGTAAAAATTTCTGAACACCAACAAGTCGATGGGAAGACTGGATAGATAGATAGATAGATAGATAGATAGATAGATAGATAGATAGATAGATAGAGAGAGAGAGATCAATCTCAGAGAGACAGTTCTTCTTGTAAAAATGTAGCTTTTCATATGTGTTAATATAAGTTTTCTCCATGATGCTGTGGCTTCCACTAAATGTACTGATTGCTTGACTAGAAATTCAATGAACTTGGAGAGACTAGAATGTTATGCACCCAGAAGCTAAGTACTATTTATCTTGGGCTAACTTTTGTTCTCTTATAAATTCAAATTCTTATAAACAACTGTCTGACCTAACATTCTGTGACTAACATAAAACTTTTAAAATGTATTCATTTAAGAAACCCCTTGTTTCCACAAATAAAAAACTGATGGTCAGGAAATTGAACAGAGGTGTGTAGCAGTTGGGGTGGGAAACTGTGTGTAGCCACTATAAAGTCGGAGATGCCAGAAAAGCAGTAGACTCCCAGGACCAAACACAGATGACATTAGCTGAAATACCCAACAAAGGGGAAAGAGAACCTATGGAGGCCATATCCAGAGTAAAGTAGGGAAGCAGTTTGATGGATAGGGCCATCCACCCATCCCAAATATTTTAACCCAGAATTTCTCCTGTCTAAAGGAAATACAGTGATAAATGGTGGAGCAGAGACTGAAGGGAAAGGCCATTCAGAGACTGCCCCACCTGGGGATCCATCCCAAATGCAGCCACAAAACCTAGACACTATTGCTGAGGCCAAGAAGTGCTTGCTGATAGGAGCCTGGTGTACCTGTATCCTGAGTAGCACTGCCAGAGCCTGACCAATATAGACGGATGGTTGCAGACAACCATCAGACTAAGCACAGGGGGGTCCCTATTGAGGAGTTAGGGGAAAGACTGAAGGAGTTGAAGGGGTTTACAACCCCATAGGAAGGACAATATCA
This sequence comes from Apodemus sylvaticus, assembly GCF_947179515.1. Taxonomy (NCBI): domain Eukaryota; kingdom Metazoa; phylum Chordata; class Mammalia; order Rodentia; family Muridae; genus Apodemus; species Apodemus sylvaticus. The sequence goes on from NC_067472.1 coordinate 111,872,852, forward strand.
ACCAACCAGAGATCCCCAGAGCTCCCAAGCACTAAACCACCAACTATAAAATACCCATGGCTCCAACTGCATATGTAGCAGAGGATGACCTTATCTGGCATCAGTGGAAGAAGAGGTCCTTGGTCCAGTGAAGGCTCTATGTTCCAGCCTAGGGGAATGCTAGGGCAATGAGGGAGGAATAAGTGCGTGGGTGAGTAGGGAAGCACCCCCATAGAACCAGAGGGATAGGGGTGGGATAGGGTATTTTAAGAGGGGAAAACAGGAAGTGAAATACTCTCTGAAATGTAAACAAAATAACAAATGAAAAAGCTGATGAATGTCATCAGATGGTTCATGGACTTGTAACCAAGATTTTTCTGCTTGGCTTTACCACTCCTACTTAATGATTTCTCTAATTTATTTGAAAAACAAATATTGATTTAAAACTTCCTTTATTCTGTTACTGTAAAAACTCAGTAAGTTTTTACTATGTTGGAATACTAAATTGGGGTAAAGCGCCATCTCTGTTTCTACCTAGGTTATGTCATCGTGGCACAAGCTAGAATTATTTGGGAAGTGAAAACATCAGTTAAATATATGTTTCCACCAAATTTGCCCATGGGCAAGCCTATCCAGGATTTTCTAGATAGAGAACTGCTATGAAAGGGCACATCTCACTTTGGGTAGTGCTATCCTGGGCTGGTGGTACTTGGTGCTAACAGCCTTGGCAAGTGTTCTTCTGTAGTATTAGAAAGTAGACATGCTTATAATCCCAAAACATGGAAAGTTGAGACAGTAGAACTTTTGTTAGTTCAGGAAAAAAATCGGTATTTCATACACACACACACACACACACACACACACACACACACACACACATTAAAGACAAAAGGTACAGCAAGGTAGTCAAAATTCACTTATAAGTTAGCCTATATTAGACATATCATTTCCTTCCACATGAACAGCATACATTCATGAATTTGATGTTCCACACACTGATCTGCCTCAGTGTGGAAATACTGGAATATGATTACAATTCCAATATTTGGAAATGATTACTATTAAGGAGGGAACAACAATAATAACAAAGTTCTAAACTTATGTCTTTCAACATAAAATCAAAAGAAGCAAATATAAAATCAACCATTTAGCAGGAGGAAACATCAAGACAAGATCTTATTCTTCATGCTGGCAGCATCCTACTTATCTAATTCCCATGACATTAATCAACTCTGTATTTACTAATATATGTGATTTCAGAGTCTTCAAAAATGGTGATATTTATCTACTAGGTAGCCCTAGTGGTTTTGTGCTCTGATTTAATTTTGCTCATGTACTCGTTATGGATTTTGAAGAGTGCTAGTGTCGGAAATGAGAAGAAGAGCCAGAAACCCTGGGGAGTTCAATTGATCATCACTCATCTTTGTTCTCTCTTTCCAGGCCTGGTTGTTGATTTTGAAGGCTTTTCAGCCCACAGTGACACTCTGTGGTGGTTAAGCAGACAACAGCAGAAATTCAGGAAGCGGAACCTCAGCTGTTCAGCTGGCATTACAATCTTGGGCACCTGATTTGAATCAATCGCTATGCAATTGTCTTTTCTAGGAAACCATTCTTCGTTTATAATGAGTGTAACTCTTTGTACACTCTCTCCTCATTACAGTTGCTTCTATTGTGCATATGGCCACAGAGGAAAATTGGACTCGTTATTAGGAATGCTTGAAAGACAAATAGTTTTATGGAAATTTCGACCCTTTGTAAATTCAAAAAACAAACTGTACATGGACTCATTCACACATTTCCGCTTTCAATTCTATTGCTGTACATGACAACAGTGAATCACCCGTGTCTACTGAATATGTGAAAAATAAACAGTGAAACTGAGAAAATAAAGGTAATACAATACAGTTTTATTTATATAAATTTAAGCTTTAATACTAGTAATTGACTAAGTTTTGGAAACTTTGAGGTGTGGCCATACAAAGGAAGTATACAAATACGCCTTAGCTTTTCAGGTTGGGTACGCCTTTATAACTCTGACTGACCTGTAGCTATGGATATTCCTATCTGCTTCCTCAGGGCTCAGAGTAGCCACGTGAGCTTACAGGTCAAGCATGGATCTAATTTTCAAGTGAAAATGTTATTAAATTTAAATAAGTATAGATGCAATAAGATTTTATTGTAAAAACTGTAGTGGATTATAATAGTATATTGCACAATGGATTTCAACATTTGATAAAGAGAAAACTATGCAAACTGTCTCAATAATGATTTTAGCATTCATTCACAGATATGTGATAAGCAATTAACTCAATTGCATTTCTATTAAATATGTCTTTTTATGTGCTAGCATGGCTTCTAAAAACTCCCTATGTTACCTGCATGTGTGTGTAACATACAAGTATATGTAATATCATACACACATTCACACACACAAATATATATATATATATATATATATACATATATATATGTATATATCTATAAGACGATTTACACATATATATGTTCACGTGCCTGTGGAGGCCAGAAGTTGATATTAAGTGTCTTTCAATCTAACTCTCTGTCTTAGTTACAGAGCCAGAGTCTCTCACTGAACCCAGAGTTCACCAAATATATCTTTTCATTAATATTACTCTTGGTTCAATTATACCTCATCCATTATCCCAAATACATTGAAGGAATGAATGAAAATGTATGCATTTTGATCTTTTATTTTTACAAATGTTAAAAATAGAAATGAAAGGATAATAAATATATAGTACATTGGATTTCAAGCTTTTTCGTTGGCAATCAGATATCTTTATTATAAATCAATATATTACAAATCAATTTAATAAATATTTATTAAATCATACCTCTAAATAAACACTGGAGAATCGAAAAGGCTTTTTAGCGTTGAATTCTATGAACTAGTAACAGAGAGAGACAAGCAAGCACATGGAGTTAAATTGGGACAGCTTTTGTAAAAGAAATAGTTTCTTTTATTTGGAAAGAAAAATAACATGACTGAGAGTGGACTCTATTTGATTAGCCAAAGAAACATTCCCACATTTACTTACCTTGTGATAAACGTCAGGCTATGACATTTATCACAAGGTAAGTAAATGAATATAAAACAGACAAAGGCCCAGAAAGACAGAGTTCAATGCAGGAAGCAAAAGAATTCAACTATCTCTAGGTGGAAAGATATTTTAAAAAATATATTTTTGGAAGTCATACATAAGCTACTGTGTAAGCTTCATAGTTTGATTTTGCAACTGACCAGAAATGAAACTGATGAAGATTACAGAATCTGAATATCTGGAAGCATTTCAATTGAGGGTCAGAGATTTAGATTTTATTTAGAGATATGGTAAATATTTCATGTATTCAAGAAATTTTCAGTTTTATAATTGTTGTATAGTATAGCAATCAAAAGAACCACAAAGTGGGCATATTGGCTGTCCATAAAATCAATGATATCTTGGGAAAGGAGTTTGTAGATGGAAAAATATTCAAAAGTTTTGATATGTGCACGTCTGTGTAGGGGAGAAAATGTGTACACAACTGGATTCTCTACTGAAGATGGTAAATGTGGTGACTCCTTTGTGATTTATCCTAGGAAACCAGAGGTGTTCTTGCAATGTATGTATAATAGATGATCAATAAATAATGAGTTGAAGGAAATATTATTAACAGAGTTTTGTAACTTATACTTGTATTCCTAGCACTCAAGCAACAGGATGGAGGATCAACATCACTGCAGGCCAGTTCAGTGTACATAGCTATTCCACAGCAGACAGGAATTCTCTCTCAAATAGACTCATACATAGATAGATAGATAGATAGATAGATAGATAGATAGATAGATAGATGCAAGGACACAATAAGGAATCTCTTTACCATAAAACTTTATGTCTCACTACTCAGAATGAAGTTCAAGTTCAGAGTCATTTTTTGATACACATAAATTAGGACTCAAAGACAACCTTACTTCTCACTACTCAGAATGAAGTTCAAATTCAGAGTCATTTTTTGATACACATAAATTAGGACAAGACATATGCTACACATCTCAGTCCTCAGCTAAAGATATGTGGAGCACGGAGAACTAAGATGAAATGAACTAAGGCAGTTTCTCTAAGCATCCTAACTACCATAACTCTGAAGTCTTCTGTAAATGCAAAAGACAGCTCTATGCTACCAGATGTCAATTACCACTTTTGTGTAATTATGTAAGTATTCGATGTTGTGAATGCTTTTGGAAGCTTCAAAAATTAATAAATACAGTAGAATGCTTGCTCAATGGTTAAGAGTACATTCTGCTCTTATAGAGGACCAGAATTCTGTTCCCAGTATCAATGTTAGATGACTCACTGTTGCCTATAACTCCATCTGCAGGCAAATCTGATGTCTTTCACCTCCTGGGGTGTCTGAACTGCTCCATTCACACAAATCATATAACTCAAAACTCAAATAATTCTAACAATTAAAATAAAATAAAAATAACAATTAACTCTGTAAATTGATCACCAAGATGCCATCACTTAAGGATCAGGCTAATAAAGTTGAAATCTGATAGAACAGCCAAATGAGTCTGAGCAAGTATTTTCCAGATGGAACTAGAAGTTCCATGGGCTACATCGATATAGTTATTAGGATATGGTTAAAGGTTTATTTGTTTAATAATATACATATTGAGATAAGTGTGCCATTTCAATATCAAGGGAATATTTTGTTCAATCAAAATACATTTTTGAAAATTGATTGGTCAATGCATATATGAATATTGTAGATATTAAAGACAACTGGAAGTTGAACTTGTTCCTCTACAAAGTAGTCAGTGATATTAACCACCAAGCCATTTTCCCTTAACCATTAAGCTCCTCCCCTCTAAAAGTTTTGTTAAAAATTAGTTATAATTTAAATTTGCAGGTTCTTGAAACGTTGTAATACATCACCAAATCAGACCTATAAACATAGTGTGAACCAGGTGATGATTTTTATTATCCACCCCCAAGGACAAGAATAAAACCTTATGTCTCTCCCATGTACAGTTGTTTAAAGGACAATGGCCCTCTATTGGCTCCTAGGGAGTGGCACTATAAATAGGTGTGGTCTTGCTTTAGTAGATTTGCCCTTGCTGGAGGAAGTGTGTTTCATTCATTTTTTGTTGCCTTGGTGGTAATGTAGAACTCTCAGTCCCTCTTTCTGCACATTGTATGCCTGCCCACTGCCATGATGATAATGGTCTAAACCTTTGATCTATAAGCCGACCCTAATTAAATGTTTTCTTCTATTAAGGTTTGCTGTGGTCGTGACATTTCTTCACAATAATAAGAACCCTAACTCAGACTCAAGCCAACCGCACCTCTCCTCAAGTGCATTCTCTCCCACTGAGAAGTAACTTTTCTTTACACAATTTCATATTGTATCAATATTTTATATATACTAGATTATGAGCTACTGTAGGTATGGTTATGAATCCTATTAGCTGAAAGACATGAGACAAGTAGCATCTATTTCTATGATATCCATTCGCTCACATTGTAAACAGTGCTAATGATTCATTTCTTGAAGACCTTCTGTGCATTAAAAAATATAGACACAGTCAGCACTGTTCTATAAGTTTCATTACCTAGAATTATCTCTTACCTAGAATGAAACTTTGTACAGACACAATATTGATTTTATTGGCTTCCTAACCTTTACCCTGGATTTCTTTTTCTATTTTCTTTCAGCTCCAGGGCTGATGAAGTTATAGTTCAGTGCTGAGTATTAAAATGAAAGACATTTTTATGAATCAGATGAGGCATTTCAGTGTCAAAATATACTAAGGTCAGAATCATATTATGCTTAATCTTACAAGAGAGAAATAGTGGAGACAGAAAAATATGAAAAAGAAACAAAGTACAGATAGAGTTTCCTAGCCTATCTGCTCTTACTTCTTTATCTTGTTCATTCTCTCCATTCCCTTCTCATTCCCTTCTTCCCTTCTCTGATCTTTTAATTTCTCTTCATCTCATTTATTTTAATAATAATACTCTGGTTCAAAACACCACCCCATCAAATATATTCAATTTCTTGAAGGCAGAATGTACATTTTGCAGCTTAAAACCCTTCAGGAAGTATACTACTGTAAAAAATAGCTGTGCAGATGCTCATCCCTGACCTGCAGACTCTTACCTGCCCTCAGACCTTGGTAGTCTATGCCTTCATTGCACCTAGCTGCTTACTTTCACACACACACCCTTTCACCCTCAAGGCCTTCTGCTTTTTCTCTCAGAACATTGCAAGGGCTAATTCTCTGTGGAGATGACCCTTGTCCTCTCGATTTATTCTCATGCATCTCTCAATCCAAAAAGCTCCATTAGGATAATTATTACTTCTAATGCACCAATTTTACCATCTTATTTTATTCTAACATTATAAATTACTTTAACATATTTAAATCAAAATAGTTTAATATATATATATATATATATATATATATATAAAGAAATGCATGTATAAAGTGTCTATCTATGTATCTGTCTGTCTGTCTGTCTGTCTGTCTCTCAGGAAATATGGAGCTGGAGAGATCACTCAGTTGTTAAGACTAGTTGCTGTTATTCAAAGAAAATTAAATTCAGTTCCAGTATCCAGTTCTGGTAGCTCACACTTATACCAGTAATCTCAGCAATAGGGTATCAGACTCCCTCTCTAAGCCTTTGTAGGCAACTGCACTCCTAGGCACATACCAACACATAGATAAACATGTATACAAAGAAAGATAAAATTAATTAATACTACCACTCTGTGCGTGTTTTTCAATACACTTAAATGTGATTTTGATTAAGCATTTGGTCTGTGGTTTGGGCTTTTCTGAATCTATGAAAAACCCAATATACACAAATTTCACAAGGGTTATCCTTGCTTTCATGTTTTTTTTTTTTATGTTTGATGACATCTACTCTCTGAAAATTAATTGGAAAACAGGTTAATATGAATCAACTTTCCATTCATTTGTTGAGCACATCCATCTTTACTCGGTACAAAATAGAGCTGAAAAAGTGAGGTATTTAGTCCATGCTAAATAAGGACCCTGAATCTGGTAATGAACATTCTCCTTTTGAAGAAGGACCTGAGAACTGAGAGAAAACACATTTTGTCAGGCCCAGGTTGAGGTTGTAAATTTTCTACAAGGAATAATAGTAAAACCAAGACATAAAATTTAAAAGTGAATAAGTTAACACAGAGAGGTAAAGGGTGAATCATCTTCTAAATAGAGGCCAACAATTCTGAAAAAAATAATTGGAGAAAGGAAGACAAAAACATGTAGACTTGGTAGGGATGAGGAAGTATCTTCTGCTGGTGCAATAGTGAGTCAGAATGGTCAGCTCTCTAATGACTGACTTTGAAGGCATTAGTAAAAAAATCTGCTCTTACAAATACTTTTATACTTACAGTCTAATATCATATTGTCTTTGGGGATATTTATTTTATTGTATTTTCAAATCAGCTTATAGAACCTACATCAAACTAGCAGGTCAGATGTTTTGAATGCTCACATACAAAACTCTTAACACAAAGACCATTAAACTACTCTGAGCATTTTCAAGGGATCATGTACAATCATTTAAAATGAGTTGGAGACTAGGAAATATTATTGAATCCAGGAGAAAGAAGGAAACCTGTAATTACAACATGAAGGAAGCCTCAGCCTGGGGCATGATTTAATATACACAATCAACTGTCTTGATACAGAAGCAGGTATGTCTTCTCACTTGGGGGATAACAGAAGTCTTACAATAAAATGGAGTAGTATCATCCATTTGTCTTGTTTTGTAAATAAGCTTAATGAAGTCAGAAGCTTCATTTACTTAAGGAAAATGGTGACAGAAGGTATGATGTGTGTGTGTGTGTGTGTGTGTGTGTGTGTGTGTGTGTGTGTGTATCTGTATGTATGTGGTGTATGTGTACATGAATGTCAGTGACTGGAGAATGTCAGGTCTTTTTTTGCTGGAACTGGAGTTGTAAGCAATTGTAAGCCACTTAATGTGGGTGCTCAGAATTAAATATCTGGCTCTCTGACAAAGCAGAAAGGGGCTTTGACTGCTCAGCCACTTCCCCAGACATCTTATATTTATTGTCTCATTTAATATCTTGATAATTGTCAAAATATATAACATGCATTAATATATTATTGTAATATATTTGTATTACATAATATAAATATGCATCAATATATTGAAGCTTATTATATAATGGCAGCTATTATGGTATTAAATCTATTTATATTATAATACTTAAGAATGCATATAATAAAAATTATGCATTATTAGGTTACTATATATTATATCTATATAATTATGAGTATTATGCTATTAAATAACATAAAAAAATATAAGAAGGCTGGGCAGGTCACCAGATAATTAGGGCCACTTGCTACTTTGAAAGAGGACAAGAATCCAATTTGAAATATATGTGAAATTCTGGGAAACAAATGCTGATAGAGAAATAAAACCTAACATTTTGTGACTCTACTGTATGGGATTCTGAATAAGATGTAAATATAAAAATGAACTTTCTGGTTAGAAATTGTAAACCAAACCTGTTCATATATTTAATCATAAATTATTTGGAAGAGGCCAGAGAGCACCATTCACTAATTTTCATATAAAATATTCAACATATATTTGGGCTAATTCTTAACACTCTCATTTTACATAAGATATTTTATTTAAAAATTCTCATGTAATCTTAAAGAAAGAAAACCAGTAGGAATAATAAAGTTCATTCTTTCTTACCATAAAAATTAGAGAGCAATGCTTCTTTTTGATACATCATGCTACAAGTGTAAGAAATATTGCTCCTGAGTATGTGATGAACATATAATTATTGTATAGAAAAGACTGCTTGCATACATGTTTACAAATAGAAAAATAATTCATACATATAGGACTAAAAATGAAAAATGCTGCCAACGTTAATATCCTGCGCATCTGCATCATCTGAGTAGGTAGCACATATTCCTACAGCTAATAGCATGGCAATCTATGTTTTCACACACGAATTCTGCACCCAGTTATGTGTGACAGAAACAATCAACAACAGTAGACTTAACAAGCTACAATGTAAAAAATAGGACTGAAATTCCTGGTCGTTTTTTTTTCTTTGAAATGTTTTCTTTCTTTATTTATTTGATATACTTTTTATTTACATTTCAAATGATTTCCACTTTTCTGGCTCCCCACTCCCCGAAAGTCCCATAAGCCCTTTTCCCTCCCCCTATTCCCCCATCCCTGTTCCCTGTTCTAGTATTCCCCTATACTGGTGCACTGCATCTTTCCAGAACCAGGGGCCACTCCTTCGTTTTTCTTGGACATCATTTAATATGTGGATTATGTCTTGGGTATTCCAAGTCTGTAGGCTAATATCCACTTATCAGTGAGTGACCTCCACATAAAACCTGACACACTGAAACTAATGAAAAAGAAACTGGAGAAGACACTTAAGGACATGGGCACAGGGGAAAAGTTCCTGAATAGAACACCAATAGCTTACACTCTAAGATCAAGAATTGACAAATGGGACCTCGTAAAATTACAAAGTTTCTGTAAAGCAAAGGAAACTGTCAAAAGGACAGAATGTCAACCAACAGATTGGGAAAGGATCTTCACCAACCCTAAATCTGACAGAGGGCTAATATCTAATATATACAAAGAGCTAAAGAAGGTAAACCCCCAGAGAAGCAAATAACCCTATTAAAAAGTGGGGTACGGAGTTAAACAAAGAAATTTCACATGAAGAACTTCAGATGGCTGAGAAGCACCTTAAGAAATGTTCAACATCACTAATCATTAGGGAAATGCAAATCAAAACAACCCTGAGATTTCACCTCACACCAGTCAGAATGGCTAAGGTTAAAAACTCAGGAGACAGCAGGTGTTGGCGAGGATATGGAGAAAGAGAACAGTCCTCCACTGCTGGTGGGATTGCAAGATGGTACAACCACTTTGGAAATCAGACTGGCGGTTCCTCAGAAATCTGGCCATGACACTTCCGGAGGACGCTGTTATATCTCTCCTGGACATATACCCAGAGGATTCCCTGGCATGCAATAAGGATACATGCTCCACTATGTTCATAGAAGCCCTATTTGTAATAGCCAGAAGCTGGAAAGAACCCAGGTGTCCCTCAACAGAGGAATGGAAACAAAAAATGTGGTAGATTTACACAATGGAGTACTATTCAGCTATTAGAAACAATGAATTCATGAAATTCTTAGACAAATGGATGGAGCTGGAGAACATCATACTAAGTGAGGCAACCCAGTCTCAAACGATCAATCATGGTATGCACTCACTGATAAGTGGATATTAGCCTAGAAATTCCTGGTCTTAATGCTTTCCTTTCTTCCATACTTTTGAATCCATCTTTATTTCTATTGATTCACTCTTACCTACGCACAAAGTTTAATAGTCTAGCACCCATGGAGAAAGGCAAATAAACCCCAGCTACTCAATTTGGATGTGCTGCAAGGTCATGGCATATGAGGGTCTTTGAAGGGACACATGCTCATGCCACTTTCCATTGGATGCCTAAGACATTGACCACAGTTTGCATTTGTCACCTCATAGTTTCCATCCAGTTTCAACTGATTATGATTATACAAGAGTACAAATGGAAGGATATTTAAGCTGTCTTCTACCAAAGTGCTGATTAAAAGATCCTTATGATAACCTTGAAGAAACTAAATGAAGTGACAAAGTGACACTCATCAAACAAACAAAAAAATGAAGAGACTAAGGACAGACTTTTTATTTAATCATAAAGATAGAAAAATAAAAAGAAAATTTTGAGTTTAGATTGAAATTATTTTCAAAGTGCATATGATATAAGATAGGGTGAGGAGATCCTGAGTTTCAGACTATTGAACATGCGTTAAGCATTCATATTATTTTGTCTCTTTGCACAATATAAAGTAAGAGAATCTGCAATTCCAGAAGATTGAAAAGCATTAAATGAAACAAATTCCATGCCCATATAATGTGTTCTTTTTTCCTTGTACCATTGACATAGAATCTAATAAGTAACTAGAGTTTGGTTGTCAGAACACTTAGATTCTAATTTTTGTTTCTCAGCCATAATATCTAATCTGAGAAAGTTTCTTCCTTCTTTGCTGCCACCCATCATGCTAAACTAGAATAGATTGGGTTCAATTATTGTACTATTTCTTTAATTCTAACAAAGGGATTTCCCTTTTACCCTTCAGGACAATCAGTGACAATGTCTTAGAGTGGTGATCGATAAGATCAGACTGCATGATTTGGATATTTATAGGTTGTAGAAATTGGTAGTGTGGACAAGTGCTTATGATTTTAGTTTCTTTTATAATGTGTATGTATACATGTGAAGCAACGTATGCATGTGTGTGGAACTGAGGAACACAGCATTATCCTTAGGAATTCTTTCAAACCCCTTTGAAACAGGATAGCTCTTTTGTGATAGGTATTCTTTTTGACAAGTCTAACTGCTTAGTGAATTCCTGGGATCCTCCTATATCTGAATCTCCAATCCAGAATTGCAACTACACACTTGGCATTGTTATGTTAGTGTTTGGAATCAAACTCATATTATCATGGTTGGAAAGTGAGAACCTTACTGAATTAGGAATCTCTATAGCACAGGACTCAATTTCTTATTTGTTAAAATCTGATGCTGAAAACCATGAATAATTTAAAGTGATATTTTCCTGAATCAAATCTGGAGTCTACTCTTTAAATATATTTTATTATTTTTGAGACTCTCATAGTTGCATGTGCTATATCTTAATCATATTCACATCCCAGTCCTTCCTCTAACCCATCTCAGATCAACTCCTACCACCAACTCATCCCAGCTCCCTGTCCTCTCTTGAATTTTTCCTATAGTTTACTGATTTTAAGTTTTCCTCCTCATATACACTTGGCCATCCACTGGTACCTGGCTGACCCACCAGGGCTACATTCATAAAGAAAAATTATTTTCTCTTTCAAAGAGACATCAACATGTAAATATCTCCTCAAGTAGGAATTGAGGTTCTTGAGCCCCTCCCCAGTCAAGAATAAAAGATTGGCTGGCTTGATCTTGTACAGGTTTTTTGCAAACAAGTACTGCTGCTGTGAATTTAGGAGTGCAGAAATCCAGTCATGTCTAGAAGATAAGTTTTCTGCCCAATCCTTGCTATTGGCTTTTACTGTCTTTCCACCCATTCTTACATGTTCTCTAAGCTTGAGAGACCTGAGTATGAATATCGATGTCCCCTTGTGGCTCCACATTCATTCATTTTCTTTAATCTGATAACTCTTTTGTTTTTTTGAGTTTGTACTAAACACTGTCCACTGCACAAAGAAGCATCTCTGATGATATCTTAGCACTGCACTCATCTTGGTGGATGTACTTAGAGGGCAGTTAGATATGATTTTTCATTGAGCAAAATAATAGTAGTTGATTTATCCTGGGGCCTGTAAGATCCTCAGTTAAAGCCTCTTGGCCCGATTTACATTATCCACATACATTTCCTCTCATGAAGTTGTCCTGAAGTACAATCAGAAAGCAGTAGTTTACTATCACAATATTAATGCCACCATTGGGGCCATCATTCTATTTTTCTAAGTCATTATAGTTGCTCACAGGGTTCATAGTTGAGAAGGAGCTTCCTCCACCCAATCAGCTGACATAGCAACTTTTGGGGTTATGAAAGTTAATTAGTGAGAAGGGAAATTTCTGGTCACTATCATTAGATATCTTTATATTCTGTGATCAAAGCATTTGGTATTTCAGCAATAGGGTCTCTCTTCATTAGGTTTTCTATTGGGATAAAAATATGACTAAAAGCAACTTGAGAAAGAAAATTGTTAATTCATCTTAACATTTTATAGTACATTTCCAAGGGGAGTCAGGACAGGAACTCAAGGCAGAAACCAGGAGGTAATAACTGAAGCAGAATATGCAGGAATGCTGTTTAATGGCTTGTCGTATGACTTACATAGCTTGCTTTCTTTACCATCCTGCTCTGTGATATCACCACCCATAATGTGCTGGACAACCCCACATCAAACATTAATCACATTAATGTCCCATAGTCTGGCATATTGACCAATCTTATGGAGGCGTTTTCCCAATTTAGATTCATTCCTTTCAGCTGTTGACATGATACTGGCCATCACAAGATTTTACCATCAACTTCTACTGGATGACCAAGAGCAATTTTCTATTAATGCTATTAATATTCTATTTTGTTTTGGGATACTCCAGCATACATATCCAATAACTGGACAGAACTCAAAATGCTGCTGTGTCATATATCACCCTAGGCTTTTGCAACCTGTGCTTCTGGGAGGAACATAATTCTCATGTAGAATCTACCTCCAATTATGCTATTTCCAGCAATAGAGTCTGTCTAAATTATACTTTCTCCTACTGTACACAAACACACATGTTCATGCGTGCACGCGCACACACACAGACAGAAACAAAGACAGAGAAACAGAGAGACACAGAGAGACACAAAGAGAGAGAGAGACAGAGAAAGAAAGAGAGGGTGGGAGGATGTTTGACAAAGCTGTATGGGACAAGTTTTTAATTTTATTTTTAAATGTAAAAAGTTTCGCATATTGGAATTTTGTTTTTATGCATGTATTGAATTACAAGTAAGTCTGGTCCCTGCTTTGGTTAGAACTTAGTGTCAGAAACACTGGAGCTGGAGTTGCATGCTGTTGTGAGCCACTGTGTAAGAGTTAGAGAGTAAACTTAAGTACTCGAAAGAGAAACGAGTGCTCTTAACTGCTGAGTCATCTCTCTAGCCTGTAAAGTCTACTTTTGGAATAAGGGTTTAATGTAGATTTGAACATAAGCTTTGAGAGAGGGATACAAAGACACAAAAGAAGCAATAGTGCCTAATAAAACCTATCACAGAGTTTATTTTGCTTTCTAACACAAAGTCATTTAAAGTCATTTTTGTAAATGAAATAACTCATGAACTTTGTAAATATCTAACTTAAAAGAAATTGTCCCATAAATATTTAATTTGTCTTATTGTGGTTTTCTTATTAAAGTTGGTATAGCATTCCCTGAAATTATAGAAGCCATTGTGTAGTGGGTTCTGCCACTTGCTGACAATTCAGCTTTGTTCACAGTAATGAACTTTCCTCTCAATCCCTTCATAACAAGCAATCATAAATGGTCCTAGTAACCTCACAAGGTTACTAGGTGAATTGGTAGTCCTATAGTTTAACTCCCTAGCATATGTGCCAAAGAGGTTGATGTTAGCCCTTTTGCTAGAATCTCCTGGGTTTTCAATTTTGTCCTGGGAACACTTTTAAGGACTGAGTCAACTGAGGGCAATTCCTAAGATTCTATGGAGCCCTGCTCCTCCTCCCTAAACTGACACCACACTCTAATGCTGCATAAATGGCAGCAGTAGAGTTACAGGCATGCAGATGTGCCTTGCCATTCTTCCACACATAGCAGTGAAACTGCCACCACTGCATGGAAGGATTTCCAGAAGAGCCACTCTCGGAGGCTAGCACAAAAGAAGACATCATCAGCTTGGCGGCCTTCTTCTTATAGGGCCGCCTGTCATCTGCTGCAGTGTTGTTCCACATAGGAGTTTCTTTGCAACATCACCAATGGATAAGCCAGGATGCTCCTCGCCTTTGTGTTTTGGTCAGTACTCAGAACAGAACAAGCATGCACAAGGAGGCAAGTCTTAGGATAGCCCTGTCCTGGTGGTATTTTCAATAGCCACTAACCTTGCCTGGTACAGTCTGGGGGTTCTAAATTGGCATGGAAACTTCAAGCAGGTTCTTGGTTCACAGCACAAGTTAGTTATATATGGGGAAAGTAGTTTGGTTTTTGTTTTGTTTTATTTTATCTTTTGCTTTCATTTTTGGATTTTTTTTCTATCTTTAGTTGTTTCTAATGCAGCTTGAATCAGAAAATTGTTATTCTCTTAACTGAATATCAGTCTGTAATTGCAAAAAATAAAATAAAATAAATCAGATACAGGGAAAGAGGATGAACTTTGCATATTAGTACGTTGCTTTTTTCTTTATAAAACCCAAACTCATTCATTAACCATGTTTAATCTGCTCAGTTTATGGAAAAATTTGGCAATTTTGTGTTTTGGTTTTTTTTTTGTTTTTTTTTAATTTTCTTTTTTAGATTATTGTTCTCTTAAAGTACCAGTGGTTTAAAATAGTGTTCTTGTAATTTTACGTGCTTTTGTGATGGAGTGCTGTTGCATAATTTTAACTTAAGTTCTTTATATTTGTGTTTGTTAATGTTATTTTAGGAGGAATACTGAACATGAGTCCTGTATGATACTAATAAACTAATGATTGCAGAGGTTCCAAAAAAATAAAAATAATGACATCATTTCCAGAACCTGAGTCAGGTGTACTTGCCTAGAAAATAACTACAGAAAGCCAAATGACCAGACAAGTACCTTGCTTGGGTGTATACACCAAACAGCCATATGCCAGTACATCTACCTTATTGAGAAATGTACTGAATGAAAGGCTCTTTCTTCAGTTTACCTCCTTTTTGTTTAACCCACCTTGGCTGAGTAAATGGATACTGAATCCAGACAAACAGGTTCAAACTTTGGGGATGCTTCTAATGCTGTGCTCGTGATCTCACCATCTATACTCTGAAAGTTTCTGGCCTTCCATGAGATCAGATGCTGCACCCCGTTGAAAGTGTCTGGAGGGCAGAGATCGACTTTCAACCTCAGAATCCAATTCATTTTCCACTTAGGCTCTCTTTCCCACTTGGAATTGGGGTGAAAATCAAATTTAAATAATTTAAAGCCGCATTTCTCAGCATGACTTTCATCTAATGAAGCATACACATTATACAGGTTTTTCTACATATGCTGAAAGTTCTTCTAAAAGTTAGTGTCTTTCCTCTTAGGTCATTAAATTCCCACAAGCAATAATATAACAATTAATGGAAAAGTGAGTAGATATTCTCATTAATTTATTGTCAGCATAGTCAATTATATTTACTCTATTTCTACAATATATGTAGATATGTTACCATTTCTTTATGAAGAAGCAAACATGAAATATTCCTTTAGAATGATTCTAAGATCCTTTCCCTCCTGTGTTGAAATCACAATCCATAGTCATTCATGTCCCCACTATAAAGTGGTCCAATTTTACCATATAACCTGTTCAAACCTTCTGTATGCATGTGTAGAAGTTTGGTCTGGTTCATCCTCCTAGCCAAGTGTTCCCAGAAATAAGACTCAGATTCAAAATATATTTATGTTTTGTCCATAACAGATGTCATGGCCATATTGCTAGGCTCTATTCAAACTATATTATAACTAAAATACCCCAATTATTTTAACCTACATCCTTCTATGTGTCTGATAACCTGTGCTTAGGTACAATACATCTATTTCATCACATCTTTCTAGGCCAATCTCCCGTGCCTGGTTCTATCTCAGAATTCTTCCTGTCTCTCAGATGCCCCTCCTCCTATTCTAAGCTTTCCTATAGGCCATAGGAATTTTAATTGATGAGTAATAATGCATCTATACAGTATACAAGATACTTTCTCTACATGAATGAAATCATCTCTAGCTTGTTTATATGTAATAGAATGTAAATACCTTATGGCTAGCTGTATTATATGGCTTACAGGAAAAATATATATGTAAATCCAAACGTATAATATAGACATGGTAATTATATTTCAATTATGATTGGTAGAATCTGGAGATGCAAAATACCCCATGTAAATTTGTGCATGAAGAAAGGGAGATCATTATTTCTTGTCTTTTTTTTTATTTTTTTATTCGGTATATTTATTATTTACATTTCAAATGATTTCCCCTTTCCTAGCACCCCACTCGCAAAAACTCCCGTAAATTTTATATTCTTTTAAACAAACTATGGCTAATTTTTATCTCAATGCCTTTGGACAGATCTTTTAAAATGGTATGTCAACATTTGCATATTTGGCAAATGAAAATTTTAAAGATTTTTGTGTTTACTCATTTAGTGTGCATGGTGTGCACATGCCACGAGATGAATGCTGATATCAGAGGACAACTTGCAGAAGTAACTTCTCCCCTAATGTGTGAGTCTTAGGGATTGAACTCAGGTCCTCATCTTGGTAGCACGTGTCATTTTCTACTGAATTACTTCATGAGCCTAAGACAATTCAAATTTAATATCTCAGCACTCAGAAATGACATCTATCTTTTAATGAAAAAACAACATCCTCTATTCTTCCTTATCCCAAGAAGTTGATTATCACATTCTTTTTTTGTTTTTACTGTTAGTGGACCTTATGTGGAAATTAGTTAAAATCAGTTGTAAACATGTTGCCTGTTTATTTACAAGTCTTGATATGTATAACTCAATGTACACTGAACATAACTATATCTATACATTAAATATCTGTCCATATTTCTTTGGAGGTTTTTTATGTTTATACTATAGAAGATACTTAACCTTCATTTGTTGAAAAATAAATCATCAACTATAAATTTGTGTATGGTAAGAGTCACCCCAAGGTACTTTATACTATTTGTGGCTATTGTGAAGGGTGTCATTTCCCTAATTTCTTTCTCAACCTAATTATCCTTTGAGTATAGGAAGGATACTGATTTGATTGAGTTGATTGTATAACCTGCCACTTTGCTGAAGTTATTTATCAGCTGTAGGAGTTCTCTAGTGGAGTTTTTTGGGTCACTTAGGTAGACTATCATATCATCTGCAAATAATGATAGTTTGACTTCTTCCTTTCCAATTTGTATCCCTTTGACCTCCTTATATTGTCTAATTGCCCGAGCTAGTACCTCAAGTAAATATTGAAAAGATAAGAAGAAAGGGGGCAGCCCTGTCTAGTCCCTGATTTTAGTGGGATTGCTTCAAGTTTCTCTCCATTTAGTTTGATGCTGGCTACCAGTTTGCTGTATATTGCTTTTACTATGTTTAGGTGTGGGCCTTGAATTCCTGTTCTTTCCAAGACTTTAAGCATGAAAGGATGCTGAATTTTGTCAAATACTTTTTCAGCATCCAATGAAATGACCATGTGGTTTTTTAATTTGAGTTTGTTTAAGTAGTGGATTGCATTGATGGATTTCCATATATTGAACCAACCCTGTATCCCTGGGATAAAGCCTACTTGATCATGGTGGATGATCGTTTTGATGTGTTCTTGGATTCGCTTGGCAAGAATTTTATTGAGTATTTTACATCAATGTTCATAAGGGAAATTGGTCTGAAGTTCTCTTTCTTTGTTGGATCTTTGTGTGGTTTTGGTATCAGTGTAATTATGGCTTCATAGTAGGAATTAGGTAGTGTTCCTTCTGTTTCCATTTTGTGGAATAGTTTGAGGAGTAATGGTGTTAGGTCTTTGAAGGTCTGATGGAATTCTGCACTGAAAC
The DNA here is from genome assembly GCF_947179515.1 of Apodemus sylvaticus. NCBI lineage: Eukaryota > Metazoa > Chordata > Mammalia > Rodentia > Muridae > Apodemus > Apodemus sylvaticus. Next base: position 111,891,240 of record NC_067472.1, read on the forward strand.
CATCTGGTCCTGTGCTTTTTTTGGTTGGAAGACTTTCTATGAACCCTTCTATTTCTTTAGGGGTTATGGGGCTGTTTAGTTGATCTATTTGGTCCTGATTTAATTTTGGTATTTGGTATCTGTCTAGGAAAATGTCCAGTTCCTCCAGATTCTCCAGTTGTGTTGAGTATAGGGTTTTGTAGTAGGATTTGATGATTTTTGGATTTCCTCAGTTTCTGTTGTTATATCCCCTTTTTCATTTCTAATTTTGCTAATTTGGATACTTTCTCTGTGCCCTTTGGTCAGTCTGGCTAAGGGTTTATCTATCTTGTTGATTTTTTCAAAGAACCAGCTCCTGGATTCGTTGATTCTTTGTATGGTTCTCTTTGTTTCGACTTGATTGATTTCAGCCCTGAGTTTGATGAATTCCTGTCTTCTACTCCTCCTGGGTGAATTGGCTTCTTTCTGTTCCAGGGCTTTCAGGTGTGTCATTAAGCTGCTAGTGTATACTCTCTCCATTTTCTTTTTGGAGGCAATCAGGGTTATGAGTTTTCCTCTTATCACTGCTTTCATTGTGTCTCAAAGATTTGGGTACGTTGTGCCTTCATTTTCATTAAATTCTAAAAAGTCTCTGATTTCTTATCAAACATCTGAATGATTTGTATGACAAGAACTTCAAGACTCTGAAGAAGGAAATGGAAGAAGACCTCAAAAAATGGAAAAACCTCTCATGTTCATAGATCGGCAGGATTAAAATAGTTCAAATGGCCATTTTGCCAAAAACAATATACAGATTCAACACAATACCCATCAAAATCCAAACTCAATTCTTCACAGAATTAGAAAGAGCAATTCTCAAATTCATCTGGAATAACAAAAAACCCAGGATAACTAAAACTATTCTCAACAACAAAAGAAATTCTGGGGGAATCAGTATCCCTGATCTCAAGCAATAGTACAAAGCAATAGTGTTAAAACTGCATGGTATTGGTACAATGACAGGCAGGCAGATCAATGGAACAGGACTGAAGATACAGAAATGAAACCACACACCTATGGCCACTTGATCCTCGACAAAGGGGCAGAAAACATCCAATGGAAAAAAGATAGCCTTTTCAACAAATGGTGCTGGTTCAACTGGAGGTCAGCATGCAGAAGAATGCGAATTGATCCATCTTTATCGCCTTGTACTAAGCTCAACTCCAAATGGATCAAGGACCTCCACATAAAGCCAGACACGCTGAAGCTAATAGAAAGGAAACTGGGGAAGACCCTTGAGGACATCGGTACAGGGGGAAATTTCCTGAACAGATCACCAATAGCTTATGCTCTAAGATCAAGAATTGACAAATGGGATCTCATAAAATTACAAAGTTTCTGTAAGGCAAAGGACACCATCAAAAAGACAAATCGGCAACCAACAAATTGGGAAAAGATCTTCACCAACCCTACATCAGATAGAGGGCTAATATCCAATATATAAAAAGAACTCAAGAAGTTAAACTCCAGAAAACCAAATAACCCTATTAAAAAATGTGGTACAGAGTTAAAGAATTTTCACCTGAAGAACTTCGGATATCAGAGAAGCATCTTAAAAAATGCTCAACTTCATTAGTTACTAGGGAATTGCAAATCAAAACAACCCTGAGATTTCACCTTACACCAGTCAGAATGGATAAGATTAAAAATTCAGGAGACAGCAGGTGTTGGCAAGGATGTGGAGAAAGAGGAACACTCCTCCACTGCTGGTGGGGTTGTAAATTAGTACAACCACTCTGGAAATCAGTCTGGCGGTTCCTTAGAAAACTGGGCACCTCACTTCCGGAAGATACTGGTATACCACTCCTGTGCATATACCCAGAGGATTCCTCAGCATGTAATAAGGATACATGCTCCACTATCTTCATAGCAGCCCTGTTTATAATAGCCAGAAGCTGGAAAGAACCCAGGTATCCCTCAACAGAAGAGTGGATGCAAAAAAATGTGGTATATCTACACAATGGAGTACTATTCAGCCATTAGAAACAATGAATCCATGAAATTCTTAGGCAAATGGATGCAGCTGGAGAACATCATACTAAGTGAGGTAACCCAGTCTCAAAAGATGAATCATGGTATGCACTCACTAATAAGTGGATATTAACCTAGAAAACTGGAATACCAAAAATATAATCCACACATCAAATGAGGAACAAGAAGAACGGAGGAGTGGCCCCTGGTTCTGGAAAAGACTCAGTGAAGCAGGGCAAAACCAGAACAGGGAAGTGGGAAGGGGTGGGTGGGATAACAGGGGGAGGGAAGGGGGCTTATGGGACTTTCATGGAGTGGGGGACTAGAAAAGGGGAAATCATTTGAAATGTAAATAAAATATATCAAATAAAAACATTTAAAATATTTTGCATATGGATGAGAACATTTTTCAATAGTGATAAGGAAGAACATTGCAGGGTGTGCACAAAGGGCCTTTGCACATGTAGGAATGCTGAACCCGCAAAGGCCTCTTCTCAGTGGAGGAGATAAAATACCTACATTTTGTTCCAGAGGTTGGTAGTAAGTTTAAAGATCAAGTGGCATTTTAGCTATCACACACCTTTTGCTATTAAGTCAGACCTCACCCAAGTTTCTCAGAATGATTATTCCAGACTCTTTCACCTATTAAAGTTATGAAGTAGAAACAAAACGCCTTTACGTTTGGAGATTACGGGAACATGAGGAACTGTATTAAAGGGTTGCATCATTAGTAAGGGTAAGAGACACTTCTCTAGGCCTTTTAGCTATAAAAGCGAACCCCTAGTCACACTTACTTTGTAAAGGAGATTCTAAGTAGTCAGACTTTAATATTTGTTGTGCCCGTGGAATGGAATAATTGTTGCCTGGAAACCTGGAAAGGAGATGATTGCTCCTGGAAAGTTTTTTTTTTTTTTTCCAAATTACCCAGTGTTCTAAGCAGGCTGACAATGAATTGCCTGGCATTAGACTCTATAAAGTCTGATCCAAGTTGACAAAGTCAATCTGAACTGAGTTTTTATTATTATCTCTTCACAGATCATTGTCTGCATTGACAGGGTCCCCCTTAACTATAATGAGAAATGACTAGAATGCAGACCAGTCCCTTCACACTTCATTTAACTTCCCTGTGAGTGACAGTATCAGTGTTGCACTTTTTCTTTACACTGATGCATGGATGCTATGATGGGGAAGTGTAGTTGGAGAATCATACATTTATAATCATGTTTATTTGATTCTAATTTATCCAGTTCAATGTTTAGCTTACTTCAAACTTAATTTATCAAAAGAATAGGTACATTTTAATTGAGAGATGATTTCAGATACCTTATACATTTGGCAAGTCAGAGGATAAATTTCTATTGATCAGGGGATTTGGATTCTGGTCCACAAATATTATGTCATGATGAAGAGTTTTCTTGTGAAAATTCCTGCTACACAACTGCTGTCTAGTCACAGAAACATGAAGAATAAACATCTAGAAAAAGGCGAAATTTGATGAAGGTCTGAAATTTTGGACTGTAATCCAAGACACCTGTTTTTCATTGCATATCTGAATAAACTAGGCACATACTAAGTATAACTGTGTTAGAAATGATGAGGTCCATCGTGTTACTTTTAAATTTTATGTCTGATTTATCCTTCTAATTCAACATGACAATTTTTGTATTCCTAACAATTCAGCTTTAAAATTTTCTGTTTGAAAGAGTGAAATCCCTGTTGTTATTCTATCTAATCTCAATATACTATGACAATACAAAATTTCCTGGAATAACATAAGAATAATCGTTTCAAAATATAAATCAATTATGTTTCACTCTGAAACCCCTGATGTTTCAGCTTCTTTGAATTACACTGGTTTCCATAAACTATTTGTACTAAGGACACCGTCCTAATATCTACACTATAATTTTGTTTATATTCCTTGAAATATGCTTATATTTACCTCATTCTGAATTTCATATTTGTCCATATCTGTACAACTAAAACTTTGCTATATAAAATATCTTTTCCCAGGGATGTTCCTCTCCAGTCATACCTTGTTTCCTGGTCTGAAACACTCCCAAGCATCATATAGCACTCCTCCATAACAACTATTACATTTATAAAATCACAAGTTTGTCATCAATTAATTAAATGAATAATTTTCTTCTTTTTATCTAAAATATCAATTCCTAAAAGGCAGGGATTGAATATCTTTCAGAGGCTGTAATTGGGCAAGATTCAGCTCAAGATCAATGGATATTTTAAAAATGCAAAAATAAAAATAAAGATGATAGGGTGTCTTGGATATAAACTAAATTTTAAAAATATTAGGCCCTTCCATCATTAAAATAGTAGCTAGATTGAACTCTGAGCTAGGGAAAGCAGCTTAGAGTTTCACATCCTGTACTTTAGTAGTGTACAAAATGTTGCTTTGAGCATCTTGTCAGATAGTATTATAATAGTACAAGAAGAATAAGTATAAAATTGCAATAAACATTTTACAACTCACCCTAGGTCAGGAAATACTTCAGAAGACAGAGAAGAAAGAATGCCAGAGCTAGAGAAAGGGGAGATATACAGATTAAAGTTGTTTACTGGCCAATACGTAATCCTTGCATTTGTTAATTCACCCGAGCAGTGGTTTTCTCCACAAGACATGCACAAGATAAGTCAGTACATCTCCAACTGATCCAGGAGGAACTCCAGGTCCCAGCACTCCCTGTAGGACCATTGGAAGGTAATGGTTGCTGGGGCATGGAGTGTATTGTCCTCAGGAGTATAGCCACTGAGGAGCTGTATATATGCTTGTAAATATTCTCACCCAAGCAACCCTCTTACAAGCAATCCTAATTAAACTCAGTGGGTCGTGAATGTTGAAGATGGTCTTGTTAGTCAGAAGGAGGGTGTCATTGGAAGAGTGAGGGGAATGGAGAGTAAAAACACTAGAAAGCATTACGTACAAATTTGAAACAGTTAAAGAAATAAAAGTAAAATATTGAAAGGGGTTTAAAAATGTCAACAGTAGTGAGGGATCATCAAATCAGTAAGGTTAGGACAGCAAAACGGAACCACTTCACAGGCAGAACTCTGGCTTTGAAGAAAACAACTCAATTATCATCTGATGGTTAGAACCTATTTATCTTTGAGTGTTTAATATCACTGGCATAGAGCCTTTTCTCAAGATTTCATATATAATAACATTTAATATTTTGACATTATTTTAATTACAACATCTCTATTTTATTTTCCCTTGCCTCAAAGCCTCCTATATAACTTTCCCAGAATGTCCTTCAAATTCATAGGCCTTTTTATCTTACTAATTGTTATTGTGAGCATATGTGTATACATAAAAACATACATACACACATACACAAACACCATTTATCACTGGAATTTTATTTTAAAATTGGATTGATTTAGCAAAATACGTATATTATATATACCTATGGAAATATCTAAGATGGTAAAAAATGTTGTTCGAGTCCTTTTTATCTTGGATTTAATTAAATTTGTTTCAATGGAAAGAACACATTCTGGTATTAGGTATTAACTTTGGCATTAGGGTAGAACACAGTATTGAATGTGAGGTACATGATAACTACAAAAGCAATTACTGTATTTTTGTCAATTAATTCCATAAGAGATGTTGCATTCACCCAGATAGAATTTATTATTAACTTCATTTATTAACATTTAAAATGAAGAATCTCTTTTTTTGTTTAATTTCATTTTTTCTTACTGTTAACTAAAATGCTCTCCAAATATATGAAACTTCAGGTTGAAAAAATTAGCAAATTGGAATTCAATTATTAACCAAGAAAGAAATACTTAATAGAAACTGTATAATTCTAGATAGCTAAATTAATAATTAGTGAAGTTTGTAACCATTTTTAATAAATGATAGAATCAGATGGGTTCATAGCATGTACTATTCGAGTTCTAAAATCATTCTCTTTAATAAGTTTTATATCCAATAATATAAATATTTATGGACTGATGGGAAATGTTCTTTGTTTTATGAAACAGAAAGCATAGTGGTAATTAAATGCATATACTGCCAAATATGTTGCATAACCATACAGATAAGATTCAGATGCATGATAAGTATACATTTTTTAAATACTTAATTTTAATCTTCAATTATATTATAGAAAATATTTGTCCTAAAATAAAATATAAATAAGTATTTTAATTTCAGTAGTTTTCTGAAGCATCTTGGGTTTGCTGTAGTTTCTAAGCTATTTCCTACAAACTAGTTCTTAATATTCAGGTGTATGTGCATGTGTTTCAAAGTGTGTGTGTGTGTGTGTGTGTGTGTGTGTGTGTGTGTGTGTGTGTGTGAGTGTGTGTGTGTGTGTGTGTGTGTGTATGTGTGTGTGTGCTCATCTAAATCCACAAGGTTATTTTGGAGAGCATGAGAGAAGTGAGGGACTCTTACAAACCACACTATCTATTGTAGCTGCTATTCCACTTGTTAAGTGCTGTAGTAATAATAGAATGTCTGACTTAGCAAATGTTAACCATTGCAGATGTAGAGAGCAAGTTAAATTTGCTTTCATGGTGAGACAGGACTGTAAGGTCAATCAGCTTATAATTTACAATTATTCCTCTTTGTATACAGTCTCTGATTATCATAGGGCTTAAAAAGAATTAATTTCCACTAATTCCTGTGCTTCTTAATTTATAAAAAGAGAGTTTGCAAATGATACCCCATAACATTGCAAAGAACAATGAAAACTGCTTTTGTAAGTTGTTAAATGTAGCATCTATACATTTATATTGTATATACATATGTGTATATATTATATGTATATGTACCAAAAAGGGGAGAATAATAAATCTTCTACAGATATTTTCCTATGGTGCTGACTAGGTTTGTTTAATTTGTTTGTTTTTTATGTCAGCCTGACTCAAACTAGGGTCACATATAAACAAGTAATTACAATTGTCAGAGAGCCTCTAAAATTTTTCCTAGAGGCGAGGCAAGGCTACAGTACAATCCCCCACTTCTGTTCTATTTATTTCCCTTTTCTTATTTCCCTCCCCTCCTCCTCCTCGTCGTCATCGTCCTCCTCCTCCTCCTCCTCCTCCTCCTCCTCCTCCTCCTAATTCTTCTTCTTCATAATTTATTTCTGAGACAGGGTTTCTCTGTGTAGCTCTATTTGTCCTTGAAATGACTCTCTCTGTAGACCCGGCTGGTCTTCAACTCAGAGGTCCACAGAGAATGTTTTCTGATGGATGATGTGGAAAGGCTCAGCTCACTGTGGGTTGTGCCACTTCAGGGCGGATGCCCTCGATGATATAAGAAGGCAGCCTGAGCGAACACTGAATGTAAGGCACATGGGCAGGGCTTCCCTGTATTTTCTACTCTAGCTCCAACCTCCAGGTTCCTTGCTTGTGCTCCTCCTCTGACTTTCTTTTATGATTTTCATACAAATGTTTTCCTCTCAAGTTGTTTTTGGTTCTGATTCTTTTTTAAATCACAGCAATAGAAGCCTAACTAAGACACTCTGTATGCCTTTGTCAATTGTAAAGAAAAGCAAGAAATACAGAAAGACATTGATGGGATTTAATCTTATTTAAAAGACAAACCCCACAGTTATTATTTGGTGGATTTTTCCCTTATATGTTATTTAATATTTATGAGTTGTATAAAAATTTTGTGGAAATATGACAGATTCTCCTCAGTAACTACTATTGTGAGTCTGTAAAGGTGGAACTTCTGATTTAGGGGATATAAATAACTATTTTAAGTTCTTTCTTTCGCCCTACGGCCAAAATTTGTACTAGCTTGGCATTGTAGAAAGCTTATTAGAATAATGGCTAATAAAACAAGAAAAATAAAAATTGAATGGTAAATCTGCAAAGATGAAAATTGAACATAATTATGAAGAGCAGGAACCATGTCTTTCCAGTTTACGTAGAGACAAATTGGACTTGAAATTAATGTGTTTCCATGACAATTGACCATTTCTTAGGCCTTCAATGAAGACGTGAAATGAAAAGCACCTGAAATATGGAGTGCATGCTGGCATTCCTCTGGGGCATTTGTGGGCCTGTCTTGCCTTTTGTGTAGAGCTGAGGGAGATAATTGGCAACACATTTCATAGTTTTGAGAAGATGAAGAAAAAAATCCTGGCTTGTTCCTCCCTTTGAAAGGAAAATGTCAGGCAAGTGAATGGAAATGTGTCCTGCACTATGGTGTGGTCGATTCACCACCTCAGAGCGTCCTGAGTTCAGGACAATAGAGTGGTGATTCTGTTCCCAAAACCACTTTTAAACAAGTGTGTTCTTAAAATAACTGTAATAAAACCTTATGTCAGGTTGTAAAAATTTTACAGCAAGAACCCTAGAGGAAAGCACAGTTTCTTGATTCATTTCTTTGAAATTACTCCTAAGAATGACCTCCTTAGAGTGGCCTGTGACCCTACTTCACAGCATAGTCACACTTAGAGGCACTGTCTCTGCACACCCATAGTGGTGAAAACCTGTAAGGCATTCTTGTTCTTTTACACTTCCCCATCAAATCTTTCTTAATGTTTTATGTCAGGTACCTTGTTTATCTTTTCCCAAAGCCCAGCAATCAAGCAAGCATAGGTGCTGTGTACTTGCACTTCTGTACCCAGGCTTGCCTTGATTCAACATGCATTCTCAAGATCCTGATGACAAGTAGCAGTAGAGGGCTCAGTCCTACCAGATATTTGTACCTCCCCCTCTAAGGTTCAAGAAACATTGAAGAAAGTGGCAGTGGACCAGGAATAGAACTGCAAAGTGACATCCTCGATGCATGACAAAAGAATTATTGTCATGGACTCAATGGAGCTGTGGTTACTTGCCTTGGGCCTGCATAAGACTGGCCTGATGAACTATTTATCAGGGATGAGAGTTGGCTCATGGGACCCGACTACTTATGGCAGAGCTGGTGGGTGCTGATAAATCCTGGGATAGGGTTAATTGTTGTCTTCAGTTGTGTACATAGGGCTAGGCACATCTAGCTCCTGCAGAGGGTTCTAAAACCAAGATCACACTGAAGGCTTCAGCTAAACTCTGGAGGTCACAAAACACAACAATTCAAATAAACAAGAATGTGAAAGAGAGACTTTTAAGGAAGAAAATCTAGATTGTGGGAAGGTAAAAATAACTATGTAATATGCACAAGAGTGGAATAATTGAAGAAAAATATAATTAGTGAAAGACTTATACTATAATAATTAAGATATTGTGATTCTTAAACCTCTCTAGTGTAAGCTTGCATCTTAGCTTTTATTTAAGCAAACAAAGACACAAAGATGTTGGCTTTTCTACTGTACCAGGAGAGAATTGTAACTCAGAAATTGAATTCAAGACATGGTTGGATAATAATATGAGAGAATATACTTAAAAATCACAGCTGTTTATGCCACACGGCATTTTCACTCTGAAAATTTGATTACTCATGTAATAACTTGCAGTTTTTGCCACCTACATGTTATAGTAGAAATTGGAAGAGAAATAAGATGTTAAAACAGGCCTGATTCATGGATTGATTTTGTAGAAATCTGTATGGAAAGCAGTCTATTCCCATGAAAGAAATAATGTTCTCACCCAAAGATAAGGACAAGGTGCAAAGAACACCTGTTCTAGAGCTTAGCATCCTACTGACTTGTCCTGCATAATGTGTTAGTTTAGTTTTGAGAAGCTTCTCTCTCTCTCTCTCTCTCTCTCTCTCTCTCTCTCTCTCTCTCTCTCTCTCTCTCTCTGTCTCTCTCTCTCTCTCTCTCTCTCTCTCTCTCTCTCTTATTTTCTATATTCTTTGGTTACATTCCAAATGCTTTTTCCTTTCCCAGTTCCCCCTCCCCATAAGTCCCATAAGCCCTCTTCCCTCCTTCCTTTCTCCAATCAACCCCCTCCTACTTCTCTGTCCTGCTAATCCCCTACATTGCTGCATCCAGCCTTTCCAGGACCAGGGCCCTCTCCTTCCTTCTTCTTGGGAATGATTTGATATGTGAATTGTGTCTTGGGTATTCAGAGCTTCTGGATTAATATCCACTTATCAGTAACTGCATTCCATGTGTGTTCTTTTGTGACTGGGTGTACTGGCTAGTTTTGTGTGTCAACTTGGCACAGGCTGGAGTTATCACAGAAAAAGGAGCTTCAGTTGGGGAAGTGCCTCCATGAGATCCAGCTGTGGGGCATTTTCTCAATTAGTAATCAAGTGGTAACGGCCCCTTGTGGGAGGTTCCACCTTTGGGCTGGTGCTCTTGGGTTCTATAAGAGTGCAGGCTGAGCAAGCCAGGGGAAGCAAGCCAGTAAGAAACATCTTTCCATGGCCTCTGCATCAGCTCCTGCTTCCTGACCTGCTTGAGTTCCAGTCCTGACTTCCTTTAGTGATGAACTGCAAAGTGTAAGCTCAATAAACCCTTTCCTCCCCAACTTGCTTCTTGGTCAAGATGTTTGTGCAGGAATAGAAACCCTGACTAAGATAAATTGGTACCAGCATAGTGGGATATTCCTGTGACAACCTGACCATGTTTTGGGGAGGATTGTGGAAGGACTTTGGAACTTTGAGCTAGAAAAGCCAATAGAATATTAAGAGCTCGGAGAAAAGTTCTGTAGGAGCTTGGAAGACAATATTAAGAACAGTGCAAAAGATGGAGGCCTGGCTTGTGAAATTTCAGAGGGAAGATTAAAGCCTCTTACAATGGCTACGTTTTGATTGTGAAGATTTTGTGGTTTTGGTTAGCTGGGGCTGAAGAATCAGCTGTAACAAGATACCAGAACCACTAAAGCAAACCTTTGTGTTGCTGGGACTATTGATGCTGGTTAACTGGAGCTAAGAATTAGCGGTGATTAAGAAGAGACCAGCATCACCGAGATGAAATCATCTTGGAAGAGTTTTCTGAGAGCACAGAGAGTGTGTTCCAGAGATAGCCACAGTTGTATTTTGTGCTGTGGCTGGACTTGGTACTGTGTAAGAGTCACCCAGATGGTACTGGTTTTGAAGGCATGAAGGGGCCATAAAAAGCAGCTGAGGATCTTGGCACAGTGAGAGGTCATGGAAGGCCACTGGTGAAGGTGCAGGCTCAGTTGCAATTGATGGCCCAGGACTTGAAGGGGTCATGCATAGGAGCAGAGGCTTGTCACCCTGAAGAGAGCCTATGAGAGGCTATTGGTGTAGCCTAATTACAGTGGAAAATAGCAGCGTTTTCGAGATGCCAGTACCATGCGACGACCACCAAGAACAGCAGCAGCAGTGGAGTACAGGCAGCTGGAGCCTAGAAGACAAGCTGTGTGCTACAAAGGGCAGAGCTGGAGAAGTGACCCAAGCCCTTGGAGGAGCCCAGAAGATCGTGAGTTGGATCCCAGACATTGGACATTTGGAGTTTGAGTTTTGCTTTTGGTTGTGACTGTGCCCTGATATGTATCCCTCTTGAAGGAAGAAAGTATTTTAGTGGAGCCCCCAGTTAAAAGACTTTGAACTTTTAAAAGACTTTGAATTTTAAAGATATTGGATATTTTAAGGTGATTGAACTTTTATTATGTAAAGACTGTGGGACTTTTAAAGTAATTTAGATCTTGGGGATGAAAAAGAAAGGGTTGAGGCTTAATAGTGATGTGTTTGTGTGTCAAGTGGACAATGGGTCAATTGTACTGGCTAGTTTTGTGTGTCAACTTGACACAGGCTGGAGTCATCACAGAAAAAGGAGCTTCAGTTGGGGAAGTGTCTCCATGAGATCCAGCTGTGGGGCATTTTCTCAATTAGTGATCAAGTGGTGAGGGCCCCTTGTGGGTGGTTCCACCTTTGGGCTGGTGCTCTTGGGTTCTATAAGAGAGCAGGCTGAGCAAGCCAGGGGAAGCAAGCCAGTAAGAAACATCCCTCCATGGCCTCTGCATCAGCTTCTGCTTCCTGACCTGCTTGAGTTCCAGTCCTGACTTCCTTTAGTGATGAGCTGCAACGTGGAAGTGCAAACCTCAATAAACCCTTTCCTCCCCAACTTGCTTCTTGATCATGATGTTTGTGCAGGAATAGAAACCCTGACTAAGACACTGGGTTACCTCACTTAGGATGATATTTTCCAGATCCAATCATTTGCCTAAGAATTTCATGAATTCATTGTTTTCAATTGCTGAGTAGTTTTCCATTGTGTATATATACCACATTTTCTGTATCCATTCCTCCATTGAGGGACATCTGGCTTCTTTCCAGCTTCTGGCTATTATAAATAAGGCTGATATGAACATAGTGGAGTATGTGTCCTTATTTCATGCCGGGGAATCCTCTGGGTATATGCCCAGGAGTGGTATATCAGGGTCCTCCGGAAATATCATGCCCAGTTTTCTGAGGAACCGCCAGACTGATTTCCAGAGTGGTTGTACCAACTTGTATTCCCACCAGCAGTGGAGGAGTGTTCCTCTTTTTCCACATCCTCACCAACACCTACTGTCTCCTGAGTTTTTAATCTTAGTCATTCTGACTGGTGTGAGGTGAAATCTCAGGGTTGTTTTGATTTGCATTTCCCTAATGACTAATGATGTTGAACATTTCTTAAGGTGCTTCTCAGACATTCAAAATTCTTCATGTGAAAGTTCTTTGTTTAGCTCTGTACCCCATTTTTAAATAGGGTTATTTGGTTCTCTGGAGTCTAACTTCTTGAGTTCTTTGTATATATTGGATATTAGCCCTTTGTTCGAAGATCTCTAAGATGCTTCTAACTTCTCTATGAGCTGGTTACTTGTCCTTTGTCCAGTGGTTCAAATTTTCTTATCCTCAATCTTTCCATCACAAAATCAGGGTTTATAAAATTTCCCCATGAGATTATAATGATTAAATTCTACTAAACTCTATGAGTCCAAACATATTTATGTTATATGTGGCCCTTACTCCAAACACTGTACTGTGCTTATTGCAAATGTACAGTGAATGCTTCTGGATTGAGAAAAGGTTGCCATATATGAAGAATGTAAATACATTCTTGCATAAAACAGCTCAGGCTGATTCTCTGTTGTTGGCTACTGCTGAGTTCTGATTGAGGTAGTCAGTGCTCCAAAAGAGGAACAACTGATGACAATTTCAGAGCACTGATTGCTTTGCCTAATCTATTTCTTTGACTCTAAAATTTCACTTACATTTGGATGTCAACCCCACATTTTTGCTTTATTCTCAATGTTAAGATATGATTCTGTCTACTGTAAGAGATATTTGTCTCTCCCCATGTTACTATTCTATTTCTTCAGAATTTCAAGATGCTATACTGAATTATCCTACTCAAGAAAATTATATTAATATGTCTTTTTTCTTTCCCAGTTCTTCATCAAAGCACTGGGTCAATTCTTCAAATTCTTCAGCATATGCAGAGCCTTGTTACCTAGACTATAAAATACCACAATTATGAACAAGCCAATTTATTTCTCACTCTGTGTTATGTTTCTTATATTGACAAGAATGTATAATATCAATTATATAACCCTACCCCTTCATAATTGTTTAGGGACTGTAGTTTTCTTTTCTTTTCCTTCTTCCTTTGTTTAGATTTATTTATGTATTTTATATACATGAGTACACCATTGCTTTCTTCAAATATACCAGAAAAGGACATCAGATCCCATTACAGATGGTTTCGAACCACCATGTGGTTGCTGGGAAATGAACTCAGGACCTCTCAAAAAGCAATTGGTACTCTTAACTACTGAACCCTGTAGCTTTCTTGTAAGACTGAAGTATTCTCCAAGAGCACTTCCAAGTGTCTACAAATTTCAAAATGAAGAACCAAAATTTCATGGCAATACCATAACATACTGACAGTATCTGTTCATTCTTTCTTCAATATTAATAGAGGGCTAAGTTTTGATAAGTCTACTGTCTAGCTACAAAAGCTACATGCCCCAGCTTTTATCATGAAGTGAAGTTATATGGCGATAGATTGATCCAAGGGTTTTTGTTATATCTTATAGAAGGTACCCTAAAAGTCAGCTCCTTGTATTTTCTTCTTCTGCCCTCAAAATGTTATTAATTTTTCTCTGTGGAATATGAATGTGATCACTGTAGGCTCAGCTATAATTTGCACAATTGGATAAGGCCATATGTAAACACTGAGCTAGATAGATTAGGTTCTATACTAGGTCTCTAGAGCTGTTACTGAGTCAATATAAAATTCCAGAAGCTCATGTTTTAAATATTTGATCACTAGACAATGGTGCTATTTTAGGCAATAGTGGAAACTATAGGGATGAGGACAGAGTGGTTCCTGAAAAGTATCATTCTTGGGCATACCATTCTTACCCACTGTTAAAAGAGCAGCTATTTTCTGTCATGCCCCTGGAGGGAGTCAACCTTGGCCTGAATGTCCTGAAACCATAGTCAAGGAAATTCTCCTCTTCTAAGTTATTTGTTATTTTCAAGAGAGGTGATGGATGTAACTATCTATACAATAAACTATTTGTATTTTCGGCTACATTAATTTAGAGAAAACAACAGCATAATACAATTATTAAAAGCTGGAAAAATTATTGCCTGTTGAGGAATTTAGCTAGGTATGAGTGAGAATGTATTCTTCATAAATAAGTAACATTATACATAAATAATAATAAATGTAATCATGGCAGAACCTGCATGATTTGACTTTTTTCTGACTAATGGTGTTTAATAAATGCCTTTCAATCAATCCTGAAGGAACTGAGAATTTTTAATTTAGATATGGAAGTACCTGAAGAGTCTCTCATATATTATAAAAAAGAACTATCATGAGAACCTGTTCAAAACAGGAATAAAAAAATAGACATTGCATACTTCATTTCAACTTTAGTGTAATTTTAAAGGATAAAATTCTTAAAATTAATTTTGGGGAGAGGAAGCTTTAAATAGAAGGCATCATTATTGAAAAAGAAAAGAACTTCAAAGGCACTGTTAATTTAGTATTTTGAAACATCAGAAGGATATTCAGTTAGACAGAAAGTAGATGATATATTTTATGGCATTACAGCAAAATATCTGAGCTGGATGTATATCTTGGCCCACAATTCTTATCCAATTTTGACATGGATGCTGTTGTAAAAACTAATCTTAGTCCAGGGAAGTTTAGGGATTTACATGGCAAGAGATAGTGACATGCCTATGCATTTCATCTTGTATGACCCTCTTCTGAAATACCCATCAATATCAAAAATTGATGATTGGGCTCCATGTGAATAACTCTAGCTCTAGTCGATTCCCAAAACTCAGGTCTATAGACAGTTTCCACCCTCTATATTGCATTATGGGAATTAAATTTTATCCAGTGGAGCACTGGAAAACATACCCAAATAACACTCATATCACATATCCAAACCACAAGCAGTATGTACTAGGATAAAAGATTAGAAGTGACAAATGGATAGCACAATTATAACACAGGTTAGCATTCTTATGGTTTGATTTGAGTTTCATAGTTAAACTCTACTAGTCTTTAGGTGAGAATTTCTTTTCTTATTGGTTAACAACTTATAACTTATTACATCAGATATTATATATGGAAATTTACATCATTAAATTAAGACTATTATAAATCTATAGTTTTAAAGAGGACATACATAAATAATGCTGTACATACTAGATTAATCATAACTGTGTCCGCATTTCCTCAGATCCCTGGATTGTCTGCTACTCTAACTAATATTTTTATTTTAAATCAACCACAGTCTGCTTTCCAGCACAAAACTGTTATGAAAATTGACATTGGTTTTCTTTGGTACCTCTAACCTAGCATTGTGAATGGTTTAAATAATGACATCATGTCAGTCCATGGTCTGCAGACAATTAACCATCCAAACCTTTGGCTCAGCTGGTAACTAATTATTTTCTTCATTGGCATTGCTTTTAATAACATGTTTCTTGCTACAAGGAAAATCCATCTAATAGATGTAAATTAAACATTTTATGAGAAGACCAATATATAGACAACAGCTGGCTAGTTTAAATGGTAATTAATGTAATATTGACTCTCTATAAGGATTTGGCTTGTGGTCTTAAAGATACAGTCTAAATTGTACTTATAGTCCTTAGCATCTTATTGGTTCCTTCTCTGTGCTGTGGAGAATGCTTAAGTTTAAGAATAACCAAACAACAACAACAGGCTAGTGAAAACTATTCTCAACAAAAAAATAACTTCTGTGGAAATCAGCCTCACTGACCTCAAGCTGTAATACAGAGAAATAGTGATAAAAACTGTATGGTATTGGTACAGAGATAGGCAGGTAGATCAATGGAGTTGAAGTGAAGACCCGGAAATGAACCTACATACCTATGGTCACTTGAACTTTGAGTAAAGAGCTAAAATGATTAAGTGAAAAAAACACAGCATTTTCAACAAATGTTGCTGATTCAACTGACTGTCAATATGTAGAAGAATGCAAGTTGACAAATTCTTTTTGTTGTCATTGTTGTCTTCTCAGACATAATTTTATTAGATATTTTCTTTATTTAAATTTCTAATGTTGTGCTCTTTCCTCATTTCCCCTCTGAAAACCCCCTATTCCAACCCCCCTCCTCCTGCTCACCAACCCATCCACTCTGGCTTCTCTGACCTGGCATTCCCCTACACTGGGGCATTGAGCCTTCACAGGACCAAGAGCCTCTCCTCATATTGATGTCCAACAAGGCCATCCTCAACCCATTCTTATCTGCTTGTACAGAGCCCAAGTCCAAGTGGATCAAGGACCTCTGCATAAAACCATATACATTGAATCTAATAGAAAAGAAAGTGGAGAAGAACTTTGAACACATTTGCACACGGGAAATGTCCCTGAGCAGAACACCAATAGCTTATGCTCTAAGATTAATAACTGACAAATGGGACTTCATAAAATTGCAAAACTTCTATAAGGCAGAGAATACTGTCAATAGGACAAAATGGTAACCAACAAATTAGGAAAAGATCTTTACCAACCCTCTATCTGACAGAGGGCTAATATCCAATATACATAAAGAACTTAAGAAGTTAGACTCCAGAGGATCATATAACCCTATTAAAAATCGGGTACAGAGATAAACATAATTCTAACTGAAGAATGTTGAATGGCCGAGAAGAACCTAAAAAATATTCAACATACTTAGTAATCAAAGAAATGCAAATCAAAACAACCCTGACATTCCACCTTACACCAGTCAGAATGGCTAAGATAAAAGCTCAGGGGACAGCAGATGTTGCTGAGGATGTGGAAAGAGAGGAACACTTCTCCATTGCTGGTGGGATTCCAGAGTAGTACAGCTACTCTGGAAATCAGTCTGGTGGTTCCTCAGTAAATTGTGCACAGTATTGTCTGAGGACTCAGCTATACCACTCCTGTGAGTATACCCAAAAAATGCTCCAACATATAACATGGACACATGCTCCACTGCATTCATAGCAGCCTTATTTATACTAGCCAGAGCTGGAAAGAACCTGGATGTCCTTCAACAGAGGAATGGATACAGAAAATGTGGTACATTTACACAATGGAATACTACTTAGCTATTAAAAACAATGAATTCATGAAATTCGTAGGCAAATGGATGGAACTAGAAACTATCATCCTGTGTGAGGTAACCCAATCACAAAAGAACACACGTAGTTTCACTCATTGATAAGTGGATATTAGCTTGAAAGCTCTGAACACCCAAGATACAGTTCAAAGACCACAAGAAGCTCAAGAAATGTGGGTGCTTCAGTCCTTCTTAGAAAGGGGAGCAAAATACGGTAGCAAATACGAAGACAAAATGTGGCGAAGAGACTGAAGGAAAGGACATCTATAGACTGCCTTGGGCTCCATCCTGCATACAGTCACCAAAACCAGACACTATTGTGGATGCAAAGAAGATGACAGGAACCTGTTATAGCTGTCTCCGAAGAGGCTTTGCCAGAGCCTGACAAACCAGTCCCTAATGCAGGAGTTAGCGAAAGAAAGGACTGAAGGAGCTGAAGGGGTTTGCAACCCCATTGGAAGAACAACAATATAAACCAACCAGACCTCCCCAAGAGTTCCCAGATACTAAACCACCAACCAAGGAGTACACATGGAGAGACCCATGGCTCCAGCTGCATATGTAGCAGAGGATGACCTTGTCAAGCATCAATGTGAGGAGAGGCCCTTGATCCTGTGAACGCTCCATGTCCCAGTGTAGGGGAATGCGAGCGTTGGGAGGTAGGACAGGGTAGGTGGGTGGAGGAACACCCTCATAGAAGCAGGGGAAGAGACTGTGAAAGGGGATAAAATTTAAATGTAAATAAGAACATATCTAATAATAATAATAATAATAATAATAAAATGTTTAAAGGGATAACTTTCACATGGATAAAAATGAAGGAGTCTAAATTTGAAGCCTTGATTAAACTTTTAAATTAATGGCATACTTGTATGGAATTGTAATACAATGTAAATGTTGATGCAATAATTATTGCAATTTTTCATTTAATGAATAACAATCCCTATTTCAAACTTACACTTGAAACTAGTTTATTTTTTGTTTTAATTTGTCACTACCTGCCACTTAAAAGCATGTATGAGCCCAAAACTCCTGGTCCATGTCAGCCTTTTTTCTATGTAGGTTCTTTGTATGACAGTTATTATATTGTATTGTTTTTTGATTCCCTATTTTGGTTTATACAATGCCAGTCATATGAGACATGAAATCTGCAAAAGAAAAGGTAATTCAAAACTGGTGTCTTTATTTCTAAAATCAACAATGATTTTGAAAGACAAAGCATGTACATTTCCTATAAATTTTACATTTTACAATAATTTTTAAAAGCTTTTTATTTATTTACATTCCAAAGTTGCCTGCTTCCTGGTCCTTCCTCTAAGGGTTCTTCATTCCAATCCCACATCCTCTTTGCCTCTGTGCCGGTGCTCCCCAAATCCCACCCTCCCACTTCCCACTCCCTCACTCTCTATCTCCACCCCAACCTACCCACCCACTACCCTTTCACACCCATCCCCCTCAGCCACCCACCCCCAAATACACCCTCCACCTCACCTCCATCCGCTTTCTCTGGGGTAGCAAGTCTCTATAGGATTAGGTGCATCTTCTCCCACTGAGGACAAACAAGGCAGTCCTCTGCTACAAATGTGCCAGGAGCCACAAACCAGCCCATGCGTGCTCTTTGCTTGGTATCTTAGTCACTGGGAGCTCCCAGGGGTCCAGATCAGTTGGCAATCTTGTTCTCCCTATGCCGTTGCCACACCCATCAGCTCATTTATTCCTTTCCCTAAGTTTTCCATACGGGTTCAGATGGATGCTTCTGTCCCACATAGAAGGAGAAACAAAATAATCTCTGGAGGCAAAGGGATGGAGGGACCTGAATGGGAGGCAGGAGGGGAAGGGGAAAGGGGAGACAGTATCAGGTACAGGGGAGACAGGAGAGAGGCCAGAGGGCCAGGGGAATACATGGAAAAAGGCAGCTGCACACAGTAGTGAGAGCAGAGGACCTCTAGGAATCTCCAAAGACCTGTGATGTGCAAGGCTCCTAGGACTCAGTGAGCATGCCCTTAGCCAAAATGCCCAACAGGAGGGAGATGGAACCTGGGAGACCACTTCCAGTAGATAGGCAGGGAGCCAAGGTGCAGGGATGGGGTTACCAACCTACCTTCAAAAATTTTGACTAAGAATTGTTTCTGTCTAAAGGAAATGCTGGGACCAAAAACTGGAGCAGAGACTGAGGAAAGACCATCAAATGACTGGCACAACTTGGGATCTATCCCACGGGTGGACATCGAACTCTAACAGTATTAGAGATGGCATGTGCTTTCAGACAGGAGCCTGGCATGGTTGTCTCTGAAAGGCTCTAACAGCAGCTGACTGAAACAGCTGCAGAGACCTACAGCCAATCATTGGACTGAGGACAGGGACCCCTGTTTTCTAATATTTTAATCAACAATTAATAACTATAGATGCCTGTTCCTGTACAGAATGTCAAACTAGATTTGTTTTATCAGACTAAGAACAAAAAAAGTAGAAAATTTGATAAACAGCAAGATGTCTTAATAATCTCATTGAATTTTACCATGAAAACCTGTACTTTTACTTGCTAAATTTGGTGCTATTATCTAGAATAAGGAAGGATGTATGTGTTAACTGAAAAAATAATTCAACAATTATTGAAAATAAAGGAAAATCTTCAGTGGGTTATTCCTCTCAATTCACCCATACAGAGGTTACTGTGTTCCAGACAGGGATTTCTAAATCTCTCTGCACTAGAAGTGGATTCTAATAAATGTTTTTACGTCACACAGAATAACTTTTATAGTGTGCCATGTTGAAAGTTAGACTTCAAATTTCTAATTCGACCTCCCTTTCACTTCTTAATAAATACATAAGAGCTAAGGTACAAATCAAGATTTCAGCTTTACAGAACTAAACTGTAAGTATCTTTTTCTTCTGTCCACATCCTTCTTTTCCTTCTTATATAATGTCCTTATTATAAGTTACCATAACTAATATGTATTTTGAAAGTTTACTCTAATGTATGACAAATTTAAAAATGTTTTTACAAAAGTTCTGGTAGAAGGGAGTTAGATCATTGCATAAGGGTTCTCATTAAAGTATATTTGGACCTCTTTCTTTCTTTCTTTCTTTCTTTCTTTCTTTCTTTCTTTCTTTCTTTCTTTCTTTCTTTCTTTCTTTTTTTCTTCCTTCCTTCCTTCCTTCCTTCCTTCCTTCCTTTCTTTTTCTTTCTTTCTTTCTTTCTTTCTTTCTTTCTTTCTTTCTTTCTTTCTTTCTTTCTTTCTTTCTTTCTTTCTTTCGTTCTTCTTTTCTTCCTAGGCAAGTGAATAGACCTTTTTTTTTCAATAGACCATGTTTTTTAACACACATTTCTTCCATAAAATTCTTCACAACAACTGACTCAAGGCAGTAGGGCAAAGAGTCTATAAACTGAAAATTCACACGCTGATTCAAAATAACCCTACCTTCATTTTAAATTTATTATATCAGGTATTCTGAAGCATATTGTAAAGATGACTATTATTAACATGATTAAAATTCATATGTTGTATAAATTATTTGTTTTTTTCTAATTTGATATTTGAAGAAAACAACATTTGCTTAAACTATACAAATTTTGTAGATGTAAAGAACTTCATTTGGTTAGAATCTAGAAAAATTAAATTTTGGAGTGCTATAATTGTTTAAAGATCCTGTGAAAATTAAAGTTTATTTGAAAGAGGAGAGTCTAAACTAAGAATTTCTTCGAAGGGCACCCTAGGTGAAAACAACCATCCAGGGAAAAGTTTTCCCAGGAAGCTCATAGAGGCCAATTTTACCATGGTTGAATCTTGAGAGAGCTGCTAAACTTGGCAGCAATAACTATGTGATGATTGCTTTAAAGGCATGGTATATAAAAGATGAAGATATCAGTCAGACTTCTGTCAAGGTTGCAGGAAGTTGTTTAGACCAGATAGTGTGTGGGAGGAATGAATTTTCACCAAGAAAATCCTGAAAAGATGTGTGTGTAGTCAGGAATGTGAAGCCCAGATTTCAATGGAGACTCATGAATGTTAAAAATTCTAGATTGTGGGACATCTGCTCAGAAAAATTTTCTTGCACAAGGTAGAACCAGACCAAGAAAAAGTTTCTACGTGCTGCAGGTGCTTGTGCTGTTGAGACAAAATTATACAAGAGATATGAACCCAATGAACCCAATGAACCATTTAGGATATCCAGATGCTCAACATGGAGACTAATAGGTAGGTATTCCTTCTTCTAAGTTTAGCTAGATTGTTCCTTACTATATCCTCCTTTCTACTTCATAGAATGGGCTGCTCAGGTTACAGGGGCTCAGAGTCAAGAGATTACTTGGGACTCAGAAAAGACCATGATCTTAAAAAGTATAGGAACTCTTAAGACTATGTGCTGAATATTATTGTTTTGTTACATTTTGCATTATGAGATTGCCATCAACCCGTGTTGCAAGTGTTGGAAGGTAATGTGTCCAAGTCATATGTTTGGGTATCAATTTGGGAAGAGATGGGTTTGAGATGTTTAATACCATTTGTCATCTTGACAGGATCTAAAATTGTTTGGTAGATTAGCCTTTGCTCATATCTGTGTGGGAGTTCTTAGACTGTATTAACTGAATAGAAAAACTAAATGTGGGTGTTAATATTCCATGGGACTGAACCTTATAAATAAGAAAGGAGTAAGGAGTAAGCTGATCGCCAAGTCCCCTCCTTCTCTTTTCTCCCTCCCTCCCTCCCTTCCTCCTCTCTCTCTCTCTCTCTCTCTCTCTCTCTCTCTCTCTCTCTCTCTCTCTCTCTTTCTCATTCTTTCTCTTATCCAAGTGTTACATATAAAGCAAGTTCTCTATCCTCATGCGTAATTTGTCCCCCATTTATATAATTCTTACTTGAAATTACAATATAATTACATTATTTACTTCTCTCTCTTTCCCCCTTTATCTACTGTCTTAGTCAGGGTTTCTATTCCTGCACAAACATCATGACCAGGAAGCAAGTTGAGGAGGAAAGGGTTTATTCCGCTTACACTTCCACTCTGCGATTCATCGCTAAAGGAAGCCAGTACTGGAACTCAAGCAGGTCAGGAAGCAGGAGCTGATGCAGAGGCTATGGAGGGATGTTTCTTACTGGTTTGCTTCCTCTGGCTCGCTCAGCCTGCTCTCAGACTGAACCCAAGAATACCAGGCCAGGGATGGTACCACCCACAAGGGACCCACCCCCTTGATCACTAATTGAGAAAATGTCTCACAGTTGGATCTCATGGAGGCACTTCCCCAACTGGAGTGCCTTTCTCTGTGATAAAACCAGCCAGTACATCCACCTATCTTTTACAATACATATCTCTCATTTTGTTTCAAATTCATGACCATCTTTACAATGCTACCTCTCTCTATGTATACTAGCCCAGTACTGAACACTTTGTATCTTATAATAAATTAGAGGGTTCTTTGCAGAGAAAGACCAATTCTCTTATTCTTATTCTCAGTAATACCCATTTGCTGATAGTTCTCTATTTATGGATGGAACATTGTGAGATTTGCTCCTTTCATTTAAGATGTCCACTTATAATTGTACAGGTTATGTAAGTCATGTTATTGAGATATCATGAGTTCCCAGGAGACACAAGCTCACACCACAGTTCATAATCCTCTGGTTATTACAATCTTTTTACTCCTTCTTCTTCAATGGTCTCTGAGCTTTAGCCATAGGAATTATGTTGAAGATAAATCTGATGGGATTGCATACCACAAGATATTTTATTCCTTGTCCTTTGGTAAACTATTAGACAAAGAAAATCAAGCAAAATAAACACATGCACACTTGTTTTGTTTTACTCTGGCCATTCTTTCTTTTTCCTGTATGAATGTACAGAATATGTGTCTGTGCATATGTATATGAATATTCATGTACATGTGGGAAAATATTTGTACAGGTACATATGTACTTCTGTGATTGTGGAGACCAATCAGGGATGCTTTTCTGGACCTTTCCCAGAATTATTTACTGACAGAAGGTTTTTGTTGTTGTTGTTGTTGTTGTTGTTGTTGTTTAACCTAAAGCTTGCAAATTCGAGAAGTCTACCTGCCTCGGTTACTGAATGGTCACACACCTCTGCACCAAGAGTGCAGGAATGACAGTTTGTGCTGCCTAACTTTTATATGAATGCTGCAAATCAAGTATCTTCTCCTCACATGTTCACAGTTAGGAATTTATCTACCAAAGAAACTTCCCATATCTTCTCTGGCTTTTCTTAAAACACGTGCATCATCAAACATCTAAAAATGAAGCCAATAAAAGTAAAGTCAAAGACATTCAAATTCTCCATGTATATGTAACTTTCATATTTGTATAAACTCTGTGTTTTCATGGGTATAAAATCAGGGGCATTAGTATCATCAACAAAGTATTATATAAAGATTAAAGCAAATTTAACATAGTAAGCACTCATCTGAGTTTCTGGTCTGAACTATCATTATATATTTACTAGTATCTTCTATCTTAATTTTTATCTGTCTTTTCCTCATACAGTTTATGATATTATAAAAATAGTTCATTTATACTATGTTATGGTGTTTAATATAAGGATGTCTTCCTAGGAGTCCTACGCCAAGTCATCTGACATAAGAGGAAACTTTTTTTATAATTTCTAAGAGCTTGGAATGAAGGTGAATCATATCAGAATGAATAGAAATATACAACCTTAGAAGGTGAGAAATTGGAGGACCTTCTAGAATGTACCAGATATCTGGGAGGTGAAAGAATCTCGGCTCAATTGAGGGGAACTTCAATGAAAAGCTCTACAGTGGCGATCAATTAGCATCCTTCTACATGTTTACTACTAGTTGAACCAGCACCATTTGTTGAGCATGCTGTCTTTTTTCCATTAGATAGTTTTGATTTCGTTGTCAAAGATCAAGAGATTATAGGTGTGTGGATTCATTTCTTCAATTCTATTCCATTGATCATTCTGCCTGTCACTATACCAATACCATGCAGTTTTTAATCACTATTGCTCTGTAGTACAGCTTGAGGTCAGGGATGGTGATTCTGTCAGAAATTCTTTTCTTGTTGCAAATAGTTTTCACTATCCTAGGTTTATTGTTAATCTAGATGAATTTGTAAATTTCACTTTCTAACTATATGAAGAACTGAGTTGGAATTCTGATGCTCTTAAATCTGATAAGCAACTTCAGAAAAGTGGCTGGATATAAAATTAACTCAAACATATCAGTGGACTTCCTCTACTCAAAGGATAAACAGGCTGAGAAAGAAATTGGGCCAAAGAATACATATAGAGGTACCCAGGGCTCCATCAGCATATGTGGCAGAGGATGGCCTTGTTGGACATCAGTGGTCCTTAGGCCTGACAGGGTTCTATGCCTCAATGTAGGGGAATGACAAGGCAGGAAGACAGGAGGTGAGTAGGGGAGTACCCTTGTAGAACCAGGACGAGGAGAGATGGGATGGGGGTAAACCCATCCTAACCTTTTATTGGTATTTTAGAATCAAATAAGGATAACATTAAGAGTGCTAAGAGAAACAGGTATGTGAAATCATTTAAAGATTTGCCGTGTTTCTTTTTATACTGCAAAGTGTAAAACTATACAGTGTTAGCTTGGGGCTTTATTTAAAAGATGTTTGGAAACCTACAGCTATTCAGTCAAAATTGAAATGAGAAATACATCCTGAGATCTATCTTTTTACAGATTACTAAACAGATTTCACAGCATATTTTAAAATAATTTTATAAATAGCAATCACCTATAAAATATACATAACTAGTTAATTTAGAATATATGGATGTAGTTCAGTAAAATGTCATAATTAAATAATTAAGCTAAATTCTCTTAATAAATGAGTTTGCTAAGAAGAGAATTATATAATTATACTCTGCCAGCACCAGAGACTTTGCATCTGGGTCTGTGCAGAAATTTAAAATAGGTCATAAGATTGAACACAGTTGATATTCTTTTTATTTATGCTTTCAAATGCACTTAAGTATTGGAAAATTTCTTACAGGTCTGTCTATCATTCATTAGACTTTACAAATGTCAATAGGATAGAATTGCTATTAGTCATGTTTAATTTCACAGAGATTGTAAAAATTATGAAAAAGCTATTTTCCCCACTATTATAGTAACTCATTTTCTGATTTTATTTCTTTTTATTATAATTTTTATTTTCTATATTTTATGTTTACATTCCAAATGATTTTCCCATTCCCAGTTCCCCTGCCCATAAGTTTTCTAAGCCCTCTTCCCTCCGCCCCTTCTCAACCCCCTCCTACTTCTCTGTCCTGGTACTCCTCTACAATACTGGAACAAGCCTTTTCAGGATGCGGGACCTCTCCTTCCTTCTTCTTGGGGTTCATTTGATATGTGAGTTGTGTCTTGGGCATTCAGAGTTTCTGAGCTAATATCCACTTATCAGTGACTGTATTCCATGAGCGTTCTTTTGTGATTGGGTTACCTCACTTAGAATGATATTTTCCAGCTCCAACCATTTGCCTAAGAACTTCATGAATTCATTGTTTTAGTTGCTGAGTAGTATTCCATTGTGTAAATATACCACATTTTCTGTATCTATTCCTCCATTGATGGACAACTGGGTTCTTTCCAGCTTCTGGCTATTATAAATAGGACTCTTAAGAACATAGTGGAGATTGTGTCCTTATTGCATGCTAGGGAATCCTCTGGTTATATTTCTTTTAATTCATTATAAAGAGGAAAAAGATAATAGATGTTGGTGTTAGAATCAAAAACGGTTTTCTCATGTAGTATTCAATTTGTACAAATATATTTTGTCAATAAGCACAGGGTAATTTTAAACAGCATTTGATTTTTCAAAATTATTTGTTTATGTTTTCAAAAATATTAGGAATACTTACAGGTATTTTAATTCTATTGAATATAATAACAAGCTTCCTACATCAAAATTTGAGAGGATAATCATTTAAAATAAAATTATCTTAAGGAATGCATTATAAACAATTATTTAGCATTTACAAAGCTTGAACAATATCTAGCTTATGAATTTTATGTAAAGACTACATTTTCACTACAACCAACAGCCAATATCAAATTAAATGAAGACATACTTGAATCAATCTAACAACAACTTGGGATAAGACTATAATAACCACTCTCCCCATATCTATTAAATATATTACTTGAAGTGCTAGCTAGAATAATAAGACCACAGAAAGAGATCAAGGGGGATATAATTGGGCAAGAAGAAATAAAAGCATCACTATTTGCAGATAATATGATAGTGACCACATGAATTCTTCTAGAGAACATCTCAGCTCATAAACAACTTCATAAAAGTGGCCAGATATAAAAATAACTCAAATAAATCAGTACCCTTCCATTATACAAATGATAAACAGGCTGAGAAAGAATCAAAGGAAACAACTCCCTTCACAATAGCCATAAAGAATATAAAATATCTTGGGATGACTCTAACCAAACAAGTGAAGATCTATATGGCAATAATACTGTGTCTCTCAAGAAAGAAATCACAGAAGACCTCAGAAGATGACAGATTTCCCATGCTTATGGATTGGCAGGATTAATATAGTAAAAATGGTCATTTTGCCAAAAACAATATACAGATCCAATGCAATCCCCACCAAATTTACAACTAAATTCTTCATAGAGTTAGAAAATGCAATTCTCAAATTAATCTGTAATAACAACAACAACAAAAAACAGGATGGCTAAAACTCTTCTCAATAATGAAAACAATTCTTAACAGTAAAAACAAAATGGCTAGGGAAATCACCATCCATGACCTCAAGCTTTATACAGAACAATAGTGATAAAAACTGCATGATATTGGTACAGTGATTGCTATGTAAATTAATGGAGTAAAATTGAAGACACGGAAATAAAGCCACACATTTAGGCACACTTGATCTTTGACAAAGAAGCCAAAAATATAGAATGGGGAGAAAAGCATCTTCAATAAATGGTGCTGGTCTGTTTGTCTGTAGGTTACAAAAATGAAAATAGATCCATATTCGTCACTTTGCACAAAGCTTAAGTCCAAGTGTATCAAGGACCTCAAAAATAAACCAGATATACTGAATCTAATAGAAGAGAAAGTGGGAATCTTGAACTCATTGGCACATGAAGAAATTTCCTAAACAGAACTCCAGTGGCTAACACTCAAAGATCAAGAATTGATAAATGGACCTCATGAAACTAGAAAGCTTCTATAAGGCAAGAGACATAGTCAGTAAGACCAATCAGAAACCTACAGATCGAGAAATAAATCTTAACTAATCTCACATTTGATAGGTTAATATCCAATATATATGAAGAATTCAGGAAGCTAACCACCAAAAATGCAAACAATCCAATAAAAAAATGGTATTTAGAACTAAACTGAGAATTCACAACAGAAGAATCTTGAATGGCTGAAAATCACCTAAAGAAATGTTCAAAGCCCTTAGTGATCAGAGAAATGCAAATCAAAATGACAATGATATTCCATCATACAGCAATCATAATGGCTAAGATCAAAACATCAGTTGACAACATATGTTGGCAAGGATGTGGAGAAAGAATTCTCCTCCATTGCCAGTAGGATTGTAAACTGGTACAACCACTCTGGAAATCAATCTGGAGGTTCCTCAGAAAATTGGAAATAGATCTACCTGAAGACCCAGCAATAGCACTCTTAGGAATATACCCAAAATATGCCCCACCATGCCACAGGGGGCATGTTCATAGTGGCCTTGTTGGTGATAGGCAGAATCTGGAAACAATCCAGATGTTCCACAACAGAAGAATGGATAAAGAAAATGTGATTCATTTATGCAATGGAATACTACTCAGCTATTAACAAATAGAACTGCAGGGATGGAAATGGAGAGGAGCCTGAGGAAAAGAAGGTCCAGCAACAGGCCCAAAGCGGGATCCAACTCAAGGGGAGCTCCCAAGGCCTGGCACTATTACTGAGGCTATTACTTGAGGAGCACTCACAAATGCAGCTTATCACGACTGCAGAAGACACAACAAGCAGCTGAAAGAGTCAGATGCAGATACTTGCACCCCACCAATGAGCAGAAAGAAACTTCTTACCTCTGTAGTTGAATTATGGAAAAGCTGGAAGAAGCTGAAAAGAAGGGCAACCCTGTAGGAGGACCAGTAGTCTCATTCAAACTGGAGCCCCAAGATCTCTGAAACACTAGACTGCCAATCAGGCAGCATACTCCAGCTGATATGAGGCACCCAACACATGTTCTTTCTGGTCTGTGTTCATTCAGAGAAGGTGCACCTATCCCTCAAGAGACGAGAGGCCCCAGAGAGTTTAGAGGTCTGGTGCAGTGGGGCTTTTGGTAGGAGGGGTCATCCTCATAGAGACAGGGGTATGGGATGTCGAACAGTCAGAGCATGGACTGGGATGGGAATAAAATCAGAAGTGTATTAAATAAATAAATTAATTAATAATTAATTTATAAAAGATTTTAAAAAGACTACATTTCACAAATACTTGGCTAATGTGGCTGCCCTTTGTTTTAAAAAATAGTAAATGAGATCTTCAGTGTCCTTTCAGTTTTGTAGTACTTAAACCCATATGGTATTTTCCTCTAATGGATGCTTTGTCTATGAGACGAAGCTTTGTTTTCTGCCAAACATTAAGATGTGAAAAGTATCCCTAGTCTAGTTTTACAAGTGGTAAAAAGAAACACCTAATTACTGTCATTGAACATTACTGTGTTGTATTTGAATCTAAGTAGAAACTTTCAATGATATACAGCTATAGGAAGTTGATTTATTTATTATATATGTTATCCAATATACAAAAATATTTTAAAATTGTTATAATGGCTAAGGCTTGTATTATTATTTTAAATTCTAAATTCAGGGTTGTTTTAGTTAAGTTTGCATTGTCATGACAAGAATAGTGACAGAGAGATCTTAATGAGAAAAGGATGATTGTGTGTAATGGTTTTACAAGGTTTCTGAGGAAAGAATAGCATAAGAGATCAGCACATGGTCTAATGAGTTTGCTGCCACATATCTCTTTAGGTAGCAATTAATGAAGAGCAGGAATTGGGAACAGAGACATCATGCCCAGACAAGTATGCTTCTATCACACAGGGTTACCACCTAAAGATGGCAAAACATCCCCCAAATTACACCACCAATTTGGGAGCAAATATTAAAATTTGAACCTGTGATAAACCTTCCCACTTGCAAAAATATTAAAAATACTGTCTACTCGGTCTTTAGTAAGGAATTACCTCTCCCAGTTGAAATGTATTTATTATTGTTATATTGTAAGATGTCAGATTTGTCCTCCAGTCTCTGAAATGAAAAAACTGGCAGGCAGAGATGAAAATGAATAATTAGAATGGCTGGGCAGTGCTGGCACATGCCTTTAATCCCAGCACTTGGGAGGCAGAGGCAGGCAGATTTCTCAGTTCAAGGCCAGCCTGGTCTACAGAGTGAGTTCTAGAAATGTCAGGGCTATATAGAGAAACCCTATTCTTGAAAAAAAAAATAAACCCCCAAAAAAGAATCATTAGAATGAAAAATGTATTTTGAATGGCACTATATCACTTAGTTTATGATGTTTCAGCTAATTCTACAAAATGTTTAAAATTTTTACCTGTGAACACAAAGATCATAAAACCTTTGTTAACTGATTAGTCCATTATTAGAATATGGCAATGCTAAGGCCTCAGATGAATGATCTGATTGCAAAAGTCAAAAACTACACTTGTAAATATTATTGCTGTAGGGAAGAGTCTCATTGACTGCTGAGTTCTTAGAACTTTCTTTTTGTGAACTTTGACTAAAGTTGCCTTTGCATGTGATATATCCATGAAGTGGCCTGAGGTATTGAATTCCAAAATCTCTCCTCAAGTATGAACTTGCAAAGAAATTGAAGACTGTAATAAGAAATACTTAATTCTAAGACCAAAACAAATTCATTTTCCAAGTGGTATATCACTCCCATACAAACACAACACATTCATATACATACATGCAGAAAAAGTTTGTATACAAGCTAAATTAAAACCATTTTCTAGGATATACTCCTGCATAAAATTGTAAAGAGCTTCATCAGGCTCTCAGGCAACACATCTGTGGGTTGTGAAGAATACTTAAACCAAGAGAAAATAAACAGTACTCAAATATCATGTGATCTTAATCTATTTCTTTTAACCATACCGAGTACTATGCCATAGTAAGTTTGTATATTACTTGGTTTCACTGACTAAAACAGGGTAAAGTACATTCATTTATTCAATGAATGAATGTTTCTTAAGCATTCACTATAACATTCACTGTGAGAATATCCAGATACAACATAATTTATTATATACTAGCAAGCCGAGCTAAATATTAACAAAAGAAGTATACATATAATTAGCAACTTGATGCATGCTATCAAGACACTGGCCTTCATCATGGATAATAGAAACATCAGGGAAGCATCTTGTGGTAGTTTGAATAAAAATGGCCCCCATAATTCCAAAGGGAGTGGCACTATTAGGAAGTATGCCCTTTTTGGTCTGTCACTGGGAGTGGGCTTTGTGGTTTCAGATGTTTGGGCTAGAGCTAGTGTGTCAGTCTCTTCCAGCTACATTGGATCCAGATGGAGAACTCTCAGTTCCTTCTTCAGCATTATGTATATCATGTCCCCACCATGACAGTAATAGACTAAACCACTAAAACTGCAAGCAAGCTCCAATTATGTGTTTTCCTTTATATGAATTGTTCTGGTCATGGTGTCTCTTCACAACAATTAAAACCCTAACTAAAACAGAGCCCTGGAAACATTTATAGATTGCCTCCTGAAGGAAAGTGAGCATGGATTAAAATGTGAAAGAACAGCTGAGGTAATCAGAGATTAAACCAGAAAGAAGCATTCATAGACAAATGAACTGGGACGAAAGCAGTAATGAAGTATGGAAAATCCAAAGATAGAAAAAGAGTAATCATGGGAGCGCGTGCTTACTCAGTTCAGTACTTGTTCTTCTTTTTAAGAACCCACATAAATTTTCTCTAAAGAAAGTTACATGGTAAGATTTATGTTACAGAAGTAAAGGGTAATGTGTAGACAGAATTTAATCATACAAACCATTAGGTGATGACATGTATTACGATGATAATAATGTGACTCAATATGAACGTTTGCATTTTAGAGATATTTTTAAAAAATTCACTCACTCATAACTGATTTAAATTAGATATATAAGGAAGAGGACAGAACTCTGGGTTTTAGAATCAAAAATGAAGTAAGAAGGTTGTGGCAGTCTCAGAAAATAACTGAGCAGGGGCTTATGTTACCATCTGTATTTATTTTAAAAATATAAACCCAGTCACAAAAGACTACAAATGGAATGCAATCTCTGATAAGTGGATATTAATTAGCCCAGAAGCCCTGAATACCCAAGACACAAATCGCATAACAAATGACTCCCATGAAGAAGTATGGAGAAGGTCCTGATCCTGGAAAGGACTGATCTAGGATTGGAGGGGAATATAAGGACAGAGAAAAAAAGGAGGGAGGTGATTGGAGAATGGATGGAGAGAAGAAGGTTTATGGGACATATGGGGAGTGGGGATCTGGGAAAAGGGAAATCATTTGGAATGTAAACAAAGAATATAGAAAATAAAAATATTAAAAAATATATAAATTCTAAGATCACATTATTAACAATTTTATGATAGCAACTATAGGACTTGGAAAGAGACATATAACAAGCTCTGGTATTGACACTATTCATGATAGTCATACTTATAAATTCATAAAGCCAACCCCACAAATTTCAGCAACAGAGTGTTTTAAGAAGAAACAGAGACACGTGTGACTTTCTCTGACTACTGGATGTTGTCTATGCATAGATTCCAAACTACTCTACTTTCTTTAATAAACAAGATCTGTCCAGGAAAACGTTTGTAGATGGTTATTATGCAGATTGTATTTAAAAGAACAAACTAAATGTCAGCCATTGTTAATGTTGATCTCATATAAACCATCATATCTACTACCTGAATTTATACTATCCTAAAGCTTTCTTAATCTTGTGGTATTTGATACATCTTGCATATGCACATGGATTGCCTTTTGCTTCTCAAAATCTTTGGTTAATATTTAGGAAAGTTTCAGTTGAGAATTCCCTGTTTAATTCTGTAACCCATTTTTTAATAAGGTTATTTGATTCTCTGCAGACTAACTTCTTGACTTCTTTGTATACATTGGATATTAGCCCTCTACCGGATATAGGGCTAGTAAAGATATTTTCCCAATTTGTTAGTTGCTGTTTTGTCCTATTGACCATGTCCTTTGCCTTGCAAAAGCTTTGCAGTTTTATGAGGTCCCATTTGCCGATTCTTGTTCTTAGAGCATAAGCCATTAGTGTTCTGATCAGGTACTTTTCCCCTGTCCCCATGTGTTCAAGATTTGTCCCCAGTTTCTCCTCTATAAGCTTCAGCGTGTCTGGTTTTATGTGTATATCCTTGATTCACTTGGACTTGAGCTTTGTATAAGGAGGTAATAATGGGTTAATTTGCATTTTTCTGCATGCAGACCTCCAGTTGCTCCAGCTCCATTTGTTAAAAATGCTGTCTTTTTTCCACTGGATGTTTTTAGCTCCTTTGTCAAATATCAAGTGGCCATGTGTGTGTGGGTTCCTTTCTGGGTCTTCAATTCTATTCCATTGATCTTCCTGCCTGTCTGCATACCAATACCAAACAGTTTTTATCACCATTGCTCTGTAGTAGAGCTTAAGGTCAGGGATGGTGATTCCCCCAGAAGATTTTTTGTTGTGAAAAATAGTTTTTGCTATCCTGGGATTTTTGTTATTCCAGATGAATTTGAGAACTGTTCTTTCTAGATCTATGAATGGCTCTAAGACACCTAAAGAAATGTTCAGCATCCTTAGTTATCAGGGAAATGCAAATCAAAACAACACTGAGGTTCTACCTTACATCAGTGGAAATGGCTAAGATCAAAAACTCAGGGGACAGCAGATGCTGGAGAGGATGTGGGGAAAAAGGAACACTTCTCCATTGTTGGTGGGATTGCAAGCTGGTAAAACCACTCTGGAAATCAGTTTGGCAATTTCTCAGAAAATTAGACATAGTGCTGCCTTCAGACACAGCTGTAGCACTCCTGGGAATATACCCAGAAGATGCTTCTACATGTAATAAGGACACATGCTCCACTATGTTCATAGCTGCCTTATTTATAATAGCCAGAAGCTGGAAAGAACCCAAATGTCCCTCAACAGAGGAATGGATACAGAAACTGTGGTATATATGCACAATGGAGTACTATTCAGCTATTAAAAACAATGAATTCATGAAATTGTTAGGCAAATGGATGGAATTAGAAAGTGTCATCCCGAGCAAAGTAACCCAATCACAAAAGAATACACATGGTATGCACTCACTATTAAGCAGATTCTAGCTCAAAAGCTCAAAATAAACAAGTTACAATTCACCAAGTGCAGGAAGTTCAAGAAAAAGGAGGACTTAAGTAAGGCTGCTATGGTTCCTCTGAGAAAGGGAACAAAATGCTCACAGGAGCAATAAGGGAGACAATGTGTGGAGCAGAGGCTGAAGTAAAGGCCACCCAGAGACTGCCCTACCTGGGGATTCATATAAACAGTCACCAAATCCTGACACCATGACAAGTGTATACCAAAACGAGCATGCCATGGTTGTCTCCAGAGGGGCCCTGCCAGAGCCTTACAAATACAGAGGTAGAAGTTAGCAATCAACTATTGGACTGGGCATGGGGTACCCGGTGGAAGAGCTGGAGGGTGGTCCAGAGGAGCTGAAAGGGTTTGCAACCCCATGGGAAGAACAATGATTTCAGCCACCCAGACAGCACTGAACCATCAACCAAGGGGTACACATGGTTCCAGCCAAAAATGTGGCAGAGGAAGGCCTTGTTGGGCATGAGTGGGAGGAGTGGTCCTTGGTCAAGTAAAGGCCCAACAAAGAGAAACGGGGAGGGGGGGAGATAAAAGTGTGTCCAATGAAGGGGCATATATGTGGAGGCAGGGGATGGGAGGAGGGTTTGGGAGTCTTTGGGGAGGGGGAAATTGGGAAAGGTTTTACTATGACAATGTAAATGAAGATGATATTCAATAAAAATTCAATAAAAAACAGAACTCTTTGCATGAAAACTAAAAGAACAAAAACAAAAGAACGAAATTTAGGAAAGTTTAAAAGCATTCTGCTTAAGCAGTGTGCTAGATAATCCCAATTAATGCTCACAACAACTTAGAAAACCTTATGTTTGTATCAATTCTTTGGACGATCTAATTTGATACTTAGATAAAGTAACTTATCTAAGAACAAGCATGATTTTGTTGCTGTGTATAGTCATTTTCTTTTAAACATCAACAAATCCATTAATACTGTACTAATTTTTCCTGTCTAGAATGTAAGGAAATACAGAATGGTACCTACACATATAAGGGATGAATGTGTAACTCTCCCAAACAAAAGACTGTATGTTCTGATAACATTTGATCACTACACAAACTGTGAGTTATTGTTTTTTCTGTTTCATCAGAAGAAATTCATATTCAGAGATAATATACAAAGAGGTTAAAACCATTTATTCATCCTAAACATGCACTTTATGTAAGACACATTGTTTATCGGTGAGCACAAAGTAGCAAATAAGAGCTCAGCCTGTGTGAAACTGATAGAATTCTGAGCAAAAACCCCCTCTTATGTCAAAAGACATTATTTCTTCCAGAAGGGAAGAATTGAGACTTTTACTTTTTAATTTGGGGCATTGACTAATATGCTATTATTCACATAAGAGAAATGTTAAAATCAGTGAACTTTATTGCTTTCCAAACTCTTATTACTGAAGGAAGAAATTGTTTCTGAGTTTATAGAGTGTGAGCTAACACTAAGATAATGTAGAAAAACTGACTGAATATTTATTCTAATAAGACATATTAGAATCATTGATCATGGGCAACACTGGATTCCCAACACTGATAAAAATAGTCATATATTCACTGTGAGGGCTATGTATAGTTTGAAGTTTTATTTACATCCATATTCAGAAACAATAGCTTAACCAGATGATTTTTGCCTTTTATTTTACTTATCACTGTTAGGAAATTTAAGCCAAAGAATGTAGTGGAATTGACTTGAAATCACACATCTTCCAAGTAGAAAGATGTACATTCAATATGGACTATTGAGCTAATTTAGTACAATATATGATCACAGGAAACAAGCAAGGACTCTGTGCATTTTGCAAATGCATGCACTTGCACTAGATGGTAGCAGAGCCAGTGTCCTTTACTGTCATAAATTTCCACTCCTGATACCTAACTGTAACTCTGCATTGTTGCACACCTTCTGCATACACTTAAGATACAATTTTGTGATCATATTCCATGATTGAATAATCACATACATTTATTAATCAACATATATATTATATTAATCAACATAACATATATATTGTTGATTCCTGTGCCAGTTTGGAAAAATGGCTTGAAAACAGCACTATTTGGACTATATTGATGTGAGAACTGAAATTAAGTGATTTCTATCTCTTGAAACTGTCACTAATGTGTGCATCTATGTTTGAGTTATAATTTTCACCTGACTGTGTTCCTGTAGTTCATCTTATTATTTTATGTTCCACTCCTGGGTGACAGTTTTAATCTATCAGTGAGTTTCTAGGAGGTTGTTTTGAATATAGCAAGGCATTTTTTCTAGATGGTCCCTATAATTCAGTTACAGAGAGCAAGAGTTGGGAGAAATTGAATCTAAACCTCATCTCTTAAAAAAGTCATTTCATCTCTTTTACTCTTACTCTTACTGCTTTTAAAAAGTGGTAGAGCACCCACTGCAGTATCGAGAACTGACAAGTTCAAGTGAGACGAAATATGTGAAATTCATAAACTGCAGAGTATTTGATCTTGTATACGCACAGAATGTCTTAAACTTATGTAGTCTAGAGAAATAAAGGTATTTTCAAAGTTACATCTCATTAAATGCCATATATCTTTTTTCTCTTTAAAAAATTATTATTACCCTGAATTAATATTATCAGTTGAAATTACTTATGACTTAGTCAACAGTAAGATGTCACAATGCTTTTCAATTTAGTTCAAATTTTTTTTATTCTTCTTTTTCTTTTACTGAATATTTTATTTACATTTCAAATGTTATTCCCTTTCCAGGTCTCCCCTCCAGAAACCCCCTGGAATCCCTCCTCCCCTGCGTCTATGAGGATGTTCTCCCACCCTTCTTTCCCTCCCTGGCATTCTGCTACATTGGAGCATCGAATCCCCTGAGGCCTAAGGGCCACTCCTCCCACTGATGTCCAACAAGGTCATCCTCTACCACATATGCTGCCAAAGCCATGGGTTCCTCCATGTGTACTCTTAGGAACAACTTTCAATGACTGACAAATTTAACTTTTTAAAATATTTTTTAAATAATGTTTAAAATTCAATCCCTCAAATAGTCATATAATTTTGAAATAGTCATAGAAAGAAATGGGAGTATTAATCTATTGACATGTGCTTTGCATGAGGAAGACACTCAAGAAATGATCTGTCTATCCTGTATACCAGACATTGCATTTTTCTACGATGGTGCCAGTACAATAATACTTAAATATAAAAGACTAACATTCTTAATAGAATATGAAAAACATTTATGTATTCAAGTAACAAAGGTTGGATAATCTACTGTTTGTCAATCATTGTTCTCATCCATAAAGAGCATTTAGAGAGAAACATAAGCAAGAAAAGATGTATTTGCCAACCATATAGAGTGGTAGCTGGTTCTGCATGGTTATCGAATGAGGCATGGGTGATTCTACAGGAAGAAAGGGCAAGGAAGGATTCACAAAATAGGAGACATTTGAACTGATACTTGAATAATATTATTTTCAGATAGCAGATGGCAGGAATACCCAAACTCTAGGAAAAGACATGAGCCAAGTCAAGAAAAGAAAAGGCACACATGAGAAACATCAGCTGATATCACTTTGGGTCCCAGTCTGAAGTCCTGTTCATCTGCTCCTGGGGGATACTGTCACTTTTCTGAGGCTGTATTTACTTACCAGTTTTGGGGTCCTGAATTAGAACATAATATCCATTTGTCTGATGCAGTAGCTTTCTGATCACACTTCTATAACTAGTATTGTATTAATTTACCTGCATAATCATTTATCTCATTAAGCCATTACCTTCTCATTTCTCTAGCCCATGAATTTACTTCAAGTATTTCTTAATTCATGTTGTTGCTTATATATATATATGTATATATATATATACATATATATATTTGCATTTATATGTGTCTGTATATGTAAATTAAGCATTAAAGAAAAGGGGTACAAAAATTTGAGAGGGAGAAATAGGGAGGGGGTGATTGGATGAGTTGAAAGAAGATAGGGCAAGGAAGATGTAATTATAGTATACTTAAATAAAAAGTAATATATGGTAAAAAAAAAAAGTAGCTCTATTTTGTCCCTATACACCAGAGGTAAATATTTCAAATTGGAAATTTCATTTGTACTTCACGAGCACAAGGAACATATGATCACCAAATAAAGGTCATTGTCTGAGAGGGAAGACATATTTTCATTTCAATAATTAATTTTTTTATAAAACCAGTTATAGGCATAAGCCTGTAGATACAAGAAAGCATCTCAATGAGCCACCTTGTTCTCAAAACAATTGGAAAGAACACAAACTCCCTCACCCTTAATATCATTTGACCAGTGTTTCTGGTTCCTGCTCCCTCCTCTGCCAGACAACACTACTACTTCAGTTTCAAAGTTATTATTATCTTCAGGGTTTACAGTTACCATAGTGATAACTTTCCTTTCCTCATCTGTATCATTTTACATTTCCACAAAACTGAACTGAATTATTTGTTTTAAAGCAGGAGATATAAAATTGCTTCCCATCAACACTATAGCAGTAATCCTGTCCTTAAAATTTACTATCAATGATAAACAGCAAAACACAGAATCTATAAACACTGCTGTATCTTTCCCACAGTAATACACTTTTTTATATCATGCTGAAATCTGTGTCCTTTGATAAAATAACAGGAGGAATATAAAACTAGGAAGGTTGAGAATCATGTTTCTGAAGCAGTGCTACAGGGCTCCTTCTGATTAGTATGTTGCCCCACAGGAACACTAGTCTTCAAGTCATTGGTTAAATATTTATCTGGTATCCACTATCAGAATCAGGGTAAGAAATCAAAGAAAAGCTAATACAATTTCCATTCTCTACTGTTCCATCTTCTATTGTAAGGTATCCAAATAAAATTGTATTTCTATAACCATTTGAAAAGAATGCATGCCCTGGTACCGTATGACTGCTAGATGAGACTGACTCTGTTGTCAATGCAGAGGTCTGCTTTTTACATATATTATTATATGAAACTGAACATTTGTGGTTCAGTATTAATGAAATCTATCTCATAATAAATAATATATGAATTTATAGCTTTGATGCAAAGTGCTACCCACAACATTTATTATCTATATAACATTGAAAGGTGAACTGGAACATAGAGAAATATTCATCCATCAAATTAAGTGGTAAGATACTGGCAACATTCTTGACTTTAGTCATTGGGAAAAGAAACAAAATTGCACATGAGCCTATAGCTCAATGAAGAAAGAGATTAAAAGCCAAAACAGCAGCGTGTGTTGGCTGCACCATTTTTATAGCCCTGCATCTAAATCAAGCAATGGTGCCATTCACATTGGGTGTTTTTTCCCCACCTAATCTGGGAAATCAAAATAATGCCTGTATAAAGATGTGGCTCACTGGTAAAAAGCACTGGCTACTTTTCCATAGGATCTCTTTCAGTATCTTGCACCCACATAGCTGCTCTGAACCATTAAAACCTCAGCCTTAGCACACTGTGCTCACATATCACACATAAATATATGGAGGTGAAACAGCCACACATATAAGGTTAAGCTAAAAATGTTCAGCCTTGAAAACATACAAAGGAATAACATTATACAGACTACACAGTTTTATTTAGTAATATATATGTATATAGTTTATATATATATATATAGTAATAGATATATACATGTACATATACTGATATAAATGAATAACAATTACTGAGAAAACAGAAGATGAGTTTAAAGAAGACAAAGCAGTGGTATATAGGAGGATTTGGGCATAAAAATTATAATATCAAAATACAATTAAGAAAATAAGATAAAAGAAAAAATATTTCTCAGTAAGAATGCTCAGATTCTCTCTCACTTGGATGATGTAAGATTCTGTCAGGTTAGCAATTAACACTAATAATTTCAAGAATAAATACCTAAATGGCAAGAATTGAACTGAAGATAAAATAAACTTTGGAAAAATTATCTGACTCTTTTCGACTCGTGTCTGTACATTTCATTTTTCAAAGGCAGTTCTTTATTAAGATGTGGAAAACATATGAGCTATTTTCTTTCTTTCTTGACTAAGTCCAAAACACTGCTTGGCTATTTTCCCCAGATTTTCTGAAAAATAAGTACTTTGAACATAGTAGATTAAGAGAAACAAGGTGGTAATACTTTAGATTGTTTAATAAAACTTTGGTCAAGAAATGGACATCTCTCCAGG
Source organism: Apodemus sylvaticus (assembly GCF_947179515.1). Lineage (NCBI taxonomy): Eukaryota > Metazoa > Chordata > Mammalia > Rodentia > Muridae > Apodemus > Apodemus sylvaticus. The sequence continues at coordinate 111,931,273 of NC_067472.1, forward strand.
AAAAACATTTATACAGACTGCCTAGGCCTCTGGCTCTTATATTTCTTTGTACCTGCTGCCCAGAGCTTTCCTAAGTTAATCAAGCAGGAGTTATCCTGCGAAGTATCCACACTTGTTCAGCGTCATGCTTGCACAGCATCATACTTACTAAGCATCACTATCTACATAAGACCTAAACTGTAACAATAGCAATAGACCCGTTTACTTGGAAAGGGGAAATCTCATGGGACTTACCCTATGTGTTTTGACAAAGAACTTCAAACAACTGAAGACTGTTAAGAAAAGGAAACTTAGTTGTCCTTTTTTTTCTTTTTTTGCTGTTTCTTTTTTTTTTCACTTATGAATTTTTTCTTTTTTCTTTTTTTCTATTCGATATATTTTTTATTTGCATTTCAAATGATTTCCCCTTTTCTAGCCCCCCACTCCCCAAAAGTCCCATAAGCTCCCTTCTCTCCCCCTGTCCTCCCACCGACCCCTTCCCACTTCCCTGTTCTGGTTTTGCTCTATAATGCTTCACTGAGTCTTTCCAGAACAAGGGGCCACTCCTCCTTTCTTCTTGTACCTCTTTGATGTATGGATTATGTTTGGGGTATTCCAGTTTTCTAGGTTAATATCCACTTATTAGTGAGTGCATACCATGAGTATGCACCTTTTGAGTCTGGGTTACCTCACTTAGTATGATGTTTTCTAGCTCCATCCATTTGCCTAAGAATTTCATGAATTCATTGTTTCTAATGGCTGAATAGTACTCCATTGTGTAGATATACCACATTTTTTGCATCCACTCTTCTGTTGAGGGATACCTGGGTTCTTTCCAGCATCTGGCAATTATAAATAGGGTTGCTATGAACATAGTAGAGCATGTATCCTTATTATGGGGGATATCCTTATATGGTGGGGAATCCTCTGGGTATATGCCCAGGAGTGGTATAGCAGGATCTTCTGGAAGTGAGGTGCCCAGTTTTCGGAGGAACCGCCAGACTGATTTCCAGAGTGGTTGTACCAATTTGCACCCCCACCAGCAGTGGAGGAGTGTTCCTTTTTCTCCACACCCTCTCCAACACCTGCTGTCTCCTGAATTTTTAATCTTAGCCATTCTGACGGGTGTAAGATGAAATCTCAGGGTTGTTTTGATTTGGATTTCCCTAATGACTAATGAAGTTGAGCATTTTTTAAGAATCAACAAAACAAGGAACTGGTTCTTTAAAAAAATCAACAAGATAGATAAGCCCTTAGCCAGATTAACCAAGGGGCACAGAGAAGTACCCAGATTAACAAAATTAGAAAGGAAAAGGGAGATATAACAACAGAAACAGAGGAAATTTAAAAAATCATCAGATCCTACTACAAAAGCCTATACTCAACACAACTGGAGAATCTGGAGGAAATGGATAGTTTTCTGGACAGATATCAAACACCAAAATTAAATCAGGATCAAATAGACCATCTAAACAGTCCCATAACCCCTAAAGAAATAGAAGGGTCATAGAAAGTCTCCCAACTAAATAAAGCCCGGGACCAGATGGTTTTAGTGCAGAATTCTATCAGACCTTCAAAGAAGACCTAGCACCAATACTCTTCAAACTATTCCACAAAATAGAAATAAAAGGAACACTACCCAACTCGTTCTACAAAGCCACAATTAAGCTGATACCAAAACCACGCAAAGATAAAATAAAGAATGAGAACTTCAGGCCAATTTCCCTTATAAATATGATGCAAAAATACTAAATAAAATTCTTGCCAACCAAATCCAAGAACACATCAAAATGATCATCCACCATGATCAAGTAGGCTTCATCCCAGGGATGCAGGGATGGTTCAATATAAGGAAATCCATCAATGCAATCCATTACATAAACAAACTCAAAGAAAAAAAACCACATGATCATTTCATTAGATGCTGAAAAAGCATTTGACAAAATTCAGCATCCTTTCATGCTGAATGTCTTGGAAAAAACAGGAATTCAAGGCCCATACCTAAACATAGTTAAAGCAAACCGATAGTCAACATCAAACTAAATGGAGAGAAACTTTAAGCAATCCCACTAAAATCAGGGACTAAACAAGGCTGCCCTCTCTCTCCATATCTTTTTAATATAGTACTTGAAGTTCTCGCTAGAGCAATTAGACAACATAAGGAAGACAAAGGGATACAAATTGGAAAGGAAGAAATCAAATTATCACTATTTGCAGATGATATGATAGTATACTTAAGTGACCCAAAAAACTCCACCAGAGAACTTCTACAGCTGATAAACAACTTCAACAAAGTGGCTGGTTATAAAATCAACTCAAGCAAATCAGTAGCCTTCCTATACTCAAAGGATAAACGGGCTGAGAAAGAAGTTAGGGAAATGACACCCTTCACAATAGCCACAAACAATATAAAGTATCTTGGTGTGACTCTAACCAAACATATAAAAGATCTATATGAGAATAACCTTAGGTCTCTGAAGAAGGAAATCGAAGAAGACCTCAGAAAGTGGAAAATCTGCCATGCTCTTGGATTCCCAGGATTAATATAGTTAAAATGGCCATCTTGCCAAAAGCAATATACATATTTAACGCTATCCCCATCAAAATCCCAACTCAGTTCTTCATAGAGTTAGAAAGAGCAATTCTCAAATTCATCTGGAATAACAAAAACCCAGGGTAGCTATAACTATTCTCACCAGTAAAGAACTTCTGGGGGAATCACTATCCCAGATCTCAAGCAATACTACAGAGCAATAGTGTTAAAAAAAATGCATGGTATTGGCACAGTGACAGACAAATGGACCAATAGAATAGAGTTGAAGACCCAGAAATGAATCCACACACCTATGGTCACTTGATCTTCAACAAAGGAGCTGAAAACATCCAGTGGAAAAAAGATAGCCTTTTCAACAAATGGTGCTGGTTCAACTGGAGGTCAGCATGCAGAAGAATACAAATTGATCCATTCTTATCTCCTTATACTAAGCTCAACTTCAAGTGGTTCAAGGACCTCCATGTAAAACCAGACACTGAAACTAATAGAAAAGAAACTGGGGAAGACCCTTGAGGACATGGGCACAGGGGAAAAGTTCCTGAACAGATCACCAATAGCTTATGCTCTAAGATCAAGAATTGACAAATGGGACCTCAGAAAATTACAAAGTTTCTGTAAGGGAAAGGACACTGTTAAAAGGACAAAATGGCAACCATCAAATTTGGAAAGTATATTCACCAACCCCCACATCTGATAGAGGACTAATATCCAACATATACAAGGAACTCAAGAAGTTAGACCCCAGGGAAACAAATAACCCTATTAAACATGGAGTATGATCTAAACAAAGAATTTTCACCTGAAGAACTTCGGATGGCCGAGAGGCACCTTAAGAAGTGCTCAACATCATTAGTCATTAGGGAAATGCAGATCAAAACAACCCTGAGATTTCACCTTACACCAGTCAGAATGGCTAAGGTCAAAAACTCAGGAGACAGCAGGTGTTGGCAAGGATGTGGAGAAACAGGAACACTCCTCCACTGCTGGTGGGGCTGTAAGATGGTACAACCACTTTGGAAATCAGTCTGGAGGTTCCTCAGAAAACTGGACATGAGACTTCCAGAGGACCCTGCTATACCTCTCCTGGGCATATACCCAAAGGATTCCCCAGCATGCAATAAAGACACATGCTCCATTATGTTCATAGTAGCCTTATTTATAATAGCCAGAAGCTGGAAAGAACCCAGATGCCCCTCAAAGTAGGAATGGATACAGAAAATGTGGTATAATTACACAATGGAATACTACTCTGCAATTAGAAACAATGAATTCACAAAATTTTTAGGCAAATGGTTTGATCTGGAAAAATATTATCCTAAGTGAGGTAACCCAAATCACAAAAGAATACACATGGAATGCAATCTCTGATAAGTGGATATTAATTAGCCCAGAAGCCCTGAATACCCAAGGCACAAATTGCATAATAAATGACTCCCATGAAGAAGGATGGTGAGGATCCTGATCCAGGAAAGGATTGATCTAGCATTGGAAGGGAATATAAGGACAGAGAAAAAGGAGGGAGGTGATTGGAGAAGGGATGGAGAGAAGAAGGTTTATGGGACATATGGGGAGGGGGGATCTGGGAAAGAGGAAATCATTTGGAATGTAAACAAAGAATATAGAAAATAAAATATTAAAAAAAAGATTCTAGAAAACAGCCAGTATGATTCTTACCACAATAGAAATATGCAGAGAAGCAAGAGGAACTGGATTCTGTTCATCCAGAGGGTAGCACCAGAGTTCAAATACGACCTCATCAATTTTTTGACAGAAAACTGGTTAGAAAGGAATGGTTTTGAGCAAGACAGGTTCAAATTTGCAAGGGACAGAGAAATAAGGCAAATAAAGCCTAAAGGAAGAGTTGAGGGTATTTTTATCATTCCAAGCTTGAACATCTGTCATGCCTCAGCAGAATCTTCCCATGTTGATACTGGCTATTTCTCTGGACAGAGGAAGGTATATGTCATGAAAGTATAGCAGGACTATAAAAAGACCCACAGTCGTCAATTTTCCATGTCAGTTTTGTTCATACAAAGTTTCAGAAAAGAAAGCCTGGCTACAATATGATGATCGTGATAATATTAAATTAATTTTTATTAAAAGATAAAATATGTAATGAGAGGGGTGGGGGAGCAGTACAATGGAAAAGTGCCTTCTGTACAAAAAGCAAAAGCATGCACATCCCTGGTTGTTTCTGTCCCATCAGATTAGTCAATTACTGAACGTTGGATTTAGTGAGAATCCAGATCTCCAATATATAGAGAGTGATGGTGATCAAAGAATTCAACTGACATAAAACTTTTACACAGATACACACACACACACACACACACACACACACACACAAACACACACACAAACACACACACAAACATACACACACACACACACACACACATACACACACACGCACACATCTTATCAGAAGGCTTAATACTTCACAAAATTGGTCTACTGAACCAAAACAGGCCCATAAAACTGCACAGGTTAACAGGAAAGGTCTTAGATGATATTGTTCAGAGAAGTTAGCATGGATCCTAGTGAAAGAAAAGAAAGTGGGGAAAAGTCTAGAACACATGGGCACAGGGGAAAAGTTCCTGAACACAACACATAACTTATGCTCTAAGATCAAGAATCAACAAACAGGACCTCATAAAATTGTAAAACTACTGTAAGGCAAAGGACACTGTCAGTAGAACAAAATGGCAATCATCAGATTGGGAAAAGATCTTTACCAATCTCACATCTGATAGAGAGCTAATATCCAATAAACAAAGAATTCAAGAAATCAGACTCACAAGAACCAAATAACCCTATTAAAATTATGGGGAACAGAGCTAAACAGAAAATTCTCAACTGAGGAACCCCTAATGGCCGAGAAGCAACAAAATAAATGTTTAACATCTTTAGTCATCAGGGAAATGTAAATCAAAATGATACTGAGATTCCATCTCACACCAGTCAGAATGGCTTATGGGACTTTTGGGGAGGGGGGATCCAGGAAAGGGAAAAACACTTGAAATGTAAATAAAGAATATATCAAATTTAAAAAAAAAGAAAAAAAAGAAAAACTCAGCTGACAGAAGATGCTGGTGAGGATGTGGAGAAAGAGGAACACTCTTACATTGCTGGTGGGATTATAAACTGGCACAACCCCTCTGGAAATCAGTCTGGCAGTTCCTCAGAAAGTTACACATAACTGAGGACCCAGCTATACCATTCCTGTGTATACACCCAGAAGATGCCTCAACATGTAATATGGACAAATAATCCACTCTGTTTATAGCAGCCACATTTATAATAGCCAGAGGTTGGAAACAAACCAGATGTCCCATTTGGCCATTTTAACTATATTAATCCTGCCAATCCACGGGCATGGCAGATTTTTCCATTTTCTGAGGTCTTCTTCAATTTCCTTCTTCAGAGACCTAAAGTTCTTGTCATATAGATCTTTCACTTGTTTGGTTAGAATCACACCAAGATACTTTATATTGTTTGTGGCTACTTTGAAGGGTGTCATTTCCCTAACTTTTTTCTCAGCCTGCTTATCCTTTGAGTATAGGAAGGCAACTGATTTGCTTGAGTTGATTTTATAACCAGTCATTTTGCTGAACTTGTTTATCAGCTGTAGGAGTTCTCTGGTGGAGGTTTTCAGGTCACTTAAGTAGACTAACATGTCATCTGCAAATAGTGATGATTTGACTTCTTCCTTTCCAATTTGTATCCCCTTGACCTCCTTATGTTGTCTAATTGCTCTAGCTAGAACTTCAAGTACTATATTAAAAAGATATGGAGACAGAGGACAGCCTTGTCTAGTTTCTGATTTTAGTGGGATTGCTTCAAGTTTCTCTCCATTTAGTTTGATGCTGGCTACCGGTTTGCTGTATATTGCTTTAACGATGTTTAGGTATGGGCCTTGAATTCCCGTTCTTTCCAATACTTTTAGCATGAAAGGATGCTGGATTTTGTCAAATGCTTTTTCTGCATCTAATGAGATGATCATATGGTTTTGTTCTTTGAGTTTGTTTATGTAGTGGATTGCATTATGTGGATGGATTTCCGTATATTGAACCATCCCTGCATCCCTGGGATGAAGCCTACTTGATCATGGTGGATCATCGTTTTGATGTGTTCTTGGATTCGGATGGCAAGAATTTTATTAAGTATTTTTTCATCAATATTCATAAGAGAAATTGGCCTGAAGTTCTCTTTCTTTGTTGGATCTTTGTGTGGTTTTGGTATCAGCGTAATTGTGGATTCATAGAACGAGTTGGGTAGAGTTCCTTCTGTTTCTATTTTGTGGAATAGTTTGAAGAGTATTGGTCTTAGGTCTTCTATGAAGGTCTGATAGAATTCTGCACTGAAGCCATCTGGTCCCGTGCTTTTTTTGGTTGGGAGACTTTCTATGACCCTTTTTATTTCTTCAGGTGTTATGGGACTATTTAGTTGATCTTTTTGATCCTGATTTAGTTTTGGTGTCAGATATCTGTCTAGGAACCTGTCCATTTCCTCCAGATTCTCCAGTTGTGTTGAGTATAGGCTTTTGTAGTATGATCTAATGATTTTTTGAATTTTCTCTGTTTCTGTTGTTATATCTCCCTTTTCATTTCTAAGTTTGTTAATCTGGATACTGTCTCTGTGTCCTTTGGTTAGTCTGGCTAAGGGTTTATCAATCTTGTTGATTTTCTCAAAGAACCAGCTCCTGGTTTTGTTGATTCTTTGTATGGTTCTCTTTGTTTCTAGTTGGTTGATTTTGGCACTGATTTTGATGATTTCCTGCCTTCTACTCCTCCTGGGTGAAATAGCTTCTTTTTGTTCCAGGGCTTTCAGGTGTGTCATTAAGCTGTTAGTGTATGCTCTCTCCATTTTCTTTTTGAAGGCACTCAGGCCTATGAGTTTTCCTCTTAGCACTGCTTTCATTGTATCCCAGAGATTTGGGTATGTTGTGTCTTCATTTTCATTATTTTCTAAAAAGTCTTTAATGTCTTTATTTCTTTCTTGACCAAGGTATCATTGAGTAGAATATTGTTCAGTTTCCATGTGTATGTGGGTTTTCTGTTGTTTTTGTTGCTATTGAAGACCACTTTTACTCCATAGTCATCTGATAGGAGGCATGGCATTAGTTCGATCTTCTTATATTTGTTGAGGTCTGTCTTGTGACCAATTATATGGTTGATTTTGGAGAAGGTACCATGAGGTGCTGAGAAAAAGGTATATTTTTTGCTTTAGGATAGAATGTTCTATATATGTCTGTTAAATCTAATTGGTCCAAAGCTTCAATTAGTTTCATTGTGTCCCTGTTTAGTTTCTGTTTTCCTGATCGGTCCATTAAGGAAAGTGCAGTGTTGAAGTCATCCACAATTATTGTGTTAGGTGCAATGTGTGCTTTGAGCTTTAATAAAGTTTCTTTTATGAATGAGGGTGCCCTTGCATTTGGAGCATAGATGTTCAGGATTGAGAGTTTTTCTTGTTGTATTTTTCATTTGACCAGCAAGAAGTGTCCCTCAGGGTCTCTTTTGATGACTTTGGTTTGAAAGTCAATTTCATCTGATATTAAAATGGCTACTCCAGCTTCTTTCCTGAGACCATTTGCTTGTAAATTTGTCTTCCAGCCTTTTACTCTAAGGTAGTGTTTGTCTTTGACCCTGAGGTGTGTTTCCTGTATGCAGCAAAATGTAGCGTCCTGTTTATGTATCCAGTCGGTTAGTCTATGTCTTTTTATTGGGGCATTGAGACCATTGATGTTAAGAGATATTAAGGAATAGCGATTGTTACTTCATGTCATTTTTGATGTTATTTTTTAAATTTGATTGGTTAACTTCTTTTGGGTTTGATGAAAGGTTACTACCTTGCTTTATCCAGGGTGAAGTTTCCCTCCTTGTATTGGTGTTTTCCTCCTGTTATCTTTTGTAGGGCTGGGTTTGTGGATAGATATTGGGTAAACTTGGTTTTGTTATGGAATATCTTAGTTTCTCCATATATGGTGATTGAGAGTTTTGCTGGGTATAGTAGTTTTGGCTGGCATTTGTGTTCTCTTAGAGTCTGCATGAGATCTGCCCAGGATCTTTTAGCCTTCATAGTCTCAGTTGAAAAGTCTGCTGTGATTCTGATAGGTCTTCCTTTATATGTTACTTGGCCTTTTTCTCTTACTGACTTTAATATTCTTTCTTTGTTTAGTACATTTGGTGTTTTGATTATTATGTAACAGGAGGTATTTCTGTTCTGGTCCAGTCTGTTTGGAGTTCTGTGGGCTTCTTGTATATTCATGGGCATCTCTTTCTTTAGGTTAGGGAAGTTTTCTTCCATAATTTTATTGAAGATATTTGCTGGCCCTTTATGTTGTAAATCTTCACTCTCATCTATGCCTATAATCCTTAGGTTTGGTCTTCTCATTGTGTCCTGGATTTCCTGGATATTTTGGGTTACAAGCTTTTTGCATTTTCTTTAACTGTTGAGTCCATGGTTTCTATGGTATCTTCAGCATCTGAGATTCTTTCTTCTATCTTTTGTATTCTGTTGTTGATATTTGCATCTCTCTCCCCTGATTTCTTCCCAAGGCCTTCTATCTCCAAAGTTGTCTCCCTTTGAGTTTTCTTAGTTGTTTCTACTTCTGATTTTAGATCCTGGATGGTTTTGCTTAGCTCCTTCACTTGCTTGTTTGTGCTTTCCTGTCATTCTTTAAGAGATTTTTGTGTTTCCTCTTTCATGACCTCAGCCTGTTGACCACAGTTCTCCTGTATTTCTTTAAGTGTTTTTTGCATTTCCTCCTTATTGGCTTTTGTATTCTGAATTTCTTTCAATGATTTTTGTGCTTCCCTTGCAAGGGCTTCTAACTTTTGATCCATTTTCTCCTGAATTTCTTTAAGTATGTCCTTCATGTGTTACTGTACCAGCATCATGACCAGTGATTTTAAATCCAAATCTTGTTTTACTGGTGTGATGGGCTATCCAGGACATGCTTCTAAAGGAGAATTGGATTCAGATGTTGCCATATTGCCTTGATTTCTGTTAGTAACGTTCCTGCGTTTGCCTTTTGCCATCTAGTCCTCACTGGTGTCAGTTGGTCTTGTCAATGCTGAACTCACAAGTGCAAGCTGCCTCTTCCAAGGTGGCCTCTGGTGCAGAGCTTACCTCCTGCACTGCCTGGAGACAGGGTGTTGTTGTCCAGGCTGTTCAGATCCCAAAGTAGACACCTGAAGGCTCCCGCTGGGGCATGTTAGATTTACCAGAGCACATTGACTCCTCCCAGCCGGCCTCCCGGAAGCCCCTCTTGCCTCTTGTAGGACCTGGAGATGTGGCATTGCTTCCCAGGCTGATCTGGATCCGGAAGTGGAGAGATCTGAAGGCTCCCGCCAGAGGCCTCAGGACTGTAACCTAAGCTCCGTGTCAGTGGAGCAAGTTGTGGCTCCCGGTCTGCATCTGGGTGCACACCAGGTCTCCCGCACTTCCTGGAGACTGAGTGCTGTGGCCCAGGCTGTTCAGATCCCGAAGCAGACACCTGAAGGCTCTTGCCAGGGCCCGCTGGATGTTTTCCAGAATCTTAAAGTACACAGGCAGACCTTTTCCCTTCAGCATACTAAAAAAACAGATTTGATTGACAAGATATTTAGAATTTTAGATTAAAATTCTTTACTATGTCTCCCTCAGAGGCCATTATATCTTATACTCCACAGACATCTCTTTTGTATCCTTTTGATGTCACAAAAGCAGACAAAGCCAAACAGGTATGAGAGAGAACAATCCTTTGGGGACGTTGCTTGCCAAGGTGAATCTGTCCAAACCTTAGAAATTCTCTTTCTAGAGTGAAGAAACAGAAAAGAAACACCCCAAACATATGAGGAATAACACTCCCAGTCAATGGCAGCAAGTGCTTTGATTATGAGATAAGGTCAGCCACGATACCCTCTAGTGGAACATTGATCATAATTACAATTAATTTTAATTAAGATAAGTTTCCATGTATTTCTACATGCTCTCTCTGACTTGCCTACCCTTTAGTGAATGGTTGTGCCTCCAGGAACATCCATGTTTTGGTGAGGCAGATTCAGAGTTTCAAAATAATTAGTATGAAATAAAAAGGAAATACTAATTGAGGGAAGAGCATAGCCAAATACTGGAATAAAAATAAATTTAATATTAGAGACACTGTAATACCTGGAGCAAACATGAACTATAACATAAGACCATATCAAGTTGTTTGATGAAGTTTGATCCAGCAAAACCTAATATTGGATGTACAATTAAATTTGAATCAGAGTGAAGCAATGGCTAATAGTTAAGAGCTCTTGGTGTTCTTTCAGAGGACCTGAACTAAGTTCACCACATAGAATGACTCTAAAGTGTCTATTAGTTCAGTTCCCAGTTATCTGGGTCTGTGTGTAATGCACACATGTGAGGGCATATATATAGATGCAGACAAATCACTATTATACATAACATTAAAAAATCTTAGAAATAGTTAATATTTTATTTTCTTAGAAGCAATATTAGTTTGTTTTCTTTGTTTTTTGTTTTGTTTTGTTTTCTGTGTACCTAGGACTCCAAGTTTTGGGTAGGTAATTGATTTCTTATTTTTTTTTAGATATATTCTTTATTTACATTTCAAATGATATCCCCTTTCCTAGATCCCTCCTCCAGAAAGTCCCATAAGCCCTCTTCCCTTCCCCTGTTCCCCAATCTCCCCCTTTCCATTTCTCTGTTTTGGTATTCTACACTGCTGCACTGAGCCTTTCCACGATCAGGGGCCTGTCCTTCCTTCATCTTTGGAATCATTTGATATGTGAATTGTTTCTTGGGTATTCTGGACTAAAATCCACTTTTGTGTGTTCTTTTGTGATTGGAACACCTCACACAGGATAACATTCTCCAGTTCGACCCACTTGCCTAAGAACTTCATGAATTCGTTGTTTTTAATAGCTGAGTAGTGTTCCGTAGTGTATATACCACATTTTCTGTATCCTTTCCTCTGTTGTGGGTTATCTGGGTTTTTTCCAACTTTTGGGTATTATAAATAGGGCTGCTATGACCATAGTGGAGCAGGTGTCCTTATCACATGCTGGGAAATCCTCTGGGTATATGGCCAGGAGTGGTATAGTGGGATCCTCTAGTAGTATCATGCCCAGGTTTCTAAGGAACCACCAGACTGATTTCCAGAGTGGTTGTACCAGCTTGCAACCCCACCAGCAATGGAGGAGTGTTCCTCTTTCTCCACATCCTCACCAGCACCTGTTTTCTCCTGAGTTTTTGATCTTAACCATTCTGACTGGTGTGAGGTGACCACACCAGTAGTCTCAGTGTTGTTTTGATTTGTATTTCCCTGATGGTTAAGGATGTTGAACATTTCTTTAGGTACTTCTCAGACATTCGATATTCCTCAAGTGAAAATTCGTTTTTTAGCTCTGTACCCCAATTTTAATAGGGTTATTTGGCTCTCTGGAGTCTACCATCTTGAGTCCTCAGTGCAGTGAAAACACTGATTGCATAAAAATAAAAAAAATCTTAGAAATAGTTAATTTTTTATTTTCTTAGAAGCAATATTAGTTTGTTTTTGTTCCTTTTTCTTTTCTTTTTCTTTTTTTTTTTTTGTTTTTGTTTTTGTTTTCAGTGTACCTATGACTCCATGTTTTGGGTACTTTATTTCCAAAAGGTGTTAGCTATCTTAAATTTAAATTTTACTTGGTGACAATTCTCTATTCAATATTTAAAATTAACTTAAAGTGCCACTAAATAGTAACTAATCTTTATGCAATAATATCTTCCAAACTTTTCACAGAAAGCTGCTACTAATTTCTGAAAGTTTAAAAATTCAGTTCTGAGCAAAAGTAATTTTTCAAGGAAATTGTTGCAAATAATTGTAGCATGTAAGTTTTGTGTCTCATTGTTTTAATAGTTTCTTTGGAGACAGAAGAAATAATTTAGAACTTCTTAAGCCTTCTCACTATCATTTAGAAAATGTTTCCCTATAATGAAAACATATTTTTCTCCATGACTTTTTCTCAATAATTTTAATGCCTTTTACATAGAAAGCTGTTAAATCTAAGTCACAAGTTTAAAACATCTAAATGTGACAAATGTCAAATAATGCATTTGAGGTTTGAAAACATTAAGTATGAAAGGAAAAAATCTTGAATCCTGGTCATTTATTTCATATATATAAATATTACTGACAATATCAAGTCTATTATTTTTTCTTTTGCACCTGTAATTTTCAATCTCATTCTATATAACAATTTTATAGTAACTGGGAATACTGCATACAATCTTTATGTATTGCCTGTCACTGGAATGTTAGACACTGTGATCAATATCTGCTTCATTAGTCATTTTTATGGGTCACACCAAGTTAAGCCAGACTGTAACTGTTGGTATTCAGTATGTAGCTGTTTAAAGGAAGGAAATACCTCAAATTTCAACTCAGTTTTGAACTGCAACACAGGATTGCTTTTGACTGAAGCCAAATTTAAAAACCAATAAAATAAAACCTGATTGTAAATGGTGACTGCTTGACTTACAAAATACCTGGAAATATATTTAAAAAAAAAATAGATGGTAAGTGACTGATAACAGTGAGTCTAAATGTGTTAACATTTTATAGTTTTCTATTCTCAGAAGGTCCATTATTATTTACTTCCACTTAAATTAAAAGGCATATCAAGCTAATGGAGCCTGATATGAGCTGCAATTTATATTGTCAGCATCTTTAGTCAAAATCCCTTTATAGACTCAGACTGCCTTCAGAGAGTCTTTTGGATTAGTAGAAACTGTCAGCCTATTCATTGTTTACCCATGGTTCTTTATCAAGCTTGTTTAAGTATTTCCTAATTTCTTACACTTTCTGGAGTAAGAAGTTACTATATAATTGTCTTCATAACTACAGGGTTTTACAACATTCCTAACATTCCTGGGACATCCTACTATGCTACTGATGTCTCTTGCCTTACTTCATTAACATGCTAAGTTAGCAAGATAGCTGTGTAATACAATCAATCTAATTTATACCTTGAAACCATTACATTCTCCCATGACTCTATAGACTTGGTCCTTTATGAATTCTTCCTCAAATCACTCTTTTTCTAAGACAATAGAAAGAGTGGTATTTGAAAATAGGTTTATAACTTTCATTTTTGATACCAAATTTCCTTGGATAAAGTGACTCAAATGTATGTTTCTTTTTGTTTGTAACTGTATGTGTTTATATTATATATTATCATTTATCATGAGATATTACATTATGAGGTACAAAAAATTGATTAATCTAAGTTGATTAGTAGTATCTAATAATCATCATCATCATCATCTATCATCACCTTCCTAGGTCTTCAATGAATATTGCATCATCCTCTACTTTCTAGAAACCAGTGTTTAAAACTATACTACTGGTTATGATTTACATTTGAAAATATAATTTAAATTAATAGGGATCTTGAAAGAATTTTGAGAAACAAAAGTAACCTAGCACCTTTGAAACAACAATAACAACAACAAAAGTGCACTTTGATGATAATTTCAGAACAAATGTAGTTAACTAAAATCTTTATGTCCATGGAGGAGAGGAATCATTAACTTGATAAAGAAATGAGATTTAGATATCATGCCCAGTTTTCTGAGGAACCACCAGACTGATTTCCAGAGTGGTTATACCAGCTTGTAACCCCACCAGCAGTGGAGGAGTGTTCCTCTTTCTCCACATCCTCGCCAGCACCTCTTTTCTCCTGAATTTTTGATCTTAACCATCAGCCTAGTTCCACAAAAAGACTATTTTTCTTTCTTAGAGTTAGTTCATAAGTCTGAAGATGCCATGTACATGTGTAATTGCAATATTTGGTAAATAACACAGCCATTATTACAGTCTGAAATTTATTGATACAATTTAGTCAAATACGTACGATAGGACTTGATTCATGCACAAAACCATTACTTGGTAAGCATTATATATTTCACTCTTAAGTTGCATTCAAAGTCATGGTATCTTCTGTTTTTGATCTGGGGATATACTGTATATTAGAATCAAGTGAAAACATTTCTTTCTCATACCACATTTATGGATAGCACAATATAATCATGAAACTGGTAACTGTGACTTTAATAATGTGAGATTAATTGACATATGCTTAATAGGACTTTTATTCCTGTAAGTTTCCTAAAAATCAATGGTAAACTTCTTCCATAACAACAATGAGAATCTGACTTTCCCCTGAACTCCCTTTTCTTTTTCTTCTCCTTCACTAGACTGAAATTCAGTATGGAGTTCACATTGTGAACAAATAAAGTGGATAGGCCACCATGTGTTCTTCATTTATTAATTGCTTAATAATACACTCAGTGTTGTCCAATAATATAAGAAATACAGACAAAATATAACCCTTTGTCAATAAAGGTAAGAAATAAAAGTTCATATTTACACATTCAATTACCTTCTGTTTTGATATTGAAAATGATTCCTGATAACTTGGTGTTGATTAATGTAACATGTCCAAGAACACCTTTTGCATTTTCATTAATAGAGCATCTACTTAAGAGAAGGGTAATGCAAAATCTCCATGCATAAGTTATTTAGAGGGAAAATAAAAGTTAAACTCATGACCCTTAATTCTGACTTCTGTGACAAGTGTAATTTCTTTTATTATTAAAATATCTTCTATATTTTATTTTCAATTTTGAACAAACTGTATCTTAAGACATTAATATCTTGTTTAAGGCAAAGTGCAGATTTTCTGTTAACTGGTCTATCTTACAAAGTATAACCAATTGGGGTTCTATAACTCAAGATTCTCATGCAGCCCATGTAGTAACCCAATAACATATAACCAGGGAGATGACAGACAAAGAACACAGGTACCATCTTTTTTAAACCCATGACTACCCTGCCTGAAGCAATGATGAGCTCAAATGGCCTGTGATTCATAATGAAAGGCTAAAAAATATTTTTCACAAAATAACACCACTGCCTGGCATGGTGGCAGAGGACTGTTGTGTTACCACTGTATAAGGAGGTGGAGACAGGAGGATCAGGAGTTCAGGTTCATCCTTGGCTGTGTGGAAATCACCTTTAAAAAGCATAAGATAGAGTCAATGAGGCAAGAGAATGATGTAGGCTAATGGTGAATAAAAAATGTACATCAGTCAGTTTGATTATTTGAGTTTGTTTTGGAAAAAATTAATTACTTTAAAATGATGAAAATGCTGCTACTTCTTTTTTTAAAACCTCAGTAGATTTACACAGTAAATGGTTTATCAAAAGGAGTGAAAAGGCATAACTATCCTCAAAATAAATCTATTCAAATAAACCTGCAATAATTTCATATGTATTGGTTCATTCAAATATAAATGAATCTGAAATAAATAGTTTTTGTCATATTTGACCTAAGAATCACAATGACCAGCTCAGCAAAGATACTCCCAAAGACCCAATGGTGTTGCCCATATCTTCGCAGCAACTAAGAGATCTTTCACATTGGACTTAAGGTTCACCAAGCAGGAGATAGATCATGCATGAAACAGGAAATCTAGTCAATTACTGGAATCAGGGTCACCAGTGAGTTCATGGATTTGAGGAAAGAACCTAATACCATACCTGTAGGAGAATATAATTTCTAATTGCATTTTTACATATTACCCTTAAATTACCCACAGAAAAGTATTCCTCTTACCCTGTTATCAATGAAAGTTCTGTTTGAAGCTAAAGAAAACCATCAAAAATATCTACAACTCATTAAAATATAGAGAAAACTGATGATGTGGAGCCACGCCTCAACCTCTACCACAAAATTTCTACATAGAAGGCTCACTCAGATTACATAGCAGAAAAGGGGAAAGAAAAAGTAAGAGCCATGGACAATCATGCTCTTGTGTGGAAGTTTTCCCCCTAAAAATGAATGCCCATCACTACCTATAAAAGTCATCAAAACAATGATACCACCAATAAATATTCTATCATGGAACAAGAATGTTTCCCAGGGCCTTGTGCTTAGACAAAGACTATAAACAACAACTGCTGAGAGAAAGTGACAGAGTTATGGGAAAAGGAAGGAACGAGAGAAGGGTCTAAGGAAAAGAGGGAAGGGGGAGGGAGTGAACGATAGTCAGTGTTCCCCAGGAATAAGTCCATTTGCTTATCAAATACCAAATGCTTAGTCCTGTGCAGTCAAGCAACAGTAAAGGGTAGAACTCAGTCAATACATCCTTAAAATGTCAAATACAGAGGGAGACACTCTCAACCAGCTATTGAACTGAGCACAGGGTCCCCAATGGGGGTGCCAGAGAAAGGACCTAAGGAGCTTAAGGGGTTTGCAGTGCTATAGGAGGAACAACAATATGAGCCATCCAGTAATCCCAGAGCTCCCAGGGACAAAAATATCAGCCAGATGATACACATCATGTCCTTACCCATGGCTCCAGACACATAGCCAGCAGAGGATTGCTTTGTTGGACATCAAAGGGAGGAGAGGCCCCTGGCTCTGGAAAGGTTTGATGTAGCAGTGTAGGGAAATACCAGAAGAGGGAAGCAGGAGGGGGTTGATTGGGGAACAGAAGGAGGGGAGATGGCTTATGGGACTTTCAGGGAGGGGAATCAGAAAAAGGGAAATCATTTGAAATATAAATAAAGAATATATCTAATAAAAAATGAGAGAGAGAAAAAATCTACCAGATGACATAAATAAACTCTCAAATTCAACATTTTATATTTTACCAAACACAAAAGGGAAGAGGAAGAGAGCCAGTCAGATTGCATCTTGACTGCTAAACAGACATGAATTACAGTAATCTTCTCCCCAAATATCATTAGTGTATTTCAAGTGGGAAGCAACCTAACATTACTTCATGTTCCTTTTTAATTACCTTTTTTCTTCTTAAATTTCTAATGAAATTATTTTGCATTTACATATGTTTAATGATGCCTCAATCACTCTCTATGAGTATAAGCAATTTTGCAACTTTTTACAGCATACCCAGATGTGCACTGTGTATGAATGCTGATGCTATTATATAATTGACTAATTAAATCTGGTTTTGGGTTGAATTAGTTAAGCATGCCCCATAGAATCCATTATTATGGAATTTTAGTGGAATTTCTATAATTTTGGAAGCTCTCCGTGTTTCTTACTATAAAACTCTGAGTAAAAGATCCTTGTCCTTTAATGCAAAGGTTTCAAACAAACAATTTTACAAATGAATTTGTTCTTATTGCTAGAATATTTCATGTACATAATGTACACTCATTGGATCTATTGACACACATAGGTGTTATGAAGCACTAAATCTTGAGGTTGTAACAGCTTGAGAACAATTTTATGTTGCTCTATCCAAGCAATGAAACTGTAAGCAGCAGTTCTCAATTTTCCTAATGCTGTGACCCTTTAATACAGTTTCTCATGTTGTGGTAATTTCCCAACTATAAAATTATATCATTGATTATTCACAACTAAATGTTGCTCATTATGAATCATAATATAAATATCTGATATACTGGTAATCTCATATGTGACCTAAAATGGATCAGGACCCACAGGTTTAAAAGTACTGCTATAGATTATCACTTATGAATACATAGGGGTCATATCTTAATCTGATTATATATAAGCTAAATATATAGTTTATTAAATATAGCTTTATTAAATATAGCTAATGTTAGGTCAATAACAGTGTTATTGTAAGATTTTGGCTACAAATTGAAGATCTTTGTAGAAATAACCAAATTAAGTTTTCTGGTGTCTTAGCTCCTATTTTTAATGTTATATAGCATCCCATGGTCCTATGTTAATGGAAATTTATAATGCTTGGCTAAATATTTCCATTTTTAAACAGGTATACTTATCTAATACACAGTTGATTTTCTAAAGTATCCACAATGAGTTTTAGGAATAAATGATACAAATGAACTATATTTATTTAATGATCGAAACATTTAACTGTGCAAAGCCTTATATTGAGAATGAAAATGTCAATGGAAATAATAAATTTTTTAAAACATTCTCTACTTTAATTTTACTGATTGTAAAAGTGATATTAATATACATCCTACACATTCCCTGTCTCTTGATAATGGTCAATGACATATTGAACTAATTGGTTAGGGCAGTAGTGGAGACCGACTGATTCTTCAGTATCATGCAAAAAATTAGACAGTCAAAGCTAGAATCTACATGTGAAGAATATCATGCAGCATTGGTTTTTATGCCTGAGTCGTATCATTTAGTATGATTCTTCAAGTCTCATCTATTGACCTGTAAGTTTAATAATTTTACTTTCACAGAATTATATAACCACATTTTTATTATAAATTCATCAGTTGATGAATACCTAAGACGATTTTATGTCTTAGCTACCACAATAGAGTTGAAAATCAGTCAGAATCCAAATTCTAGTAAGTTTTCTGAGTTAAATACTGTTTAACACTACTTTAAGTTAATAGGCATTAGTATATACACTCTCATATATACATATATATATATATATATATATATATATATGCCATAAATGTATTTGCAATAAATATTTTATTATTCAATAAGATCAACTAAGCCAGTAATTCGATGTTCATGTAATTCCTATTTGTATGATATTTCTAACATTGAGCTTAAAATTGCTACTTCTAGGTAAATAATTAACAAATAATTTTGGTAAACCATTTATTTTTCTTTTTGTCTCATGGAAAAAAGGAAGGCCTGTTTGAAGAGGAACACCCCCTAGGAGGCAAATTGAGGAGGAGTGGGATGAAGAACTGTGGGAAGGAAGACCAGAAAGGGGGGTGCAACGGCTTGGTGTAAATAAATAATAAAATAAGAAATTTAATTATGCATGCAAGTGTATCTGCGTGAGGATATATGTATTTAAGTTCAGGTGCCCATAGAAGCCAGAGAGAGAATCCATATTTTATGGAAGCAGAGTTACAGGTACTTGTGAGGTGTGTGGTGTGGATGATGGAAAACAAACTTGTGTCCTAAGGAAGATTATCAAGTTCTCTTAATGGCTGAGCCATTTCTCCATTCCGTCCAGGAGATGTATTATCCTTCTCTATATTATCTTCCTCTATCTCTTAACTTTCTGGAATGTTACTCAAATAGTCTCAAGGGCCATAATTTTTAAGACCTTGCATGTGGCTTGTGAACTCACCAAACATTGGTTATTTAGACTTCCTTTTTTTAATACATGATTCATAACATGTTATTAGAAGTCAATAGGTGAAAATCTTAGAAGAAGAAGAAGAAGAAGAAGAAGAAGAAGAAGAAGAAGAAGAAGAAGAAGAAGAAGAAGAAGAAGAAGAAGAAGAAGAAGAAGAAGAAGAAGAAGAAATAGAAGAAGAAGAAGAAGAAAGAAGAAATAGAAGAAGAAGAAGAAGAAGAAGAAGAAGAAGAAGAAGAAGAAGAAGAAGAAGAAGAAGAAGAAGAAGAAGACAGAAGAAGAAAAAGAAAAAGAAGAAAATGAAGAAGAAGATGAAGAAAAAGATGAAGAAGAAGATGAATAAAAAGAAGAAGAAGAAGAGAAGAAGAAGAAGAAGAAGAAGAAGAAGAAGAAGAAGAAGAAGAAGAAGAAGAAGAAGAAGAAGAAGAAGAAGAAGAAGAAGAAGTTTCTTGTAATTCCCTGAAGACCTCAAAATGGAGATGCCATATCCCTGGAATAACTGCCAAATAAGGTGCTAACAGGGAGAGGAACCAGTCCAAGAGATAGAAGTGTGTTACTGTCAACAAACATCAAAGGAATCAGAGACCTGAGGAGTGTTTTTGCATTGAACATGGCAATGCCTTGTCTGGAGTTTGCCCAGGTGTTTTTCAGTCATGCTTTAGTCAAGTGTTTCCTCATTATGCTCCCTTTTGGAATTCTTTTTTGTTTTGCTTTGTTTTGTTTTGTTTTGTTTTGTTTTGTTTTGTTTTGTTTTGTTTTGAAACATGGTTTCTCTGTATAGCCCTGGCTGTCCTGGAACTCACTCTGTAGACCAGGCTGGCTCGAACTCAGAAATCTCCCTGCCTCTACCTCCCAAATACTGGGATTAAAGGCATGCACCGGCCGGCCCCTTTGGAATTTTAATGATCATCCTGTGCCATTATATGTTGTTAAGTATTTGATCCACTTTTTCATTTTGATTTCATACAGGGATTATACTAAAGTAATTGCATGAGTCTCAGAAGAGACTTTGAAATTTGGGTTTTTATGTAAGTTTAACACTTATAGACTATGTGGACAATTGATGTTGGACTACACACATTTTGCATTCATTATGATATAACTACAGTCTTAAGGAGGGTAGGAGTGGGATGTGGTGGTTTGAATAAGACTGGCCTCCATAGGCTCATGGGGAGGAGTACTATTAGGGCGTGTGACTCTGTTGGACACCCGTGTCATTGGAAGTAGGCTTTGAGGTCTCAGATGCTCAAGCCAGGACTAATGACTTTCTCTTACTGGTGCATGCAGATCCAGCTATTGAATTGTCACCTTCTTCTTCAGCACCATGTCAACCTTCTGTTGCCATTATTCTTGCAATGATAATAGCAGATAAACCTCTAAAACTCTAAACCAGGCTCAATAAAATGTTTTCTATTATAAGAATTGCCATGGTCATTGTGTCTTTCACAGCAATAGAAACCATAACTGTCATGGTATGCTGAATCTTACAATCACCTTCAGGTAGTGTATCTCATGTCTTAGGATGAATATCTCTGAAGATAAAGAAGAAATCTTAATTATGATACAGAATTTTCCTGAAGAGTCAGATGAATGTGTAAACATAAAAATAAGTAAGCAACACAAGGCCTGGCTGAATGGATGAATAGACTGGTGGATGGGCAGGTGGATGGTTGGATTGGTGTCTTGCTAGCTGATTATTATCTTAGAAAAGAACACATTATAGTTATTGTCAGGATTATATCACATTCAACTAGCATTGTGAAATTACTTGTGAAGTCTATTAGATACCTTCAGCAAAGTGGCTGGATACGAAATTAACTCAAAGAAATCAGTAGTCGTTCTCTCTCCTTTTTTTCACATTCTGGTTTTTTTATTGGCTATTTTGTTTATGTTTCAAATGTTATCCCCTTTCCTGATTTCCCCTCCAGCAAATCCCTATCCCATTCCCCATATCCCTGCTTCTATGAGAGTGCTCCCCTGCCTGCCCACCCACTCCTAGTGTACCACTTTGACATTACCCCACACTGGAGCATCAAGTCTTCACAGGATCAAGGGCCTTTCCTCCCATTAATGTAAAAAAGACCATCCTCTGCTACATAGGGAGCTGGAACCATGTGTACTCATTGGTTGGTGGTTTATCCTGGGATCCCTAGAGGGTTGGTTGGTTGATATTGTTGTTCTTCCTATGGGATTGCAAACCCCTTCAGCTCCTTCAGTCATTCCCCTAACTCTTTTCTTGGGGAGCCAGTGTTCAGTCCAATAGTTGGCTGCACTCATCTCTGTATTTGTCAGGCTCTGGCAGAGCTTCTTGGCATTTCTTGGCATCCACAATAGTGTGTGAGTTTGGTGACTGTATGCAGGATGATGCATACAGGTGAGGCAGTCTCTGGCTGGCTTTATTTCAGTCTCTATTCCACACTTTGTCCCTGTATTTCTTCCTGTGAGTATTTTGTTCTCCTTCTAAGGACTGAAGCACCGACACTTTGGTCTTCCTTCTTAAGCTTCATATGGACTGCTAATTGCATAGTGGGTATTCTGAGGTTTCGGGGTAATATCCACTTATCAGTGAGTGCATACCACGTGTGTTCTTTAGTGACTGGATTACCTCACTCAGGATAATATTTTCTAGTTTCATCCATTTTCCTAAGAATTTCATGAAGTCATCATTTTTAATAGCTGAATAGTACTTCATTGTGTAAATGTACCACATTTTCTGAATCTATTCCTCTCTTGAGTGGCACCTGGGTTCTTTCCAGCTTCTGGCTATTATAAATAAGGCTTCTATGAATATTGTGGAGCATTTATACTTGTTATATACAAGAGTATCTTTTTGGTATATGCCCAGGAGTGGTATAGCTGGATCCTCAGGAAGTGCTATGTCCAATTTTCTGAGGAACTGCCAGACTGGTTTCCAGAATGGTTGTACCAGCTTGTAATCCCACAAACAATGGAGGAGTGTTCTTCTTTCTCCATATCCTCACCAGCATCTGCTGTCACCTGAATTTTTGATCTTAGCCATTCTGAATGGTGTGAGGTGGAATCTCAGTGTCATTTTAATTTGCATTAAACAAAGCAAACTTTTACAAAATAGTTCTTGAATATCCAAAATAAACTATATAAGATAAATGTCCTTAACTGATTTTATCAAATTTCTTTCTAGGGTTTCATTTTCTGTAAATGTATATAAATACCAGTGTGTGTGTATGTGTGTGTGTGTGTGTGTGTGTGTGTGTGTGTGTGTGTGCAAGTGTATTTATATGCATATGTGTATGTACATGTGTGCCTTTAAAATAGATACAATAATCCATTTTTTAAAGCTTTGAGATTATAATATATTTACAACATCTTCCACTTTCTCTTCTTTCAAACTCTCATATATAACCTCCTTGTTCTCTTTCAAATTCTTGGACTATTTTTTATTGTTACCACATACATATGTGTACTAACATATGTAATCCTTAACATAACTTCCTGTTAAGTCTACATAATAATGGGCATGTGTTCTGGGCTGAACACTATGCACTAGAAAGTCAGTTGTGCTCTTCCCTTGGGAGGTTTATCTCTTCTATTCCCAGCTTTCTTCATTTTCCTTCTGTTCTCTGTGTAAGGTTAATATCATATTACATGATATTTATCTTATCATGATCTTATGTTTTCCCAGTTTGGCATGTTCATTGGTGTCATCTTTGTTTAGCTTGTATTTTGGAGATAGGATGGCACAATTTGTTAGTTTGGCACATATTCAAACATACCTCTACTATTTAAACATATATTCATTAAAACTTAAGAGAAAATTATGAATGCTGTTATTCATTACAAAATAAATGTGGTTCAAAATAGCCAAAGCGATTAAGAGAATAGAAAAATTAATAAATAAAAAGTGATTGCAAAAACATTTGTGTTTTAAGGATATTGCAGAATTTTTATTTAATTGTCCATCAAACAATACTCTACTAGCATCATTGTAAAAATACTAATAAGTATGATTTATAAATAATTTTAATAGTATATAAATACTAATAAATATGTATTTACCTGATCTATGTTTTACACTAAGAGCTCTGAAAAGCACATTTGCTTGTGGTAGTTATCATTAGTAGGAACATTACCAAATGCTAAAATCTCTAAAGTAACTACAAAACACTTCCACTCTTGTGCTTATTAACAGTGAACTTCTCACTTCATGGAAACAAATGTTAAAAATTGTGCTTACCTCCAAATTTATGTTCAATTAAAAATAAAGAAAAATAGATAAATTATAATGAATGAAAAACAATCAGCTACCAGAGGAACTTTTAGAAGTCCTGTGAGTGATGGAACCAAGCTAGGGCAGGGAAAACTCATGGAGCATAGGGGAAATAAGTACACATCAGGAATGGTAATGCACCTCCCTTGTCCAATATTCTCTCATGTGATGCCACAGGGCTTGCTTTAGGGTAGGTTTCATCAACAGGATTAAAGCAAGGATTCAATTTCATTTTAATTGTATCTAATCCCAGAATAGTACGAAAAGCGCAAAAGCAGTCCTGAGGTGAACAGACTGCACTGATATTAGCTTCATGCTTAACTGGAGCAGACACAAGCTTGCTAATTAGTGGAGGCAAAAAGAATAATTTCCAATCTCATTTAATTAAACTTTCAAAACTGAGAATATACCAATTACTTAATTAGATTATTTTTTATTAATCTTTCTAATATGGTTTCAAATACCATTGTCAGCTCACTATACCTAGGGATTAAGATGTAAATTTATTAATGTGTATGTATTTTCATACATAGAAGGTATATTTTTCAGTGATCTAACTAAATATGAAGCATAGATAAGGAGCACCTTAAGGAGATTCCTATCACAATAAGAGACTGTCATCACTTTATGATTATTAATTCTACCTAAATGTTCTACCTTTTGCCTCTCTACTTCGGCAATGGAATTAGAAAAATAATTTTCATTCTTCTGGTGGAACCTATAATGCTATTTCCCAATATAGGATCCCACATTACTCCATAAATTGTAAAAACACCCTTGGAATGAGTTTACTGATATTATGTTAAAATAGTGAGACAATAGACAATTTCAAAACTAAGCAACTCCTTTAGTAAACAAGACCACAAGATCTAGTTAGTCATTAGAATTCTTTACCATTTTGTACAAATATTTCTTATTCATTTCTAGTGTTTAGTGAGTATTTCTGCCTATGTGGGGCTAATATCTGTGTGTGTTTATCAGATGTGTGTGCAAGGGCTTGTATGTGTGTGTGTGTGTGTGTGTGTGTGTGTGTGTGTGTGTGTGTGTTTGTTTACAGTTGTGTGATATTAAAGAAATTTTGGTTGAAAATCCTATTACCTTTGAACTTATTATTAGGTTTAAAATATCATGTAATTAATATTGCTAGATAATATAATGGAATCTTGATCTTTTGATCTTGGTAATCAAAACTTGAAAACTTACATATATTCAGTTCTCTAAAAACTATTGTTTTTATATTTCTTGTCAGATTTTTTTTATAATTTTTCACTGATTCTTTGTGAATTTCATATGATGCATCTCAGTCCCACCTATTTCCCTATCCTTCCATATCCACCAGTAGAAACTCACTCTTCCCTTTCCTCTCTTATTCCTTCTTCTTCTTTATCCATTACTCTAACTTCAGGGTGTTTTTTTATATCTATTACCTATTAATCACTGTTCAGATACTTTGTGCTGAGTCCATTTCAGTTCTAAAACTGCTTTATGTACAACAGTAAGTGATTTTCTACCTTCAAAAATGCAATGGCTACTTTGTGGTCATATCTAACTTTATGTGTTGTACAGTTAAGGCTGTAGTATCTTTGCTTGCTTTATCTTTCTCTGATCAAACACCATGATTAAAGAAACTTAGAGAAGAAAGAGTTTAACTTTATATTACACCATGAAGAGAACTGAGAACAGTAATTAAAGCCAGGAATCTAGATGCAAGATGTGAAGCAGAGGATTTGGAGAAATGCTGTTTCCAGGTTTACTCATTACACCAACTTGAGTTCCCTTGCCCAGTATTAGTTCCTTCTAGAGTGGACTTGGCATTTTCACATGAATTATTAATAAATAAAATGTCCAACAGACTTGCCTATGGGCTATGTTGATGGAAATATCTTCTCAGTCACTAGTCTCTTTTCATTGATATTTCTAGATTTGTGTCAAGTTGGCCAAAATCATCCAATAAAAGTCTGTTCTTTTCCTTTTCTTTCTACTGGCCCTCAGTGCTTCAGTCCTTTTCCCTCACCCAATACCAGATCAGGTTCCCCTTTCCCCACCACTCCTGTCCACTTTTCCTCTCAGATCCCTCCCTCTCTCCCCACTAGTGATGGCTTTCATCTCCTTCCCAAGTGAGTCTGAGGTGTGCTCTCTTGAGCCCTTCAGCTAGTTGACCTTTTTGAGTTCTGTGGACTGTATCTTGGGTATTCTTTAACTTTTGGTATCCACTTAATAGTGAGTATATACCATTCCTGTCCTTTTGGGTCTCAGTTACCTCACTCAGCATGATATTTTCTAGTTCCATCTATCTGCCTGTAAAACTCAGGATGTCCTCATTCTTAATGGCTGAGTAGTATCCCACTGTGTAAAGAAACCAGATTTTCTTTATTCATTCATCTGTCATGGGACATCTGGGTTGTTTACAGCTTCTGGCTATCACAAATAAGGCCACTATGAACATAGTGGAACACATACCCCTCTGGCACAGTGGGACCACTTTTGAGCATATTCCCAAGAGTGGTATTGCTGGGTCTAAGGTAGACTATATCCAATTTTTTGAGGAACCTCCAGATTGAACTTCAGATTGGTTGTACCAGTTTGTAATTCTACCAGCAAAGGGGGAGGTTTCCTCTTTCTCCACATCCTTGTCAACATTTGTTGTCACCTGAGCATTTGATCTTAGCCATTCTGATTGTTGTGAAGTGGAATCTCATTATCAATGATGAGATTAGTCTCTGATCACTAAGGACTTTGAACATTTCTTTAGGCGATTCTCAGCCATCAAGTTTCCTCTGTTGTGAATTCTCGGTTTAGTTCTATGCCCCATTTTGATTGGGTTGTTTGGGTTTTTGGTGGTTAGCTTCTTGAGTTCTTTATATATTTTGGATATTAGCCCTCTATCAGATGTGGGGTTAGTGATTTTTTTCACAATCTGTAGGTTGCCTATTTGTCTTATTGACTATGTCCTTTGCCTTATAGAAGCTTTCCAGTTTCATGAGGTCCCATTTATCAATTCTTTCTATTCCACAGCTTAACACATTTAATTGTTCAAATACAGAAGAAAATTCTAGATATCTAAATACTTGTGATGGAAACAGTAAAGAAAAATTGAACAGTGATGCAGAAACATTATCATAACAAGAAATATAACTGTAACAATAAATTGTATATAAAATATATATACAATAAATTATATATATATATATATATATATATATATATAATCTATTTATATACAAAATTTGGATCAATTTTGACCATGTAGGACAAAGTTTCAAAATTATTTTTTATTTTTCTATTATCAGATATTGATATTACTTAAGAATATTATATTTTATTTCATTTGGAAAATTTGTTCATAAATTTTATTTGATAACAATTTTATTGACTGTTTTATTTACCCATTTTTACTTATTTATTGGATATTTTATTTATTTACATTTCAAATGTTATTGCTTTTCCTGGTTCCCCCCTCCCTGAAGCCCTGTGTCCCTTCTCCCCTCCCCCTGCTTCTGTGAGGCTGTTCCTTCAGCCACTCCCACCTGCCCACCCCAGATTCCCCTACACTGGGCCTTCTATTAAGCCTTCATAGGAACAAAGACCTCTACTCCCATTGATGCCTGACAAGGCCATCCTCTGCTATGTATGCAACTGGAGCCATGTGTACTCTGTTGGTGGCTTAGTCCCTGGGAGCTCTGGGGTTCTGGTTGGGTGATATTGTTCTTCCTATGGGGTTGCAAACCCCTTCAGCTCCTTCAGTCCTTTCTATAACTCTTCCATTGGGGACCCAGTGCTCAGTCTAATGGTTGGCTTCAAGCATCTACCTCTCCATTTCTAGGGCTCTGGCAGGGCCTCTCATGAGACAGCCATATCATCCTCCTGAGAGCAAACATTTCTTGCCATCCACAATTGTGTTGGGGTTTGGTGATTGTATATAAGGATGAATTCCCTAATGAGATAGTCTCTGGATGGCCTTTCCTTCAGACTCTGCTCTACACTTTGTCTCCATATTTGTTCCCATGAGTATTTTGTTCCCCTTTATAAGAAGAACTGAAGCTCCCACACTTTGGTCTTCCTTCTTTATGAGCTTCATGTGGTCTGTGAATTGTATCTTGGGCATTCAGAGCTTTTTAGCTAATATCCACTTATCAGTGAATGTATACCATGTGTTTATTTTGTGTGTGTGTGTGACTAGAACTAGAGTTCTACCCGTTTGCCTAAGAATTTCAAGGATTCATCATTTTTAGTAGCAGAGTAGTACTACATTGTGTAATTGTCCTCTGTTGAAGGACATCTGGGATCTTTCCAGCTTCTGGCTAGTATAAATAAGGCTGCTATGAACATAGGGAAGCATGTGTCCTTGTTATATTTTGTAGAATCTTTTGGGTATATTCTTGATCTTAGAGCATAAGCAATTGGAGTTTTGTTTAGAAAATTTCACCCTGTGCCAATGAGTTCAAAGCTCTTTCCAACTTTCTCTTCTATTAGATTCAGTGTATCTAGTTTTATGCTGGGGTCCTTGATACACATAGTTTTGAGCTTTGTTCAAGGTGACAAATATGGGTCTATTTTCATTGTTCTACATTAAGATAGCCAGTTAGACCAAAAACATTTGGGAGGTAGGAGGTTGGGACGACCCTCCAGAATGTACCAGAAATCCAGACGATGAGAGATTCTCAGGACTCAAAGGGAAAAACCTTACATGAAATGCCTGAGAGTAGGGAGAGGGAACTTATAAAGCCTACCTCCAGCATGAACCAGGACATTAAGTGAAGGAGGGGTTGCCATCCCATAGTCAAAACTCTGACCCATAATTGTTCCAGTCTGAAAGAACTGTAGGGATTGAAATTCAGAGGAATCTGAGGAAAAGAAGGTCCAAGCAACAGGCCCAAAGGAGGATCCAGCTCAAGGAGAGTGACAAAGTCCTGACACTATTACTGAGGCTATGAAGCACTCACAAGAAAGGATCTATCATGATGGCAGTCCAGAAGATGCAACAAGCAGCTGAAAGAATCTGATGCAGATATTTGCACCCAACCAATGTACAGAAGCTGCTGAACCCTGTGATCAAATTAGGGAAAGGCTGGAAGAAGCTGAGGAAGAGGGTGACCCTGTGGCAGGTCAAGAAGTCTCAATTAACCTGGACCCCTGAGATTTCTCAAACAGAGGTCCACCAACCAGGCAGCATACACCAGCTGATATGAGGCCCCCAAAACAAATACAACTGTAGGGTCTGGGTTCAATCAGGGAAAATGCACCTAACCCTCAGGGCACTTCAGGTCTCAGGGAGTTTAGAGTTCTGGTTGGGTTGGTGGTGGGTGGTGTGGACATTCCCTAGAGACAGAGGTTTGAGGAGGAGGTATGGAATGTGTACCCCGGGGATGGAGGAATAAAATCTGGAGTGTAAATAAATAAATAAATAAATAAGAAAAAAGTGTGTCCTTGTCAAGTTGACACTAGTGCCTTCTTATTATATTAAACCATAAACTTTTCTTCCTGCCTTATCCTCACGATTTCATATTGATATCAATATGACAGTATAAAATACAATCTAACTTTTAAATGTCCCACAAAATTTTAAGCACTTTGAAATGTTTGCCTCTATAAGAGTATGTTTCCCAGAGGACACATATTAAATGTATATGGGTTCAGTTATCTCTGTAGCTTTTTTTCTAGGACAGTTTATTGTTTACTGATGACAACAAATAGTTGTAACTATCAGTGCTCTGTGAAATCAGAGAGTGAAGACTTAAACTCAGCTCAGTCTCAATTCTGTTTTCAGTTTGCACAAGTAATTTGATAATTTTGGTTTTTAATTATTCAATATAAAATAGAAGATAAATTATTACCCATATCTACATGTTACTGAGAACATGAAAATAATTTTATAACATATGTTAATGTTTCTGACAGGTAGTAGGGGGTAGGCAATATCAAATCATATAATATATATGCGTTTAGATGCTATATTTGGAAAATATAAGGCAGAAAACATATATAATTGTGTTGTTGGTGGCACTTCTTAGAGTGGGAAAAGCCAGGTTAAATGCCAGCATTCTTAATATGTAATCCAGCTCTAAGAATAGTTACTCTGTGATTCTGAATAAATATATTTGTCTGCATAATTACAATGGCAATTAGATTTTATGGAGATTGTGAGTGAGGGATCCTAAGTAAGAATCCTTTAACAAAAGCACAAATGGTAAAAAAAAATTAAAGATAATATTAATGCTGCCTTTGTGAAATAGACAGATTGTGCCACAAAATATTCAAAATTGAAGTGTTTCCATTACATAAATAATATATATGTGTGTATGTATGCATTATACTCAGTTTTTACTAATTAAAAATGTATCCATGAGGTAGAAAATAAACTATAAATGCTGATTGATAAAAATTACTAGCTCATTCTATATTATGGAATTCAGTTTTCATTTCTATTTCTTAACATTGTGTCAGAAATCATAGACTTTTAAGAATTGCTCATTTCCTTTTTCTTTCCTGCTTGTTTTAATGTGATGAAAAATATATTTTAAATCCTCTTTACTGTCAAGAACTGTCTCAGTGCATTCAGAAGCTCTGTTCATAACAATAGACACCTTCATTTCAAAATTACTTTTATTGAAATATTTCCTCTCTTCTTTGATTCAAAAGCATGTTTTACAATAGCAACACCATGTCTACATTAAGTAAAAACTGCTAGAAGTAGAACTGAATAGCTTAATATGCTTTGTGGCAAAGTTCACACTTTCTTGAACCTTAGAAATGTCACCTTCTCTTGCAGCTTTCAAAAAGTGTCTCTTTACTTAGAATATAACAAAGCTTCAAAGGTTCTGGAGTCAGCCTCCAGGCTGCTATAATTGGAGGGTGGATAGCTTCTCAGTCATAATAGTGCTGAAAATAGAATAGAAAGACGCCAGATGGTCTTGATTGGATGCTCAAAGAGAAGGGTATGTGTTAATAAGTCCTTGGTTGTGTATTAGATATAAAATTATTTAACATAGAAATATAATTTTACCTAAAGTACACTTATAAAAGCTACAAATAACTTTAGGTTTCTTTAAGCCAAATACTTTGATCTTAATCCAGAAGCTTAAGTTTAGAAATGGTAATAAATTAATGCCATGGAAGAACTAAAGGAAGAGCAGTTCCAACTCTTCTCACACTATGAATAAGTATGCAGTACCATGTAGCACTTAAAATAGACACTGCAGCACAGTGCCTCCCAGAGAGTCACACCTATTTGCATCAAGAATGCTGCTTTCGTCATTTTAGATGAAGCACAGACTGAAGCATTCATGAAAATTTTACTACATATGAAATTGTTAAACTTTATGTTGTGAACAAAACCTTTTCTGAAAGAAAAGCTGTCAGAGATACCATTGAGAAAGTGACACACATTACAGGAAGAGAGGAAATTTGCAGCTTCAAAAGTGTGCAGAGTGTGACTTTCTCTCCCCTTGCATTGTGCTAGTAGTGAGAACACAGCCACTAGGCAGGAGAGCAGTTCTGCACAGGGCTCTGCAGAATACTTGGATCACAACTATACACTTCTTATGTCTGATTACTGTCAAGTTTTACATCCTTTTATGAGAGAGACTAAAACTTCTGTATAAGTTGAAGTACAGACTGGTGATTCCAATGCTGTATATTGAGAATTTGATTTTGTGCAAGAGCAAAAATAATAATTTATCACAAAGAGTCAGATTGGACCAAGTAAACATTATTCTATTGCCTAGCTGGGGATAAATTATTCACAGATAATTTTGTTAGTGATAAGAAAGTTGCTGGAATGCATAGAGCTCTATTCTTTGGATGTTAAAGACATATAAATACTAGTATTGAGTGAACAGTCCTGGCACAGCTGTATCACAGCCTCTCCCTTTCAAGGCTCAGGGAGCAACATGGAAGAGAGGTGCAGAAAAATTAATTGTAAAAGCCAAAGGCTGAGGAAGAAAGCTGCCTGTAATGTGAACAGTTGGTGTGTCTGTGGGGAGAAGATCACTGAAGCACCGTGTCATTTTACTCTTTCTATTGTATTGTTACTTGTTTTTCTCTGATAAACATCTAAAGCTAGCTGAGCACAGCTGAGCACGTGTGCTATACTTTCCTGGTTCTCAAGAGGCTAAGATGAAAGGCTAAGGTGGAAGGACTGCTGAAGTGCAATGCTTTGAAACTAGCACTGGCAATTGAGTAAGCTCTCATTTCAAAAAAACAAAAATACTCACACAGCTTTTATGTGTACAACTCAGCATGATAACCTTCGCTATATTTAGCATGTTTAGATTCTTTTGTATTTTCTTATTAATTTATTTATTGCTATATGAAACAAAATCCATATAAATAACTTTGTGTTATTTTATACATACTAATTTACATATAACCAAGTATGTGTAGTAAAAATATTTATAATAAATAAATATCTTATCTATAAACTAGGTATGATAATACAAATTTTACTAAATGTTAAATTCAAAGCTTACAATTTGGCTATATCTAACATCTCAATTACTAGAAGAGATTTTAGAAACAATATGATATTACATATCATTTCAGCAAGAAAGTATGCATTCAGAAAAAATATGTCTTTCCTGCCAGAGATGAGGAAAGAGGCATACAATAATATATTGTAACAATCTAAGAACTTGAAGAACAGCCATTATATAATCATAGTCATGTTACACCAGGAAACAATATTTCCTGACTATCATGTGTTGTGACTGTCTTGTTTATGGACCCAAATTTAGTAAAAAGTTCTTGTGTTCAAGAAGTTATGTGGAACACAATGTTGTACAGAACCACTTATGACTGCTCCAATGTATACTAAGTATATTGCTCAATTTCGGCTTCCAGATTAGCTTGGCTGTTACACTAAAAACAGATTCCATGAACTAAATTAAGAGTTATGTTCAACAAGAATATCCATGATGAAAGATTAAAACTTACATTACCAATTTAAATCAAAATTTTATAGTAATACCCTAAAGAGTCATAAGTCTTGGAAATACTAATTATTGATATGTTCACACATTAAAATTAGAAAAATTTCCTGATGAATTTCAAGATCTAAAAAATGGAAGCCTTGTTACTATTATTTATTACAAAGATCAAAAAGGCTAATAATTATTCCCCATTTATCACACATTCACATACACTCATTCATACACATACTTTAAAAATCATCTTCCACACATTTATATTTAGTTTATTGGGGATTAAAAGCAACAGCAGGAATCAGGTATCACTACTTTCCTTATTTCTTGATTTGAAACACTTAAGTCTTTTCAATAACTGGTATTCACATGTATTCTTAATTATGAATGAGGGTTTCACCTTTGTTTCTTTACATAAACATTTTTTATATTTTCTATATTCTTTGTTTACATTCCAAATAATTTTCCCTTTCCTGGTTCCCCCCTCCCCACAAGTCCCATAAGCCCTCTTCCTTCCACCCATTCCCCAATCACCCCCTCCCATTTCTCTGTCCTGGTAATCCCCTATATTTTTTCATCAAGTCTTTCCAAGACCAGGACCTTCTCCATCCTTCTTCTTGGGAATTATTTGATATGTTAATTAGTGTTTTGGACTAATACCCACTTATCAGTGACTGCATTGCATGTGTGTTCTTTTGTGATTGGGTTACCTCACTTAGGATGATATTTTCCAGTTCCAACCATTTGCCTAAGAATTTCATGAATTCATTGTTTTTAATTGCTAAGTGGTATTCCATTGTGTAAATATACCACATTTTCTGTATCCATTCCTCCATTGCGGGACATCTAGATTCTTTCCAGCTTCTGATTATTATAAATAAGGCTGCTATGAACATAATGAATTATGTGTCCTTATTGCATGCCAGGGAATCCTCTGGGTATATGCCCAGGAGTGGTATAACAGGGTCCTCTGGAAGTGTCACACCCAGTTTTCTGAGGAACTGCCAGACTGATTTCCAGAGTGATTGTACCAGCTTGCAATCCCACCAGCAGTGGAGGAGTGTTCCTTCTTCTCCACATCCTCGCCAATACCTGCTGTCTCCTGAGTTTTTAATCTTAGCCATTCTGACTGGTGTGAAGTGAAATCTCAAGGTTGTTTTGATTTGCATTTCCCTAATGACTAATATCATGTTCTTATATTATATGATATATCATGGCTTATACTGGTATAAAATTGTAGAAGAATCTCTCTCCATGGTAAAATTTCTAGATATGAGACAGCAAACACAGATATTAACACAGAAATATGGACAGATATAGAGCAGCTAAAGGAGAAAATCAGACTTAACATCACAACTATGAAAATAGTTGATAACAACTAAATATCTGGGTAAGTATGTGCAGCTTTCATTTTACTAATATTCAGGAAATGCTACTTCAATTGTTTATACTTAAACAAACTCAAGAATAAGTACAATTTTCCCACTATGATAGAATAAGTAAATGATATCATTAGCATTGTTGAACATGAAATCAGTTTCCAATTCCTTCTTCTCCCATGCACAAAATGTTGTCTTGCTATTCTATGACTTAGTTCTATTGCTGCTCTTCACCTTAATGAAAACCTGGTATGAATCCAACTGCTTTGCAAATGATTTAGAATATCACTTATTGATATTCGCTGCCGGACGGGGCAGAAGAGCTTCTCTAGGTACTGTATCACCCCGAGCTTTAGATCTCTAGGGGTGCAAACTGCCAGCGGTCTGCCTGCTCTCAGGAACTGAGCACATAGGAGGTTCGTCTGCCAGACCTCCTAGCAGCGTGGGGCCTGTGTACTGCCTGGAGACCAGCAAAGGGAGAGAATCCCTGCGGCCATATTCACTGCCGACCAGGGCAGAAGAGCTTCACTAGGTACGGTACCCAGTGAAACTCTCAATCACTATAGATGGAGAAACCAAAATATTCCATGACAAAACCAAATTTACACAATATCTTTCCACAAACCCAGCCCTACAAAAGATAATAGGGGGAAAACACCATTACAACGAGGGAAACTATACCCTGGAAAAAGCAGGATATTAAGCTTCTTTCATCAAACCCAAAAGAAGATAACCACACTAGTATAAAATTAACATCAAAAATGATGGGAAGCAATAACCACTACTTCTTAATATCTCTTAACAACAATGGACTCAATTCCCCAATAAAAAGACATAGACTAACAGACTGGTTACATAAACAGGACCCTACATTTTGCTGCATACAAGAAACACACCTCAGTGTCAAAGACAAAAACAACCTTAGAGTAAAAGGCTGGAAGACAATTCTACAAGCAAATGGTCCCAGGAAAGGAGCAGGAGTTGCCATTTTAATATCAGATAAAATTGACTTTCAACCTAATGTCATCAAAAGAGACATGGAAGGTCACTTCTTGCTGGTCAAAGGAAAAATCCAACAAGAAGAACTCTCAATCCTGAACATCTATGCTTCAAATACAACGGTGCCCTCATTCATAAAAGAAACTTTACTAAAGCTCAAAGCACACACTGCACCTAACACAATAATTGTGGGTGACTTCAACACTCCAGTCTCATCAATGGACCAATCAGGAAAACAGAAACTAAACAGGGAGACAGTGAAACTAATTGAAGCTTTGGACCAAGTGGATTTAACAGATATATATGGAGAGAACTTTTCATCCCAAAACAAAAGATTATACCTTTTTCTCAGCACCTCATGGAACCTTCTCCAAAATTGATCATATAATTGGTCACAAGACAGACCTCAACAAATATAAGAAGATTGAAATAATCCCATGCCTCCTATGAGATCACTATGGAGTAAAAGTGGTATTTAATAACAATAAAAACAACAGAAAGCCCACATATACATGGAAACTGAACAATACTCTACTCAATGATACCTTGATCAAGGAGGAAATAAAGAAAGAAATCAAAGATTTTTTAAAATTTAACAAAATTGAAGGCACAACATACACAAATCTATTGGACACAATGAAAGCAATGCTAAGAGGAAAATTCATAGCTTCGAGTGCCTCCAAAAAGAAATTCGAGAGAGCATACACTAGAAGATTAATGGAAGAACTGAAAGCCCTGGAACAAAAAGAAGCTAATTCACCCAAGAGGAGGAGAAGACAGGAAATCATCAAACTCAGAGCTGAAATCAATCAAGTAGAAACCAAGAGAACCATACAAAGAATCAACAAAACCAGGAGCTGGTTCTTTGAAAAAATCAACAAGATAGATAAACCCTTAGCCAGACTAACCAAAGGGCACAGAGAAAGTATCCAAATTAACAAAATTAGAAATGAAAAGGGAGATATTTCAATAGAAATGGAGGAAATTCAAAAAATCATCAGATCCTACTACAAAAGCCTCTACTCAACACAACTGGAGAATCTGGAGGAAATGGACAATTTCTTAGACAGATACCAAATACCAAAATTAAACCAGGATCAAATAGATCATCTAAGCAGACCCATAACCCCTAAAGAAATAGAAGGGGTCATAGATAGCCTTCCGACCAAAAAAAGCACAGAACCAGATGGTTTCAGTGCAGAATTCTATCAGACCTTCAAAGAATACTTAACACCAATACTCTTTAAACTATTCTACCAAATAGAAACAGAAGGAACACTACCCCAGTTCCTTCTACGAAGCCACAGTTATGCTGATACCCAAACCACACAAAGATCCAACTAAAGAAACAGAAGGAACACTACCCCAGTTCCTTCTACGAAGCCACAGTTATGCTGATACCCAAACCACACAAAGATCCAACTAAGAAAGAGAATTTCAGGCCAATTTCCCTTATGAATATGGATGCAAAATTACTCAATAAAATTCTTGCCTAACGAATCCAAGAACACATCAAAACGATCATGCACCAGGATCAAGTAGGCTTTATCTCAGGGATATAGGGATAGTTCAATATAAGGAAATCCATCAATGCAATCCACTACGTAAACAAACTCAAAGAAAAAAACCACGTGATCATTTCATTAGATGCTGAAAAGGCATTTGACAAAATTCAGCATCCTTTCATGCTAAAAGCAATACCACTAAAATCAGGGACTAGACAGAGCTGCCTCCTTTCTTCTTATCTTTTCAATATTGTACTTGAGGTACTAGCTTGGGCAATTGGACAACATAAGGAGGTCAAGGGGATACAAATTGGAAAGGAAGAAGTCAAACTATCATTATTTGCAGACGACATGATATTCTACCTAAGTGACCCAAAAAACTCCACTAGAGAGCTCCTACAGCTGATAAACAACTTCAGCAAAGTGGCAGGTTATAAAATCAACTCAAGCAAATCAGTGGCCTTCCTATACTCAAAGGATAAGCAGGCTGAGAAAGAAATTAGGGAAATGACCCCCTTCACAATAGCCACAAACAGTATAAAGTATCTTGGGGTGACTCTTACCAAACATGTGAAAGATCTGTATGACAAGAACTTCAAGACTCTGAAGAAGGAAATGGAAGACGACCTCAAAAAATGGGAAAACCTCCCATGCTCATGGATCGGTAGAATCAATATAGTTAAAATGGCCATTTTGCCTAAAGCACTATACAGATTCAATGCAATACCCATCAAAATCCCAACTCAATTCTTCACAGAGTTAGAAAGAGCAATTATCAAATGAATCTGGAACAACAAAAAACCCAGGATAGCTAAAACTATTCTCAGCAACAAAAGAAAATCTGGGGGAGTCAGGATCCCTGACCTCAAGCAATACTACAGAGCAATAGTGTTAAAAACTGCATGGTATTGGTACAGTGACAGGCAGGAGGATCAATGGAACAGGATTGAAGATTCAGAAATGAACCCACACACCTATGGCCACTTGATCCTCGACAAAGAGGCTGAAAACATCGAATCGATCCATTCTTATCTCCTTGTACTAAGCTCTACTCCAAATGGATCAAGGACCTCTACATAAAACCTGACACACTGAAACTAATAGAAAAGAAACTGGGGAAGAACCTGAGGACATGGGCACAGGGGAAAATATAACTGAATAGAACACCAATAGCTTATGCTCTAAGATCAAGAATTGACAAATGGGACCTTATAAAACTACAAAGTTTCTGTAAGGTAAAGGACACTGTCAAAAGGACAAAATGTCAGCCAACAGATTGGGAAAGGATCTTCACCAACCCTCAATCTGACAGAGGGCTAATATCTAATATATACAGAGAACTCAAGAAGGTAGAACCTAGAGAACCAAATAACCCTATTAAAAAGTGGGGTACTGAGCTAAACAAAGATTTTCACATTAAGAATTTCGGAGGGCTGAGAAACACCTTAAGAACTGTTCAACATCATTAATCATTAGGGAAATGCAAATCAAAACAACCCTGAGATTTCACCTCACACCAGTCAGAATGGCTAAGGTCAAAAACTCAGGAGACAGCAGGTGCTGGTGAGGATGTGGAGAAAGAGAAACACTCCTCCACTGCTGGTGGGGTTGCAAATTGGTACAACCACTCTGGAAATCATCTGGCGGTTCCTCAGAAAACTGGGCATGACACTTCCAGAGGACCTTGCTATACCACTCCTGGGCATATATCCAGAGGATTCCCCAGCATGTAATAAGGACACATACTCCACTATGTTCATAGCAGCCCTATTTGTAGTAGCCAGTAGCTGGAAACAACCCTGGTGTCCCTCAACAGAGGAATGGATAAAAAAAAAAATGTGTTATATTTACACAATGGAGTACTCTTCAGCCATTAGAAACAATGAATTCATGAAATTCGTAGACAAATGGATGGAGCTGGAGAACATCATACTAAGTGAGGTAACCCAGTCTCAAAAGATCAGTCATGGTATTCACTCACTGATAAGTGGATAATAACCTAGAAACTTGGAATACCCAGGAAATAATCTACATATTAAATGATGTCCAAAAAGAACAGAGAAGTGGCCCCTTGTTCTGGAAAGACTCAATGCAACAGTATAGGGGAATATCAGAACAGGGAAGTGTGAAGGAGTTGATGGAGGAAGAGGAGGAGGGAAGAGGGCTTATGGGACTTATGGGGAGTGGGAACCCAGAAAATGGGAAATCATTTGAAATGTAAATAAAGAATATATCGAATAAAAAATAATAAAGAATATATCTAATAAAAAAAGAATATCACTTATTGTGTGAAGAGATCACCCTGATGCTACCCAGAAATAAATAAAGCCGTTCTTGTTTAAAATATCCTGTTCTCAATGGAAGTAGCAACAACAACAACAACATATTAGCCAGAATGAGGATTTTTCTACGTTGCCTAAATCTTCCCAATCTATCATCAAATGGATCAGAACAGAACAATGACAATCAATTGTAGCGTCATAAATTTGACGTAATTCTCACAGTTAATGTGGCCATGATAAAAAGCCTATTAAATCCAGTTACTTAGCACCTGACGTATTGATATCAGAAGAGAATAAAAGGGGTCAAGATGTATGTTAACCCTTAGGTTACACATCTATCCATCCAAGAAAAGTTCAAGTAACTAGTTCACTGGCAAACCTACACACTTAATTATTTTTTCCTACATGAATACTGCATAATAAAAATAGGAAAAAAAAGAGTTGTCAGTTTACTGAGGCTTTCAAGAGAGGAGCTCCATTGACAGCATCAGTGGTTATTCATTATGCTGAGGAAGAAGCTAAACACATTAACCTTGTCAATCATTCAAAATTTCAAAACCATCCAATGACTGTTTTGGAATAAAATGTAAAAGTACTGTTGGTTTTTCAAATTTCAACAATGTACCTGTATGATTTCTTGTCTCTCACTATTTTCAATTTGGGAGACCCCAATGTCTAGGGGTTGTACTGGCCCCAACCATCACTAGCTATGGCACTATGGAGAGCTGGCCTCATGGGTCTAGAACCTTGCTCAAGCAGCTTGAGAACATGTGAGCAAGAGAGACAATCCTGCCTCTAGCTGGAACAGTGTTGGAGGGCTTACCTAAATTGCACTGATAATTGAAAGCCTGAATGTTGACCAGATCAGTTATCACCCAGACTCCCAGTTGGCCTAGCCCAAATATGTCATCTAAGAAAGTCTAGGACTCGTGAAAGGGCAGGTCCTGCTGATTCAAAGCTGAAGGATCTCCATCACACAGGGCAACATCAGAATAACCAAGAGGGATCCCAGTGAGGATCCAGTCCGGTTCTGAAAATGGCAATTCCATCTGGCCCATGTGAGGATGTTGGCAGTGTGTTCAGAAATGTCGACCATAGCTTATTCTTTCAGGATGTTTACAACCCAAGATTGCTGCCCTGCAAAGACCCAATACTTAGATTAGCTAAACTAGTTTACCTGTTCAGCTGAATACAATAAACCTGCCATCTTTATTCAGATATATAAAGTGAGTGCACCTAGTCTCTGTGTTGCGGTACATCTTTTCGAGAGCATAATGCCTACCTAAACCCTACTTTTCTGTACACAGGTCTGTGTGTCTGTCAGTTCTTTTTTCCAGTTGCCCCACTTTGCTCATTACTTAAGGCATGCAAGTTACTGCATTCTCACTGTTTTATTATTATTACTATTATTATAATTATTATTACATGCAGTACTGTAATGGCTATGGCTTCATGTAATTAGAATGTTTACAGCTAACACAATCTAGGAAATTCACAGAGATGCACAGATTCACAAACAGTGAAACATGAAAATTTAAGGTTTAAGTTAAAGGACCTTAACTTTTTATTAATAATTTTATTTGTTTACATTTCAAATGATACCCCTTCTGGGTTTCCCCTCCACAAATCCCCATCCCATCCCTGCTCCCCTTTGTCTCTAAGAGGGTGCTCCTCCACCATCTCACCCATTCCTGCCTCATCACTCTACCATCCCCCATGCCAGGGCATCAACTTTTAAAAGGTATAAATGAATGGTTAGAAACTTGTTGTGAAGAAACTCATATGCCAGGCTTAATTAATACTATTGCCAGTTTACATTTACTTTATTTTTATTTAGTTTATTTTTAAGTATGACCTCTGGCATATATACAATATTTCCTTTAAGTAAGCAGTTCTATGTTTTTACTTTAGGGTAAAGTATTTCTTACAAAGTTATGGTGTATAAAATTAAACTAATTATTTTTGCCCTTCAGTCTAATAAAGACAAATGATTGTAGAACATCAGTAAAATTTATTGAACTACTAGAGTTTACTTTGCAGTTTTTTAATCTCAGATAGGCTAATGCCTGAAAGAAAAGTCTGCGTTGTACCCAGCTGCTCAGCATTAGGTCTCTCTTCACCCCCTTAAATTATTACAAATTAAAAATGCATTTCCAACAGTAACACCATGTTTTGTAACAAACCATGCTACACTAAAGGTTAAAAATATGTTTAATGCTTAAAAAATAAAATATGTTAACTGTTGAAGGGAAGACTGAAGGAGGGTAATGACTGAACTATAAAAATATAAAAGTCATAGAAAATAAAGAAAAGAAAAATAAGCTATGCTGAAGAACCAAGAACATTCTACTATTTTATACAAGGGCCACTGCGGATACAATTAAGAGAAAGTCAAATTAAGGAGGTAAACCACTACTTACATTTGACTGTGAATTATAAGTGATTATATGTAGCCTGGGCAGATGATTCAGCTAGTAATATGATCACCACTGAAACATGAATATCTGAATTCAAAATTCCAGATCTCATATAAAGCCAAATGCCTGTAATCCAAGAATCTCCAAACCGCCAACTGAAGAGTACAAAGGGAATACCCATGGCGCCAGTCGTATATGTAGAAGAGCATTGCCTTATCTGGCATCACTGGAAGGGGAGCCCTTTGGTCTTGTGGAGGATTGATGAGCCAGGATAAGGGAGCACTAGGCCACTGAAGCAGACATGGGTAGGTGGGTGCGGGAGCACCCTCATAGAATCAAGGGGAGGGAGGAGGAGATAGGGGGTTTGTGGAGGGGAAACTGAGAAGGGGGAATAACATTTGAAATGCAAACAAATAAAATAACCAATAAAAATTTTTTTCAGGAGTCAGCCTCTTGAATACAACATTTGATGTGAGCACTTGCATCTAAATTTATCCTCTGATCTTAGTGACATAGTGTTCACTGACCAATCATGGCATAGTGAGTATATGTCCACAATCATCCATAGCAATCTTTACGTGATATGAACACACACACACACACACACACACATATATACAAACACACACACACACACACACACACACACACAAACACACCATGAACAGACACACAGCAAAGCATGTGAGGGTGAAAGCAGAAATTGTAGTTGAGCAATTATCAGACTGGAAACAAACAACATTAAAGACAATCTCACTCCTTCTCTACCAAAAGCAGAAACTTAAGATATGACTGTACAATCTTACAGAGAAGTACACTGTGCTACAGCTAGAGTGAAGAAGTTTGACATCTCCAATCACAGTGGGATAAATCCCAATTATTTGGAGTCAAACAGTTTGTATTTGTTTCAGTAGACTTAAGAACCTATTGTACATTACAGAAAAATTCAATGACAGTTATTGATGACATTTTTCATGAAGTGTATTAATTACAAAATCAACATAATTCTTTTAAAGCATAATAGTGCATGCATATTTTGCACTTATTATTCAGATAGATGCTCATGTCGTTCCTTTCGTGTGTGTGTGTGTGTGTGTGTGTGTGTGTGTGTGTGTATAAGTGGAAAATTTGAAGGAATTTTTTGTTTTCTTTTAACCAATTGAAGCTTACAGTTCAAACTAAGTGTCAGTGTTAGTACTGTGCACCTTTACCCACTGATCCATCACAGCTACCTCATTTCCTCTTTTTATTAAACTCTTCAGTATTACTGTCTCCTCCTGAAAGAAGGCCTTTTATTTTACTATTCTTTTACCACAGCACATTCCAAATCTATGTATTCTATTTATTTTCTCTTTTCATTGGCTATTTTTTATTTACATTTCAAATGTTATTCCCCTTCCTGGTTTCCCCCCTGCAAACCCTCTAACCCGTCTCTCTCCCCTTAGTCTCTCTGGAGGTGCTCTCCCTCATTCCTACCTCAACTCTCTAGCATTCACTTACACTGGGGTATAAAGCCTCCACAGGACCAAAGACCTCCCCTCCCATTGATTCTATTTAAGTCAATCCTCCCCTAAATATGTAGCTGGACCCATGGAACCCTCCATGTGTACTCTTTGATTGGTGGTTTAGTCCCTGGGAGCTCTGGGTGGTGGGGTTAGTTGATATTGTTCTTCTTCTTATGGGTTTCACACTATATAAAATCTGTATCATCCATCTGTCTGTCTATTTATCTATCATATTTCTTTGTGCTGTATGTGTGTGTGTATGTGTGTGTGTGTGTGCATGTACATTCTCTTTGTGTTGTTTTTTTCTTTTTTGTTGTTGTTGTTTCTTCAACTTAAGTATAAGTGCCATCAGGATAGATATTTATCTTTATTTCTTTCCCTCTTCTCTCTGTTGCCATAACATTAATTTCAGCTGCAAGAATCTAACTAAGTGTCAACATATGGCAAAGCAATCTTAATTCTACAAAGGAAGAACTTTCATTGAGTAGTAATTCAACATTAGAAAAGACCAATGAACCAATGAAGTTATACAGTGATTGAAGCTGAACATCTGAAGGAAAACCTAGTCCTCTCTGAATGGCAGATCTAAGGCTTGCAAAGAGATTACAGCTGCTAAGGGACTTCTCTGGTATCTTTCATACCTTGAATCTATGTCTGAATCTCTCCTCTTTGAAATATCAGAAATAGAAACATTGATTTATTTTTGTATGCCACATTAAATTCTACATCATAAGAGTCAGTGGGGACTGTCAGGGAATATTTTTTCATGACAGGAGCTTTAAAATTGCACCCAAAGCTCTAGGGATTTTTCCATTTTATTATTCACCTATGCATTATCCATTTAAACAATTATTCCCTACTATAGGGTGATACTCAGAATGAAGGTTGTGATGGCTTCAAAGGTTAACTAGCAGAGCCTGTGTGCTTTAGCCACTTGGAAGAGATGGGAGAGTTATCAGTCAACACAATCTCAGTTAAGAAATACAAAATATGTGAGATTGACATTGTGGTACATTAGAGAGAGATGGGATTACAGTCAGAT
Source organism: Apodemus sylvaticus (assembly GCF_947179515.1). Taxonomy (NCBI): domain Eukaryota; kingdom Metazoa; phylum Chordata; class Mammalia; order Rodentia; family Muridae; genus Apodemus; species Apodemus sylvaticus. The sequence continues at coordinate 111,975,220 of NC_067472.1, forward strand.
GTGGGTCCAAATTTTATCACAGGTTGATAATTTGACTGTTCTTCCTGTCTCTCAAGCATAACAGAGTAAATACTTCCCCACATCTATGCTATCTGTGTAGATTGCGTGTCTCATTTGCCCTGTAACTTTGCCAACACCTATATCTATAAATTTCTATTCGTTAAACTGGTGTTATCAGACACATGCTCCATTATGTTCATAGCAGCCTTATTTATAATAGCCAGAAGCTGGAAAGAACCCAGATGCCCCTCAAAGGAAGAATGGATACAGAAAATGTGGTATATTTACACAATGGAATACTACTCAGCAATTAGAAACAATGAGTTCACAAAATTTTTAGGCAAATGGTTTGGTCTGGAAAATATCATCCCAAGTGAGGTAACCCAATCACAAAAGAATACACATGGAATGCAATCTCTGATAAGTGGATATTAATTAGCTCAGAACCCCTGAATACCCAAGGCACAAATCGCATAACAAATGACTCCCATGAAGAAGTATGGAGAGGGTCCTGATCCTAGAAAGGATTGACCTAGCGTTGGAAGGGAATATAAGGACAGAGAAAAAGGAGGGAGGTGATCAGAGAATGGATGGAGAGAAGAAGGTTTATGGGACATATGGGGAGGGGGGATCTGGGAAAGGGGAAATCATTTGGAATGTAAACAAAGAATATAGAAAATAAAAAATATTAATAAAAGAAAAAGAAAAATTCGATATCATACATAACCAACACTTTTTTTCTATGTCTGACTTTCATATTAGAATCTGTCACTTGTATATGCTAAGGTTTGAAATTCCAACAGTAAAGTAAGGAGCAGGGAGATACTATCCTGGGAAATCAAATTGGTTGAGAGAAGGGTTGGTTACTTAGATTTGGAGGACAGCAATTGGGTAGCCATGGACATTCAGGGGCAAATAAATAAATAAACAAACAAATATATAAATGTAACAAAATTTTACTAAGCTGAATGTCTCCATATCTCTGAACTAAGTATCCTGGTTTCTGCTTGTATCAGCATATTATGAATTACTTCACTTATCTGTTCTCTGCTACTAATGAAGTTAAAATCCTGGAGTACTTTGCAAGTTCCTTTTTATGAAATTTTCCTTTTATTTTATTTCTATTTTGCTGTCTTTTCAGTTGTCAGCAAGACAGAAATAAATTAACGTATATTACAGACATAAAATTTTTCAATTATTCTATCAGTTGAAACACATTTTAACCAAACGAACATTAAAATCAGAACTGTGTTTAAAGGAGTAAATATATTATAAAAATATAGCCTGAAGGATTAATTTTAATGATAATTACATTTTCATTCTATATAATAGAGTGATTAACATTCTTCAGGGTTATAATAAAATGATAAACATCAGAGTTTAAAACACTTCTGAGAAAGTAATGATTAGCCTTTGGCATGTATATTAATTCTCTGATTTATTAAAAAAATGAGCACTTTCTTTGAATGAAGCATTTTTTTGTTACAGACAATTGAACAAAATAGCATAATAGTGATAAAAAACAATTGAGGTAGTCAGAATTCTCTTCAGCTCTTCTAGAGAAATTAAAAGACAGAACTGTTATGGTCCAAGATGGTTATGCCAAAATTTATAGATGGCAGTCCCAACATCTACACACTAATGAAATGACTATGATTGGAAACAAAAATTTTAAAGAAATGGACTGAAATGACTGCACAGGAACTGACTCATGACCTCACAAGAAGGGATTAGGACATCAAGGAAGACACCAGAGGACCTAGAGCATGAAAAAGTGGGGGAATGTGGCCATCTATAATCCGAAGTGTGTCCTCAGAGTGAGCTGACCACACCTCAGTCTGAGCATGGATTTTCATCCTCCCCATTTGAGAGAAGAAATCTGTTTTTACACTCAATATTCTAAAATATTTTGGAAGTCCTAGGAAGTTACTACTCGCACTTTAGATTCCTCAGAAAATTGGAAAAAGATCTACCTGAAAAATCAGCTATAAAACTCTTGGGAATATGCTCAGAAGATGCTCCACCATGCCATAGGGTTGTGTGTTCCACTATCTTTTCATAAATGCCTTATTTGTGATAGCCAGAATCTGGAAATAACCCAATGGTCTCACAACAGAAGAATGGATACAGAAATTATGGTTCATTTACATATTCAGCTACTAGAAATGAGGACATCATAAATTTTGCAGGCAAATGGATGAAACTAGAAAATATCATCCTGTGAGGTAACTCACTCTGAAAAGGACATGCATGTTATGTACTCAATAATGAGTGGACATTAGTCAAAACAGTACAGAATACCCAAGATGCAATCCATAGAACTCAAGAACGTTAAGAGTTTTGGTGTCATTATTGTGAAGAAGCAACTTGAATAATGCAAATCAAATTAAGGAAAATATTTAATTAGGGATGACTTACAGCTTCAGGGTTTTTGTGAATTTTCATTATGGTGTGAAGCATAGCAGCGTCTAGGTGGACATGGTGCTGCAGAAGGAGCTCAGAGTTCACATCTTAATCCAAAGGCAACAAAACTAGACCATATACCACACTGGCCTAACTTGGGCATACAATAGACGTCAAAACTTGCCCTCACAGTGACACGTGGTCCAACAAGAACACACCTACTCCAATAAGGCCACATCTCCTAATAATGCCCCCATTATGGGCCATGCATTTGCATACATGAGTCTTTGGAGGCCATACCTATTCAAAACACAGCATAGATCAAGGACCTCCACATAAAACCTGACACACTGAAACTAATAGAAAAGAAACTGGGGAAGACTCTTAAGGACATAGCACAGGGCAAAAGTTCTGAACAGAACACCAATAACTTACTCTCTAAGATTAAGAACTGACAAATGGGACCTCATAAAATTACAAAGTTTCTGTAAGGCAAAGGACACTATCAAAAGGACAAAACGGCAACCAACAGATTGGGAAAGGATCTTCACCAACCCTAAATCTGACAGAGGATTAATATCCAATATATACAAAGAACTCAAGAAGTTAGACCCCAGAGAACCAAATATCCCTATTAAGAATGGGGTATAGAGCTAAACAAAGAATTTTAACCTGAAGAACTTTGGATGGCTGAAAAGCACCTTAAGAAATGTTCAACATCATTAGTCATTAGGGAAATGCAAATCAAAACAACCCTGAGATTTCACCTCACACCAGTCAGAATGACTAAGGTTAAAAACTCAGGAGAGGTGTTGGCAAGAATGTGGAGAAGGAGGAACACTCCTCCACTGCTGGTGGGCTTGCAAGATGGTACAACCACTTTGGATATCATGTCCTCAGAAAACTGGACATGACACTTCTGGAGTACCCTGCTATACCTATCCTTGGCATATACCCAGAGGATTCCCCAGCATGCAATAAGGACACATGATCCACTATGTTCATAGCAGCCTTATTTATAATAGCCAGAAGCTGGAAAAAACCCATATGTCCCTCAATGGAGGAATGAATACAGTAAATGTGGTATATTTACACAATGGAATACTACTCAGCAATTAAAAACAATGAATTCACAAAATTCTTGTGCAAATGGTTGGAACTAGAAAATATCATCCTAAGTGAGGTAACCCAATTACAAAAGAATACACATGTAATGCAATCACTGATAAGTGGATATTAATTTGCCCAGAAGCTTTGAATTCTCAAGACACAATTATTATATCAAATGATACCCAAGAAGAGGGAAAGAGAGGGCCCTGGTTCTGAAAAGACTTGATCCTTCATTGTAAGGGAGTACCAGGACAGAGAAATGGGAGGGGTGATTGGGAAATGGATGGAGGGAAGAGGGCATATGAGACCGATGTGGAGGGGGGAACCAGGAAAGGGGAAAGCAATTGGAATGTAAATAAAGAATATAAAAAATAAAAAAAATTAAAATTAAAAAAATATTTGGTTACATTGCCCAAGTTAGAATAGCAGGAAAAATAAGGGAAATGATTATATGGGGGAAATGAATATAGATATGAGAATTGCAACATTTCTCAAATCAACTAACTTAGGACATGTGGGAACTTTTCAAGGGTTAAAATTAAAACACTTACTAAATTTAAAAAGTACAGTTATTAGTTTTCATGAGGAGAAAATCTTCAGCCGTCTATTGTAGTTTCTTGTGTAACTCTCTGCTGTAAGGATGTGAATGCATTGAAGGATTCTAAATGGCCACATAGTATCAAAACACAGGATTCTGGTAACAGAATAGACAGAGTAGAGGAAGATAGATCTCACATCCTTTACCATTAAATTGAGACAAATAAATTTTTCAAAATCCTCAACATATTTTCCTGACCAATGTACATTATTTTTCATCTTTCTTCACTTTTTGTGTGTATGTGATGCATGTACAAGTTTGTATGGACCCATGCACATGTAGTTTGTGTGCACAGACATGTAAAAACAGGAGACTACTGTCAGCAATATTCCCCAATCTCTTTCTATGTTCATTTATATGCTGGGTCATGCAGTGAGCTAGAGCCATCAATTCTGCTAGACTGGATGACCCATGACTTTCAGAAATCCACCTGTCTTTCCTCCCTTGCCTTGGGATATAGGTGTAGGTTGAAATGTCTGCCCTTAGTTTAGGTGCTGAGGAAGCACATTCAGGTCCTCATACTTGTATGCCAGAGACATAACTGGCTAAACTCTATAACTCTTATCAAGTAGAAATTTCACCAGTACAATTTAGTAACTTAAAAATGGATTTGGCTTTTTAAGATGAGAGAAAGGAATTTTGTTTGTTTTTAATTATTTAATAGATACACTGAATCCTTGTGGAAAGTAAAACTCTTTTTTAATTTGAAATTGGATTGAATTGGAAAATACTACAGAGAGCCCTGAATCCTTAATATAACTGAGAAGACTGTGATCACACATTCTCTGTGGCAACCTCAGTGCAGGATGCACTTCTCTAAATACCTAGATTGCAGCTGGGGTGTTGGGATTTTTTGGGAATGTGGGTGGCAAGATAAATAATATTGAAATGCAAAAGTATGGATACATGCAGGCTGTTTTCCCTCAGTAAAAAGACATCACATCATCTTCCTATGGTGCTTGTAAGGAACTAAAATAAAGGAAGTTCACAAAATGGCTTCATGAAGAGAATAAGGTTCTGCTTTGTTTCACAGAAACTTCTTTTTAAAATTGAGTAAAATACTACATGATGTTAACATGGGTGGGCATATCTTAAAGTGATATGTATTATCATAGCACTGCTTATTTACTAAAAACAGAACCACCCACTGCTAATTAATGAAAATACAATATGTGTGGCACATTGGGAATGCTTTGATGAACAGTGGATGGAGAGATGCAATGCAGAAACTGATAAGCAAGTCTGTAGACAATCTTGGATTAGGGGAGTGTTATTTATCTAGTAAATGATTATAATGAAAATTCTACTTATTACAAGATAGAGAAACATCAAAGACTCTCTGGGCTACAAAACTACCTACCTGGAACTCAGTGAGACCCAAAGGACATAAGATGTGGCCCCCAGGGGAGCAAAAAAAAGGAAAAAATATGGAAAGCAAATAAGAATTTCTCTCAACTTGTAACACTAAGCTTCTCTTCATCTGCGTTTACAAGGCCTTCTGAGAATATTTCTGGCCTGCCATGGTTTTGTCACTCTGGAAAACTGTTTTTCTCTGTGTGTACACAAATGATGTCTTGTATTATGTGTATGGATGTGTACATGTATATATATGTGTTTGGGCACTTTGGTAGACAATCAATGTTACTCAGGTTTCCCCATCTCTATGTAGAGCAGTGTTATTTGTCATCAACACTGATTTAATGGGTTATAACTTTCTGGTAAAGGGGCTTCTTCTTTCTCATTTTTATCCCATAAACACAGTAACCATGGGGATCTGAACAGCACACTAGAGTTATAAAAATATACTTGACATATCCTCAGCAAATTTGAGAATTATGTAATGCCACATACTATTAGGCCTTAAGACAAGAAAAATTAATTAACTTGTATTAAAATTAGTTTTCATAGAATATAAAGAAAGAATGAATAATATACTCATTATATGTTTATTTCCCCAAAGAAATATTTTAAAATACAAATAGATTACATAGATAGATGATAGGTAAGTAGGTAGATCGATAGAGAGAGAGAGAGAAAAAGAGAGAGAGATAATAGATAAATAGATAGATAGATAGACAGACAGACAGACAGACAGACAGATAGATAGATAGATAGATAGATAGATAGATAGATAGATAGATAGATAGATAGATAGATTTTGTGTTGTGATATTTTTCTATTTTATGACAACAACCATTACTCTGGCCTCAGAACAGTTGGCTGTCTTTGATTTCAGCCATGGAAGACCCTTTTCAAAGAAGCACTTTGCTTGATAGTAACCCAAACAAGGAATATGAAGAATTCTTTTCAATATCTACCCCAGGAGGTTAGCACAACTTTTAAGAAGTCACTATGTAACACAAATTCATAATTGTACTTAAAACACACAAAGAGCACATTCAGGTTTCAAAGTTAAAAACTCTCACTGCCCATCTTCACACCTGTGAAAATAATCCTTCAAGTATGTACTAGCTGGTTTTGTGTGTCACTTAAGCCCAGGCTAGAATCCTCACAGAAGGGAGCGTCAGTGGAAGAGTTGCCTCCAGGGGATTGCAGCTGTAAGGCATTTTCTCAATTAGTTATCAGTGGGGGAGGGCTCAGCACCTGTGGGTGGTACCATCCCTAGATTGGTTGATCCTAGGGTCTATAAAAAAATAAATAAATAAATAAAAAAACAAGATGAGCAAGCCAAGCCATGATGAACAAGCCAGTAAACATCATGCCTCCATACCCTCTGCATCAGCTCTGGCTTCTAGTTTCCAGCCTTGCTTGAGTTCCTGTACTGATTTCCTCCAACCTGCATTTTGGTCTTGGTGTTTAATCATAGCAATAGAAATCCTGATCAAGACAGGGTACTTCTGAGATCCCCATCCATTGCATATAGATAAACTATGTATCAACCAATACCACTCTTTCTGATTCTTCCCCTCCTACATTCTTGGATCCCTTGCCTTGTAATCTATTGAGTATAAACACTTGATCAAATTATTATGGAGTAAAGTCAGACTAACATATTAAATATTATATTAAACTATCTTGCTTTCTAGTAAGAAAATGAAATAATATAATTTATAATATCAGCATGTCTCACTAGTGCTTGCCTTAAAGAAGACTGCACAGACACAAGTTTCCATGTATTTGAAATAAAATTAAAGAATAGAATTAAAATGAATGGTAGAAACTCTCAACTTTATCTCTTATATATTTTCAATGACTTTTCTACTTTGGTGGAAAATGATTCAAGGAATAAGTTTTGCTTTGAAATAATGTGCCACTTGGGTGTAGCTATGATATACCACATAGTTCTCAGAGGCTGGATAAAATCAAGAAGATATTGAATATTACAAATGCCTTTTGTCTCAGTGGATGAGTTGATTGGAAGTCTGGTCTTGAACTTAACTGCCTAGACAATTTCCATAATGGAGAATATACTTGGCCTTAAAATTTGTCTATTTTAAAAGTAAAATTAAATCTAGATAGAACAATGCAAAACTGTAAGCAGAGGAATTCTGTAAAACTCAAGATTATTAATTATGACAGAATGATCTTCAACTTGTCTTTTTGTTTGAGCAATTTTTTATTGAATATAATCTTCATCTACATTTCAAATGCAAAGACCTTTCCCAGTTTCCCCCTCCCCGAAAACTGCCAACCCCTCCTCCCAGCTCTTAGGAAGAGTTCAGTCCAGTGCAATAAATGTGATTATACTCCTTACTTCATTCATAGCATATGACTAAGCATTATAAATGTAATTTTCATTACAAACCAGACCTTGTTCTGGTTTATCTTCCACCCCTACAAACATAACATGTACAAAATATTATTTTGAGAACTATACTTTAGAAACCAGTGGGTTATAAGCCTCCAGATGAAAATTTGCTGATATCACAGACAAAAGGAGATACTTCAGAGATTTCCATGAACTGAGTGTCAGTAGATTACAGGTAAGTCACATAAAGAGAGTTGGCAATGAAAGCTTGGAATTGAAGAGTAGTACAGAGTCATGGATCAGTGCCATGGCAGTAAGGCAACCTGAGTTTGAATTACTGCAACCCAGGTAAATCTGAGTGCAGTAACACATGTCTATAATCCCAGCACCCTTAAGTGCGATGAGAGACAGAGGAAGTAGAATCCCTCCACAGTAGTGCATCATCTAGCCTGGGATATCAAGTAACAAAAAACAAAGAGATTGTCCACCAACCAGAGAACATACATGGGCTAGACCTAGCCCCCCACCATATGTCCCAGATGTGTAATTTGGTCTTCAGGCAGCCCCCACAACAACTTACTCTGCTTCCTGCCTATGGATCATGTTCCCCTTATCGGACTGCCTTGTCTGTCCTCAGTGGGAGAGGATGTGCCTAGTGTTGCAGTGACTTTATATGCCAGGGTGGGTTCGTACCCAATGGCCCCTCCTCTTTCTTAGGGGAGAATTGAAAGAAAATGGGAAACAGACTTTGTGACTGGGATAATGGCTGCAGGGGTGGGTGGCTATGATCAGGATGTAAAGTAAATAAATACATAAATTAATGGAAAATAATCTATTACAAAAATGCACATTGTTTGAAACATATTGAACTCAAATGTTTATATATTCTTTACTCACCCTTGGCAAAAATATATATAAAACTTAATGTTAAATATGTAGAGTTGTTTGTCACTGAATAAGCCCATTCTCAGACACTAAAAACTATTTTAAAATATTTTGCATTATTTTGTAATGAAAAGAAATAGTAAAATTTGTAGTGTTTTTCAATAATGAATATATTAGTTATATCAATGAAATACAAGTTATAAATCAAAATAAGATATGTGTGAAAGGAATAGGTATGATATAAGTTTAATAGAAAATGAAGCCAACACAGAGATGCTACCTATTATTTGACAGGCCATTCATCATAGGACATGGTAACACAAACAAACTTATATCTGGGTAGAATGAATGTTTCCAAGGAAGGGTAAAGATAAAGTAAAATGTAATGAAGAAAGAGAGCATAGGGTAATGAGGGCATTGACATCATTCTAGCTAAAACTTGCTGAACACATGAAAATTTCTGGCATTTAGTAAACTATAATGACTTCTTATCACTGAAATGATGATAAAGCAATAATGAAACCACATTTACTAACCACATACTCTGTTAATCCTCTATGATTTAATTACAAATATTTCCAATATTATGCTGAAGACGATTCTCAACCAAGCAACTACATTTTTTGGAGTTATTAGGTTGGGCATATCCTGTCTTTCAGAAATCTTTAACTGAAATAAGGTAATAGATAGAGAGGTAAACATACCTATGAACATGCAATTGCACTGGAGTATACAGGTCTTTCTTTTACCTATTTAAATGTAAATGGCAGTTTTGCTAAAGTGAGTTTGTCCCTACTCATTGTTTTTCTGTGTTCCTCAGGGATTTATGCTTGATTATTTTATATTCATTTTTGAAGGCCTGGAAATGTCTTTTATAGCACTTACTAGTAATAATAAGAACTAGTGCCTGATGTGTACTATTATAAGTTTGTTATTGCATAATCAAATGATATAAAAAGTATGAAATCCAGATCAGAAAAACTGTAAGGTGATATTTAGTTCCAGAACAATCAAAATAGTATTAAAGTAAAAATCCTTCCATGTCAACATTACAAACATTTAAATTTTATTTGATCCATTTGCTTTTTCATCTAGAATGGAATACTTAGATGTGAAAATTTTTTCAAATAAATTTAAAATTAGTATAGTATAATAGAGAAAATTTTCAGACATACGAATCATGTAGATAACATGTAGCATCTGAAATAATAAAGAGATCCATCTATCCCCATTTCTAATTTGTTTTAGTAACATTCTATAATTGTACATTTTAGTAGGTTTCAGGATGTTACAAATTTTAAATACATGAATCAAATCTAATCTGTCTTTTTTCATCTCTATCATTCATTTCATAGCCTATAACGATAACTATTTTATGCTTAGGTCAATATATTTCAAGTTCAACATGTGAAAGGAGATGTCGTAAATGTCTTTCTATATTTAGAATTATTTCACTTAAAATAATGTTCGCTGATTCTAGCCAAATATCAATAAATGACTATAAATGACAATCTCATTGTTGTTAGTATGAACAATAAAACTATATCCCCCAAATACCTGACTATGCCTTATACTGAAATATTAAGTCCAAGTCATGAAATTCAGCTGTGTGACTGATTCCCCATTTCCTCAATAAAAGAATTCCAATAACTTCTGTATGGGAAGTGCATTTAGAACAACTATCATGGCTTACTGGATGGATGTCCTTCAAGCAACTAAAAAGTTATCTATTATATATTCTAGTTTTCTAATTTATTGGTATATTTCCAAAAACTATAATAAGCATATGCAAAAAAACTTGAGTATTGATATTTATTGTGGCAAAATATATAGTAGCAAAAATTTGGAAACAGTTTTAGTGCCCCTCATTAATTAGATTTATATGTTGCATGAATGAATGGTGTATTTTATTTATAGATATAAAATATGTGTGTATATGCATATATATGCATATAATATATATAATATCTAACAGTACATTATTATTATATTATATCATATATTATATATAATATATTGTATATGACCTATACACCATGGACCATAAGGGATGAAATCTCGTCAGATACGACAAAATGAATAGATCAGGAATCATATGTGATATTAAATGTATGTGAATCACACAGACACAAGCACTACACAGTCTCTGTTAAAAGCTACAAACCATCCTAAAGAAGAATATTAGTCAATATTGGGAACTGTGTGTGCTGACCATGTCTATGCATGAAAATATTGTGGTGAAGTCCATTAAATTATACACTAATATTTGTTAGTAATAATGAAATGAAATGCTTGAAATAAATTAAATGAAGATAGAATTTCTTAAGTAAATAATTTACATTCTGACATACAGTAAATTTATTTGTTTAAGATTTAAGTAGTATAGTAATTGAAGTTCTAGCTAGAGCAATTAGACAACATAAGGAGGTCAAAGGGATACAAAGTGCAAAGGAAGAAGTCAAACTATCACTATTTGCAGATGATATGATAGTATACTTATGCAACCCAAAAAACTCTACCAGAGAACTCCTAAAGCTGATAGACAACTTCAGCAAAGTGGCTGGTTATAAAATCAATTCAAGCAAATCAGTAGCCTTCCTATACGCAAAGGATAAGCAGGCTGAGAAAGAAATTAGGGAAATGACACCCTTCACAATAGACACAAACAATATAAAGTATCTTGGGGTGACTTTAACCAAACAAGTAAAAGTTCTGTATGAGAAGAACTTCAGATCTCTGAAGAAGGAAATCAAAGAAGACCTCACTCAGAAAATGGAAAAATCTTCCATGCTCGTGGATTGGCAGGATTAACATAGTAAAAATGGCCATCTTCCCAAAAGCAATCTACAGATTCAATGCAACCCCCATCAAAATCCCAACTTAGTTCTTCATAGAGTTAGAAAGAGCAATTCTTAAATCCATCTGGAATAACAAAAAACCCAGGATAGCTAAAACTATTCTCAACAGTAAAAGAACTTCCAGGGGAATCAGTATCCCGGACCTCAATCAGTACTACAGAACAATAGTGTTAAAAACTGCATGGTATTGGTACAATGACAGGCAGGTCAATCAATGGAATAGGACTGAAGATCCAGAAATGAACTCACACACTTATGGTCACTTTGACAAAGGAGCTGAAACCATCCAGTGGAAAAAAGATAGCCTTTTCAACAAATGTTGCTGGCTCAACTGGAGGTCAGCTTGTAGAAGAATGCAAATTGATCCATTCTTATCTCCTTGTACTAAGCTCAACACCAAGTGGATCAAGCACATCCACATAAAACCTGACACACTAAAACTAATAGAAAAGGAACTGGGGAAGACCCTTGAGGACATGGGCACAGGGGTAAAGTTCCTGAATAGAACACCAATAGCTTATGCTTTAAGATCAAGAATTGACAAATGGAACCTCATAAAATTACAAAGTTTTTTTAAGGCAAAGGACACTGTCAAGTGGACAAAATGGCAACCAACAAATTGGGAAAGGAACTTCACCAACCCTACATCTGACAGAGGGCTAATATCCAATATATACAAAGAACTCAAGAAGTTAGACTCTAGAGAACCAAATAACCCCATTAAAAATTGGAGTACAAAGCTAAACAAAGAATTTTCACATGAAGAACTTCGAATGGCTGAGAAGCACCTTAAAAAAATGTTCAACAACATTAGTCATTAGGGAAATGCAAATCAAAACAACCTTGAGATTTCGCCTTACATCAGTTAGAATGGCTAAGATTAAAAACTCAGGAGACAGTATGTGTTTGCAAGGATGTGGAGACAGAGGCACACTCCTCCACTGCTGGTGGGAATGCAAGTTGGTACAACCACTCTGGCTGTTCCTCAGTAAACCTGGCATAACACTTCCAGAGGCTCCTGCAATACCACTCCTGGGCATATATCTAGAGGATTCCCCGGCATGCAACAAGGACACATAATTCACTATGTTCATAGCAGCCCTATTTATAATAGCCAGAAGCTGGAAAGAACACAGATGTCCCTAAATGGAGGAATGGATACAGAAAATGTGGTATATTTTACACAATAGAATGCTACTCTGCAATTAAAAACAATGAATTCATGAAATTCTTAGGAAAATGGTTGGATCTGGAAAATATTATCCTAATGAGGTAACCCAATCACAAAAGAACACACATGGAATACAGTCACTAATAGGTGCATATTAGCTCAGAAACTCTGATACCCAAGACACAATTCACATATTAAATGACTCCCAAGAAGAAGGAAGGAGAGGTCCCTGATTCTGAAAAGGCTTGTTCTAGCATTGTAGGGGAATACCGGGACAGAGAAGTAGGAGGGGGTTAATAGGAGAATCAGTGGAGGGAAGAGGGTATAGGGAACTTATGGGGAGGGGGGATCTGGGAAAGAAAAAATCATTTGGAATGTAAACAAAGAATATAGAAAATAAGAAAAATTATAATAATAAAAAAAGATTTAAGTAGTAAATAATTACAGTCACACTTAGAATCATTAGAATCTGATCTACTCATACTTATCCCCTTCCTCCACAACAGCACATTTTTCTGGAAGTCACTTCTCCATTTTCAGTTCTCCTGAGTTCTCCCAAGCTGTGTAGTCTGTTCTAAATGCTGCCTCTGTCATATTTTTCTTTGACTATTGACTGACTTAATATTCCTAGACTTTGCAATACACCCTGGACTTCACAGTAAATACCGTTCAATTGGAAATTTATCCTGCCTAATGCCTTTCTAGCATCCTTCCTCTGTGTCAGTCTACCTCACCCTACTTCAATTCTTCTCTTCAAATTTGTATTTTTCTGTCGGGTACAGTGGCAGGCAGGTAGATCAATGGAACAGGATTGAAGATCCAGAAATGAAACCACACACCTATGGCCACTTGATCCTCGACAAAGGGGCTGAAAACATCCAATGGAAAAAAGATAGCCTTTTCAACAAATGGTGCTGGTTCAACTGGAGGTCAGCATGCAGAAGAATGCAAATTGATCCATCCTTGTCTCCTTGTACTAAGCTCAACTCCAAATGGATCAAGGACCTACACATAAAGCCAGACACTCTGAAGTTAATAGAAAAGAAACTGGGGAAGACCCTTGAGCACATCGGTACAGGGGGAAAGTTCCTGAACAGAACACCAATATCATATGCTCTAAGATCAAGAATTGACAAATGGGACCTCATAAAATTACAAAGTTTCTATAAAGCTAAGGACACCACCAAAAGGACAAATCGGCAACCAACAAATTGGGAAAAGATCTTCACCAACCCTACATCAGATAGAGGGCTAATATCCAATATATACAAAGAACTCAAGAAGTTAGACCCCAGAAAACCAAATAACCCTATTAAAAAATGGGATACAGAGTTAAATAATTCTCACCTGAAGAACTTCAGATGGTAGAGAAACATCTTAAAAAATGCTCAACTTCATTAGTCACCAGGGAAATGCAAATCAAAACAACCCTGAGATTTCACCTTACACCAGTCAGAATGGCTAAATGTCATGTCCTTTATTTATGTCATAATGTCTTTTAGAAATATGTGCGATTATAATTTCAAAGCCTTTTTCTACTTTTCACTAAATATTGTAGATACTTTGTTTTCTTGAATGTGTTTATGAATGATACTGCTTTCTTAATTTCTGTTTCAGACTCTCAATGATGGTATGAAAAAAGTAGCAATTGTTTTTTGTGTGTTGATCTTGAAGCCTTAAATTGCTGAATATATTTGCCCAATTCTGTTACCTATTTTCTCTATATAAGATAATGTCATCTGAATATACAGTTCTTATGTTTTTAAAACATTGGATGACTTTTCTTTTTCTAGTCTAACTTCTAGACAAGTTCTTGTAGCAACATATAGTATAGAAACAATTGCAAGTTATTTTCAATTCATGATCTTGTGTGGGAAAATGAAGTTACTTCAGCAATAAGAACACTCTCAACTACAATTTTAATTTTAGATGTTCATCACCAGTTTGAAGAAGTTCTATCCATTTTCTACTCTTATCATTTTAGACAAAATATTTTTCTGTATCAGGTAAAATGATCATATGGTCTATTTCCTGTGTGTGATTGATATTATCTACTAAATTCCTTTTAAGCATAGTCACTTTTGTGCAAATAGTCTGTGGTCACAGTGGAGATCACTTTAACTGAGTGTTAGATCTGCTTTGTTTGTATTTGCTGAGACTATTTTATATCTATATTTATAATAGGTATTGGCAAGTAGCTTTTTTCTTATTTTCTTATTATATATTATTGTAATACCTAAAAAAAAAAAAAAAAACTCAGGAGACAGCAGGTGTTGGTGAGGATGTGGAGAAAGAGGAACACTCCTCCACTGCTGGTGGGGTTGCAAATTGGTACAACCATTCTGGAAATTAATCTGGCAGTTCCTCAGAAAACTGGGCACCTCACTTCTGAAAGATCCTGCTATACCACTCCTGGGCATATACCCAGAGGATTCCCCAGCATGTAATAAGGATATATGCTCCACTATGTTCATAGCAGCCATACTTACAATAGCCAGATGTTGTAAAGAACCCAGGTATCCCTCAACAGAGGAATGGATGCAAAAAGTGTGGTATATATACACAATGGAGTACTATTCAGCCATTAGAAACAATGAATTCATGAAATTCTTAGGCAAATGGATGGAGTTGGAGAACATCATACTAAGTGAGGTAACTCAGTCTCAGAAGATCAATCATGGTATGCACTCACTAATAAGTGGATATTAGCCTGGAAAACTGGAATACCCAAAACATAATCCATACATCAAATGAGGTATAAGAAGAACGAAGGTGTGGCCCCTGGTTCTGGAAAGACTCAGTGTAGCAGTATAAGGCAATACCATAACAGGGAAGTGGGAAGGGGTGGGTGGGAGAACAGGGGAAGGGAAGGGGGCTTATGTGACTTTTGGGGCATGGGGGATCAGAAAAGGAGAAATCATTTGAAAAAAATATTAAATAATAAAAAATAAAAATTTAAAAAAAGAAATCTTAAAAAAAATCATATTTTTCTGTCTGATATTTATTGTGGTTTCAAAAGCTGTGATTGTGGTTGAGGCCTCAGCAGAAGGTGTTATCTACAGTGCAACGGTTGCTTTCTACTTCTGTTTGCTGTGTGCTAAACCATCACCATGAGGATTAACAATTTGGCAAAACCAGTTTCAAGTTCCAATTTTACGGCTTACAAGCTTTAGTCTTCAGCATCTGCTTATTTCATGTCCAATTTCGTATAGCAACAAAGATTACAACACCACAATGATACAATTATAATGGCAATTTGGACATACCTGGTATGTACTCACTGATAAGTGGAAATTAGACAAAAAAGTGTAGAATACCTAGGATACAACCCACAGACAAGTGTAACAAGCAGAAAGGCCCAAGGGGAAATACTTCAATCCCACTTGGAAGTGGGAAGGAAATAATCATTGCAGGCAGAGGGAGGGAAGCTCCTGGGTAGGAGAGGGCAGGGGGTGGGGAAAGGAGAACCGGGATCAGGTGGGAGGAAGGGAAAGGGTAGAAGACCAAAGGGCCATCAGAATAAATGAAAATAAGCAGCCTCAGGGAGTGAAAGATGGGGGGACCTTCTGGAAAGTACCAGAGATCTGGGAGGAGAAATACTTACAGGACTGAACAGGGGTGACCTTAGCCAAAGTGCCCAACAATGGGAAGACGGAACTCAAAGAGTCCCCCTCCAGACAGGGCTGCCATTAGAGGTACTGGGTTTCCAATCTACAGTCAAAATTTCTGACCCATAATTGTTCCTGTCTAAAAATACAGCAGGGACAAAAAAAGAGAGACACTTGGAAAGGCATTTAAATGACTGGCCCAAATTGGGATCCATCTTATGGGGGAAGGTTACCAAGGCCTGACAACACTATTACTGATGTTATGGTGTTCTTACAGACAGGAGCCTTGTGTGGCTGTTCTGTGAGAGGCCCCACCAGCAGCTGACTGAGACAGAAGTAGATACTTGCATTGCACACAGCCATTGGACTGAAATCATTGGTCCCTATGATTGAATTGGGGAAAAGATTGAAGAAACCGAAGGAAAGAGCAACTCCATGGGAAGACCAGCAGTCTCAACTAACTCAGTCTCTAGGGAGCTCCGAGAGGCTGAGCCAGCAACCAAGAGCATACAAGGGCTTTCTCCAAGGCCCCTGGAACTTATATAGCAGAGGTCTAGCTGGTCTGCCCTCAGTAGAAGAAGATAGCCTTAATCCTCTAGAGACTTGAAGCCCTACAAACCCTATGCAGGTATTAAGTCTACACACTTGCACTGCAAGCGCTTTAAACACTAAGCCATCCCTTCCATTGGAACATGTTCCTTTGTAACAGCTTTCATGTGTGGCCCAAAGAATCAGTGTCACATTACCTAAATTGCTAATATATGTCCATATCTTTTCATTTCTTTCCTGAAGAGATTTAAAGCCATTTATAGCATCATGGGATTTTTTTTTCTGGTCATTTATTTTTCAGTTTGTTGATAAGCTCTTGCTAAATCTGTAAATGACCTCAGAGCACATCTTCCTTTGGCAGCATTCTTCATCTTTTTCCTCTGCTCTCACTTCATGCTGGGATTGCTTGTGCCCTGTCTACATGCTATTTTTCTTCCCAAGCAAGCTCAGCAAGAGACTGAAGGAAAAATTTAAAAGACAAAGCAGAATCACTTTTGATTTATTGGAAACTTTTGACTAAATTTGATTGTCACAATACTTCCATAGCTAACGCTGCTGCATGCTGGATCCCACACTGGGACTTTTAATGATGTTAAGGCTATGTCTCAGTCATATATTGAAACCTTGTACCCAGAACTTGAGGATGTGTTGGTATTTGTAAATAGGGCTTTAAATAGGATTGACCTTGGTCACACACCGACCTAATTCTTAAACAGACAAAGCCACAAAAAACCATAGAGCGTGTATCATACAAACGTGGTGGGAAAACCTACACATCTACAATCCAAAGGAGACTCACAGTAAATTAAGTATGTTGATAATTTCAGTTTGGATCTTGAGCCTCAAAGGATTTTGAGGAAATCAATTTTTCTTGCTTTTTATGCTGACTGTGGTATTTGCTACAAAAACCTTAGCCTAGATATGCATAATTATACTTTTTTAACCATTGAAATCCAGTGGAAAATAAATATGTATGAGTATCTACGTTTTACAGAAAGTAGGAGCTGTAACAAGGGAGAAGAGCATGGGCTCTTCTCCCCTGGATTCAGGTGCTATTCCCAGCATCCACATGGCAGTTCATGACTCCCTGCACCCCCAATTCAGTGGACCTGACTGCCTATTCTAGACTTTTCTGTACTAACTATGCATATGGTACACAGACATACATATAGGCAAAATACAAAATATGTATGTACTTTTGAATTTTTATAGAAAGTTAAAGTAAAGTCTAAGAAATCTTTGATAGCATGCCATTCAAAGCAGACAGCCAACCCTGATTAATGTGATACAAAAGTAAACAAAAATTATACTAACCTGAACCAATGATCTTCTTTGTTAATCCCTATCATTATATGATCTCTTTTTCTACATTATTAATTAAATACAGTTTGTCTCTTTTGCACTAGGCATTATGATTTTCATAGAAATGAACGTTTGTTGGTCTTTGAGAGAAGATGTCCTCAGACATATATTTATTCAACATGTTACATTAATTTTATGATCTCAAATGATTCTGGCTAGCTGGCAGTTTCTTTGTTTTATTAGCTCTTCTGAGAATTAAAGTGTACTTCACATATATAAGGAGGACTCAGCTAAGCCTTGAAACGTCACAATGTTGTTTATATAGAACAATTGTCAACCATGTCTTAATTCCAAAGAACTACACACGCTATTACTGAATCATGAGTTGAACAGATAAACAGGGTAGTTCAGGGGTGGGAAATGAGATAATCCTAAACCAATTCAGATTTTCATGCTGAGCAGTCCTTCTTGACTGGTTGCTTCATGGAAAACAGATACGTCCAGCAGAGATATCAGCAAATACTGAAAACACTCTCAGTCCTGATGATAAACTCACTGAAAATTTTGGTTTCTACCTATCCATTTGATTTTAATCTAAGCTAATACCATTACCCTTGTCTTTCTTAGGAGAAAGACATCAAGGTAAATGAGGTAATTTATGCCACTTGGTTCTGAACTGCTTATGGGAAAAATGCTAAAATAAATTTACCGTCATATTATATTTTCTTTAATAAATATTTGATTGGATGTGCATAGCATAATCATGATTTCTTAAGAGATTTAAAAGTAGAGCCAAGAAAAGAACTATAAGCCTTTAACTGCCAGAATCCCAGAAGATGGCTTAAGAATTGAAATAAATAAGTTGACCTATATCCCATTTTAAGATAAAGACTAAAATTACCATTCAAATGCATGAAAATGCTTCTCCCGTAGTAAGTATGGGCACTATTACTAACAAGCCTCCTAGTCCTTCAGAAATATCTCCTAAATTGAATTAAGTGAGCGTGAAAGAAGCTTAGACAACTGCAAAATATTCAAATATTAAAGTATTTGTGGCATCATAGAAAATGACTTTTTAGAGCCATCCCCAAAAGCCACACTAAACACAATAAAAATTTTGAAATCAGAAAACTAGAAATGTATTAATTTCTCCTGTAATTACCACCCTTGTGATTCCAACCAAGTTTCTTGTCCTCTGTGCATTTGGTCTGCTCATTCATAAATGACGATAAAACTGTTCAATGTGCTGATCTTCTTAAAATACATTAAGAAGCTTTTAAGAACATATCGCATAGAGTTGGGGATAGCCCTGAGTGTATCAGAACACTGGCTACACTTCTAGAGGATGCAGTTTTAATTTCTAATACTAACATGGAGTTTCCAACAATGTCACTCATGTTCCATGAAATGAGGCTCCCCATCTGGCTTCAGGGAAACGATATATGTACGTGGTATACACGAAAGAAAAACAGTCACATGCATAAAGCTAAAATTAATTAATTAACTAACTAACTAACAAGCTAAAGAAAATGACATATCATGATCCACCACATACAGCACACTAACAAGTGATTGTCAAATGTTATATATGTCTTGTCACATAAAATTCATGGCATCTAAAAGGTACAGTAATAAAAAAAATTAAGGATATTAATGATGTACTAAAAGTGATTGTTTTCTCTTCTTTATATCTCCAGTAGATTCCTAAAGATTAGATATTAGAAATTACTATTTCACAATAAGGGACCTGGAACCTGGAGCTGCCTGACCGCGTAGGCACAGTGACATCCTCAGATATCACG
Organism: Apodemus sylvaticus; assembly: GCF_947179515.1. Classification (NCBI taxonomy): domain Eukaryota; kingdom Metazoa; phylum Chordata; class Mammalia; order Rodentia; family Muridae; genus Apodemus; species Apodemus sylvaticus. The sequence goes on from NC_067472.1 coordinate 111,995,215, forward strand.
GTCAAGAGCTCTATCCTTGGTATTCTCACATCATCTAGTCTCCAGTCAAACAACCTTTAAAAACATACTTTACTCAATTTATAAATGACTGACCCATGTGTATTCTTTTGTGATTGGGTTACCTCACTTAGGATGATATTTTCCAGATCAAACCATTTGCCTAAAAATTTTGTGAATTCATTGTTTCTAATTGCTGAGTAGTATTCCATTGTGTAAATATACCAAATTTTCTGTACCATTCCTCCTTTGAGGGGCATCTGGCTTCTTTCCAGCTTCTGGCTATTATAAATAAGGCTGCTATGAACATAATGGAGCATGTGTCTTTATTGCATGCCAGGGAACCCTTTGGGTATATGCCCAGGAGAGGTATAGCAGGGTCCTCTGGAAGTCTCATGTCCAGTTTTCTGAGGAACCTCCAGAATGATTTCCACAGTGGTTGTACCATCTTACAGCCCCACCAGCAGTGGAGGAGTGTTCCTCTTTCTCCACATCCTCACCAACACCTGCTGTCTCCTGAGTTTTTGACCTTAGCCATTCTGACTGGTGTAAGCTGAAATCTCAGGGTTGTTTTGATCTGCATTTCCCAAATGACTAATGATGTTGAGCGCTTCTTAAGGTGCCTCTCAGCCATTCGAATTTCTTCAGGTGAAAATTCTTTGTTTAGATATGTGCCCCATTTTTTAATAAGGTTATTTGGTTCCCTGGGGTCTAACTTCTTGAGTTATTTGTATATATTGGATATTAGCCCTCTATCAGATGTGGGGTTGGTGAATATCCTTTCTCAATTTGATGGTTGCCATTTTGTCCTTTTAACATGGAATGCAATCTCTGATAAGTGGATATTAATTAGCCCAGAAGCCCTGAATACTCAAGGCACAAATTGCATAACAAACGACTCCCATGAAGAAGTATGGAGAGGGTCCTGATCCTGGAAAGGATTGATCTAGCATTGGAAGGGAATATAAGGACAGAGAAAAAGGAGGGAGGTGATTGGAGAAGGGATGGAGAGAAGAAGGTTTATGGGACATATGGGGAGGGGGGATCTGGGAAAGGGGGAAATCATTTGGAATGTAAACAAAGAATATAGAAAATAAAAATATTAAAAAAAAAAATGGCTGACGCCTGTGGTTGAATTAGGGAAAAGCTGTGAGAAGCTGAGGAGGAGGGCGATCCTGTAGGAGGATCAGGAGTCTCAATTAACCTGGATCCCAGAGATGTCTCAGACACTGGACCACCAACCAGGCAACATTCACCAGCTGACATTAGGCCCCCAACATATATACAGCAGAGGACTTCAGGGTCTGGGCTCAGTCAGAGAAGATGCACTTAACACCCAAAAGAATAAATTTCCCTGTGAATTTAGCAGTCTGGTGGAGTGGGGCCTAGGGAATGGGGACATCCCATGGAGACAGAGGGTGGGGAAGACATGGAACAGTCTGGAATGTAAAATAAAATAAAATAAAATAAAGTAAAATAAAAGAAAAAAGAAAAAATGTTGGTCATTTCTGTCAAATGGTGATGATGATGATGTTTGACTCTGTCTCATATATCAATACAGTCACATACTTATATTTTGTAGGAACTTTTTCCTCTTGGAGCAGGAGCATAATAATCTATCAGGGGAATGAAATCATTTTTAAATTAAAATAAACAACTAGTTTTTAACATATGTATTCTTCAATATAAATTTTGCTTGAATTACAATATTTAGCTTCTAGAGCTCTGTGCTGATTAAGCAATCACAACTGAAGAACATTCTCACTGGAGTTGTATGTGGCAAAATGCTGCTGAGTAGGGGGAAGGTCGCAGATAAATGCCACTGTGGACAGACATGCCTATTAAGGAAGAGGACTCCACCAGTCACTTATATATGAAAGACCACAGTCTCAGCCAAAAATAAGTGTAAATCTTTGGCCAATTCCTAAGGTCTTTCCTTGTCAGGCTGCATAAAGCACAGCCTTGTGATGCCTTGTTCGACAGCAAGCACCAAGTACATATCTCCAATGAAGGGACTTTCAGAGCAGAATGTAGGAGATCAAACTTCCTTCTGCTGGATTTAGAATCAAAGTCCTTATGAGAGGAGAATTAGATGAGGAACATAGTAGCTGTTGAAGACCTGGCTAGGTCTAGCCCTCTAGTATCAGTCACAGTATCTGTCCTTTCAATTTTCCTGACTATACCAGAAGATGTGTACTTCTTGACTTGAGATATGATTCCATTAGCAAATAATTCATTAATATATCAATTTTTATCACTCTTCCTTTGTCTAAGCTATGACAGCTTCAGGTCAAGAAAATATGTTATTATGCTCTTTTTCCTCGTAAATGGTTAAAAGAATCCCTGACACAGGGTGAGAACTTCATTCATGGTGTTATTACATGAACGGATATGTGAATGAAGCTATGCTTTGTATTGTTAGCACACTTAGACTAACTTTCATACATAGAGCACAGATATGTGATTTTTGGGAGGACAGTGAAGAAGTATAAAACAATATGTGTGAATTAATGTCTCAGATAGAACCGGATGGAAAGTATGGAAGACTAGGTACGACATGAAATTGCTAGGCGCTGATAACATATGAAGTATGTCTAAGAGAGCAAAGGGATAATAATATTCTACCAGGAGACAATGTTTTGAGGAAGTCTATGAAAATACTCTATTGAATTAGATCCTCAGTATTACTTCTTGCGTAATTCCACTGAGCCATCTAAAACGAATTATGCCACACTCAAAGCAGCCAGAGGAAAGGCGCCTCCTTGCAGAGGTGAAACATGGCAAGTGAGGGCAGAGATAAGTGACTCTACACAGGGCAGAGGCCTCTCAAGAGAAGAGGAGGCTCTTCAGCTGGAAAGCTCTTAGACTAAATCAGACAGCAAAAGGTCGCCACTGACAGAGAGGAAATCTATTCTAACATTATTTAAAAAAAGAAAAAAACATTTCTAAACCTTAATAAGAAACCACTTCAAGCCTCTTAGCAACTAACTCAGATTGGAGTGTAAATTGAAGAGAGTCAGAACCACTCTTCCTACATTGATATGGTCTTAGTTTTCAATTTTATTATCTTACTTTTTAATGTATAAAGAGTCTGGGGATTTTAATTTTTAGACTTCAATTAACTCTTAAACAGAAGTAACAAGAAGGCTCAGAAACATTGGAGGAATATCACATGAAGTTTTGATATGTGTATACACTATGGAGTGCTTGGATCAGGTTAAAGACAAGAAACTCAAGTGTTTAGAATTCATTTTTTCCTACATATTAACTGTACAGTGTTATGTTTAGAAAACATTATGGGTTTTAAATAAAAGTCTTTTACTTTTGACATTATAAATACATCATTTTCCTTTTATCTTTCCTTCCTCCACACCAGTACATATACCCTTTAAGCAACTTATATTTATGTATTCGGGCAAATATATGTCCATATATGTACATAATAAAAATTAATGAAAAAGGAGGTCATTGTTTATTTTGGCATTAATCACCAAGCACCATCTTTTTCTTCTCTTTTCTTCCCTCCCAAGAGTCTCTTTTCTTTCTGCTGTTTTCATATCATATTTAAATTATATGTACAATATATATATATACACATATATATGCATATACATATATATACTATTTCATATACCCTCTCAAAGGGTATACGGAAGGGAAGAGTATGGAGGAAGAAAAATTAAAAGACAAATGTTGTAATTAAATATTTATAAAATTTAAAGTTTAAAAAATATGAAAAATTTAAACATATGTATTATATATACATGTATATATGTATATATAAGTATGCTATTTTTTCAGTCTCAGGCCTGTAATCAACTGATTTTATGTATTATTGAAACTGTTTTATGCAATATATTTTGCTTCATTTTACTTCTCCCATGTCTTTCCAGATAATCTCACCTCCTACCACCCAACTCCATGCATTTTATTTCTGTCTCTTTTGAAAACAAACAGATAAGAAAACAAGCCATACAAACAAACAGAATGGGGGGAAAAAGGACAAGACACTTCTAGGTATGAGATTTATTGCAGATAGATAGGAGGGAGAATATCCAGACTGAACCAGGCCTTCAAAGGAAAGGACGGGTGGAAAAGAGAATGGGGAGGGAGAGGTTGAGCCATGAATCAAGTGGCCAAGAGGGCAAGAGACCCAGTGTCCAAAACTACAGATGTTATGTGGGATCATAAACTGGGCTCATAAAACCAAAGTTCGGCCCCTGGGAAGAAGTTTAGGTGTAGGAGCTAGGGTGAGAAATGCTGGGGGCAGTTACAGAGACTGAGTTTTGTTGGGAGACCTAGCCAGTGTAGACATATCAGTTAACTACTTCCCTCCAGTTTGAGACTTAATTATAAAAATAGAAAAAAAGAAAAAGAAAAAAAGAAAAAGAATGGAAAAGAAAAAAACTACAAGACACACACACACACACACAAACAAAAAGTTAGAAACTATGATATGCAAATAAAAGGCCAATCAGCAAAAAATACCCCATAAAGTAATATGAGATTAAAAAAAAAAAACAACTCTACAGAAATAATATTGAGTTAATTTTGTGTTGGCTGTCTATTGCTGATCATGGAACCTATCCTTAATTTCAGTTGATATTTCTAGTGAGATTCTATATGAGACAACTAATGTTTTCTGTTGCAAGTAAAATGGAAAATAGTTTCTTGCTTAGGGATAGAAGATGCCCACATCTACCTTCTCAGTGCCTGAACACTCTCTGGCCTGAATGTGTAGAATCCCTGTACATGCTGTCAGAGTCTCTGTGAGTTTTATTTGTTTAGTTTGTTTTTGATTTATTTTTCTTTTCTTTCCTTTTCTGTTTTTTTGACTAGCATATAGTACATTATTCCTATACATCATCATCCTATTGTGCAATAGCATACTGCAATTTCTTCTCATACAACTACAATGAAACCACACTGGGCTAGTTTCCCCAACTCTTGCTCCTTCCACACCCTGCACTCTCACCAGCCTCTGATGATCACAAAGTTTATTTCAATCAATGTCCGTAAGTTCCACTTTTTAGGTTCCACTTGAGTGAGCTCATGCATTATTTGTCTGTCTTTATGTGATATATTATATTCATCATAGTATTCTCTAGTCCTTCTGAATCTTTCCAATTTTCAGAATTTTGCTTTAGTGTTCACTTTTTTATATATACTACATTTTCTATTTAATCATTAATCTATGACAATAAGGCCTTTCTTTTGTATGACTATTGTGAATAGTGATTTAAAAAATGACCAGGGGACTACAAATACATCTTTGCAACAGTAATTTTATTTTTTAATAATAAATTTTAACTAAACATCATTGGGAAACAGGGGCTTTGGGTTATCTCAACAATCCTGAACTTAATTCCTAAAATTATAATAATTGCTAAGTCATGTGATAATTTTATTTTTATATTTTGTATTAAAATAAAATATTTTATATTTTATTTTATTTTATATTTTGTAGAATTTCTCTCTGCAGTCAATAATTCATATCCCCCTACAGACTCGATGAATTCTTGCATCTTTGCTTGCACTGTAAGCTTTACTATTTTCTGATTTTGATTTTGTTTAGAAAATCAATTTTTTCCTTCATTTTCCAAAATTGAAAAAAGAATGTTCAAAAGATAAATATATTTTATATTTATATAAAAAACAAAGTGAAGTTCACTATGACTTTTTCCTTTGAGGAATACATAATCTTTCACAGAAGACACTTTTATGTAGCTCAGTGTAAATAATGAGGGCCTCTTCTAGAATGGTTGGCCTTTGTAATAAGGTACATTATTTATACCTTAGCTTCCAAAGTGATGTTATTGAGGCAGGTGTCATTGCATTTATTGATAGGATAGTAGAGGAAATCATTTATTTTAACTACAGTTTTGAAGAATTTTTCATATAAAATAAATTAGATATATTTAGATATTTTTCTAATTTTCTAAATTTTATAATGTTATGATTTTTTCTAAAACCAGAATAAGCTTATATAAATAGTTACTCTTTGAGAGGGTGTTTATATTCATCTGAATGTCCAAGATTTAGGCATTGTTGAGGATGCTACCTCTCTTTAGCAATGATAAATTTTGCATTAATTTAATCAAAATGGGTATATTATGATCTAAAGGTGAGAATATGAGGCTCATTCAATACATGATCTCCAGGAGCTTACAGATTTTTAGATGACATTTTAGAGTCAGTTTAGATGACATTTTAGATTTCAGTTTTTTAAAACATTTATCAAATGAAAGAAAAAATCTACATTATTTTGTATCTGGTTTTTTATGAAGTGGTAAATGTAATGAGAAAAATTTAGTTGTTAAATTGAATAGCATATGTCTGAATGAAAAGACAAACACAAGTGACAAAGGGATTTCAAAGTTATTTCTTTGGTTAGTAGAATATGAGAAACATGAAATAAATTTCTTGTATTGGGAGGGTTGTTAATTCTACAGTAATCATTTAAATTTAGTTAAGAAATCTCACCAAATGAATATTAGAAAAACAATACAATTATGTCAATTATTATTCCATACTACTTTATGAGGGTAAAATATAATATAAGGCTATAATACTTATGTTTTTTGCAGAATTATTTGGAGTTAAAAATATTTTATTCAAAAGAAGCTAATTATGATACTATTGCAGCAATAAAAATTAAATAACATATGGTCTCCACCAGTACTACAATGAAGACAGAATTAACACTGGTTGCATTTATACACAGATATCACAGGGACAGTTAAGACAAAGGGATTTTATAAGAGCTTTCTCCAATATTTGGACATAAGCAATTTCTTAACTGATGACATAATTTATAGTTATAATTCATTGAAAATAAAATGAATACTTGTCTACCCCTATGGATTTGAATTATTTACAAAAATAAAAGATATGTTATAGACAGTATTCACATTGGCAAGAAAAGTATAGAGTATAAACTAACATATGAAGGCTATTTCACGGTCAAAAAAGTTTGAGTAGTTGGTGACATACATAAAATGCTTCAAAATAGGTTTAGATGTTGACGTACCATATTTGAGGGCACAAAATGTCTAATAAAACATATTCCTTTTCTTACAAAAACTTTGATGATTGAACCCAAGTCTAGGATTTTATAGGCCTGAGAGGAGGGAACTGTGTGGAGCACTGGAACCTATTGGCTATATTTTGAATAAAGCAGCCACAGATGAACATCTGCCATGATATTCAGTATTCTGTTAAATACAAACAGCAGATACCAACCCCACCTATCCTCATTTCTAACACAAATTCAAATAAACAATATGGTTCTCCAATAAGGCCTAGTCTTAACTGTAAGGACATTCTCATACTAGGTCACTAGGGCTTTGAGTGGAAGGAGCAAAAGAACATATATGTTGACACATAGAGAACTGTTGAATTCAAATTTCTCTCAGGTACATTTCTAGGAAATCAACTGCAGTTTGCTTGAAACTTGGGGGAAACATTTGTCTTGAAGGAAGGGAAATAAAAAAGTGAGAATAGAAATTTTAAAAAAAATCAGTCTCCTACTCTTTCCTAAAATGTTTATTTTTTGGGAGTTTAATGCCTTTTAGAACTTGTTGGTGTTATCCAGTGATAGGTCAAATACACAGGACAGTGATGATCCATTAATGGTAAAAGAAATGGTACACCAGTGGGTATGGTGGGAGGTGGTTGTGAAGGGTCTTCATGTAATGTTCACAGTATATCCCAAAGCAGAGAAAATATCAAGAAATACAATTTATGACATAAGATCGTCTGTAAAGACATATGACTTGAATTAAGGATTCATATCAAATAATCCATATTTTTATTTATAAAATAATATATTTCACTACAACATGGACATTTAGAAAGACATATAGACACAAAAATTGCATATATACATATATATGTATATACATTCTCATATATATATATGATGTATATACAGTTACTATTCCGAAAACAGGGATAACTTTCTCTCTTCCTTTCCTATTTCTACTATGTTTATGTCTCCCTCTCATTTCATCTGTCAATTATTTGTTACTTTTAAAGAATGCCTAATATAAATAACCTAAAAAATTAAAGATTTATTTGGGCTGGTGGGTTCAGAAGTTTTTGTACACTATTTACTAGCCAGAGTTGTTTTCGGCCTCAGGCTGGAAAGAAACATTACAGTAAAGGGAAGCTGCTTACTTCAAGGATGTCAGAAAGCATAGAGGATAAAGGTGGTACCATGTACGAGGGAAATTATCTAGCTATGAAGCACCCCCAGTTACTTATGACAAGGCCTTGCCTCTTGGTTTTCATTGATTTTCCACTCAAATTGTTCACAAATTGGGACTGTTTCAGTAAAGCCCTTGTAGCCATTCCACTCTCTCATGTTTTACCACTGAATACATCATTGGAGATCAGATCTTCAACACATGAGCTTTGTGGGGAACATTTCCATTCCCATTAAAATCTATGTTTTCATGTAGTTTTATCTCTAGATTTTTTCCAACTGTTTTGGGAGTAAATGAGAAGATGTTTTTACTTAAATGATTTCTTCTAACACTTGTATCATCACTAAAATTAAGACCATTTTTAGTATCTTTAATACATTCTTTCTGCTATTTTATGGGATATATAATAAAACAATGATGATTTTATTTCTGATATTATGCATATTATGATAGTTAATATTATGTGTCATTTGTACTGGATTAAGTATGTTTCTATTAATTGGTAGTGTTTTATATTTTGAGGTGCTGTGAACCGTTCCAGGAGCAATAGACATGTTATTTTGCACTAAGTGACATAGGACTACCCATAGTGTGTATTGGCATGCCTTAGTAGCTAGTAGACTAGTGTTCAAAGGATGCCATAAATCTCTTGGAATGAGGTATTCTGCTCCTTCCCCTGAAAAACCACACCCCAGGTTATCCTGATGAAGTCTCTCATATTTTCAATGCTTTCTCTTCAGACTCCATAGTTGCAACATCTTTTCTGAGTTCAAAGGCTTTGAGAAAAATAAGGTATCCCACCAACTTCCTTAAGTTCCCAGGATAAAGATGGAAAATGGTATAACTTCTCAACCTCCACAATCTCATGATTTAGTTCTACTAATTACTTTTTGTCTATCATTTATCAATGAATCAACAATCTATCTCTTGCTATTTTTCTCTCCTGAGAACCTCAACTAACACACTTTCCTGGCATAACTTTTTGACTTTTATTGATTTATTAATTTACTTTACATCTTGATTGCTGCTAGCCTTTCCCATATACCCCTTTATTCAGTCCCTCCCCCTTCCACTTTTCCTCTGAAAAGGGTGGAATATCCCACTTCTTGCAGTCATGTTAATTAATACAGAATCCCAAAACTTTTCATCATATAAAAAGATGAATGGACGTCATAATGTTCAACTCAAATGGTATACTACTCACCTCCTGTAAGAGGTCAGACAGCTATGTGGAAGGTGGGGCCAAACAGAGGTGGTAGAAGATTTCAAGGGAACCATGTATTACAGACACACTAAGATAGATGTGCACATTAATACATATAACTCACAATGACAGCATGAATAAAACCTGCACAAACTCAGCATAGGGGTGGAATTTAAGTGTGAAGTCCTTCCTACCAGAAGCCAAGAAACTACTGAAAATTACCAGCTGCTGGGAGAGAGATAGTTTCCCTGAATGGAATAACAATGGGTAAGTCAAATACATTCCATAGATAGAACCATTCTCAGTAGCAGTTGGCCAACACAATTTGGATTTGTGTTCTTTTATTTATGTGTTAGCTTGAGAAGACAGAGAGAATACAAAGTTCTCAGGATGTTCCTGTGAGGATTTGAGTGAGGATAATAAATATGATGAAACTCTATTGAAAAATATTTACAAAGTCTAAATTTCAACATAAAAAATGAAAACTGCATATAAAATTTACTGAATAATATTAATTCACTTATTTTTTCTAAAAGAAACAATTCTACATTAAACTAAGTTAAACATTATAGTAATTAAAAAAACAAGCATAGCGCTGGATTTTCCTAGTTGTATAGACTACGACCTTATTTTCCCTAGTATAGCTTTATTTCTGTTTTTAAAGTGAAAATCTGTCTCATAAAATTTGTGGTGTTTTTGTAATTATCATATTCCATCCTTTGGTAAAGCTGAATACATATTAGCATGAAACAATCACTGTACAATGTCACTATTTTGAATTTACAAATGCAAAAATAAGAGTGAAATTATTAACTAATTTAATACAAAGAGAAATGGAATAAAGCACTTTGAGAATACTTCAAGAAGATATGAAGCCTCTTTTTTAATCTCCTTATCAACATTGTTATTTGCCTGTAAATGCACTGCAATTTGCAAAAGTCAGAGATGTCTAAACATCCTTCTAGCATTTGGAATAATTCTAATGAGAGATATATTGACACTTTGCATGTCAGACCTTTTATAGAAAGATTATATGTAACTGCTTTTGCTTGAAGTTTAGTTGAATCACTTGAGATCATACAACACTCTAATTTCATAATTGATATGAATGAGTAATAGTGATTGTAGTTGCAATGCTTCTAAGGCAGGTCAGTTAATTAGAAGAGAAAATGGTAAACACTTTTATCAGAGAATATGAAAATCAGTTTAAGCTGAATCTAATACAAGACAGTTGTAACTTGAGTTCTTTAACATGACTTAATGAGGAACTATTAAATTAAGAATAAAATAAACATGTTGAACAGAATATGTTTCAAACAAATATCTCTTTGTATTCCCTGAGCTACTCTACATGCCACACCAATCCCTTCCTTCTATAATCACTATTTCATACAGCGGAAATTACTTGATTTTGTAGTCACTATTTTATGCAGCTTACTAATTAAATGTTCCAGGGCAATTGGTCAGGTCTCTTCATCATGAAAAAAGGAAAAGAAACACAATGAAATGCAATATCACAGCAAAAATAAATAAGCCAAACACTGAATGCCACTTAGTATTTTTGATACATGCTTTGGACATAATAGACCAAGCCTCAATATGCATATATCTACCTCAGCAACAGTGACAACATTGTCTCCAAGGAAACAATATAGTAAGATACTTTTGATCTGGAAAAAAAAGTAGAATGAAACCTCAAGGACTATTTCTAAGAATCTCTAAAGGTCAGTGCCATAGCAAATACAGAGTACCTGGATATTATGCAAAGATTTGCCCTTTAGAAGATAAGAATACATCCAATTAAATCTTTGCTAGATGTCAACTAAACTTGCATATTGAGATGCATGATGGATTTTGGAGAAACTATGAATAAGTCTCAATTCTCTCTTGAGAAAACTTGAGTGGGAAATTTGTTTCTAAAAAATAAACTTTAGATGTCAGGTTTTCTTTAATTTATTTTATATTTCTCAAGTTCAGTGTTTTTTCTTATAGTATAAATATAAATGTGTGAACTATGGCATCTGTTAACCATTTATGTACAATTACTGGATATTGTTTTGTTAAGATGGTATAGGCATGTTCCTGTACATTTTTTTCTTTCCACTTCTCTATATAATAACACAACTTAACAAAATTATTATATGCCTTTTAAAGTAACACAGAAAGGTTTATTCCTTTATCGTTCATACAAAGACCACATTGAAAAATTTAAAAAACAAGCTTCCTATCAATGGGAAGAAAAGTATCAATGTAATTTTTTCATTGTTTCATGTTGTGGCTTAATAAGCAGGCAATTTTCAACTACATGTAGTTATATTTGAGTTAATAAAAACCAAAACACTACATCACCACTAGATGTTAAACTGTGGAGCATGCATAGCAATATTCCACAATAATGGAGGGTTCTTATGTAGAATTCACCTTTGCTGCACAGTTCACACTCCCAATGAAGAGTTTCATGAATTCATGATTCTCTTTGTCCCTTTGTAAGAAAATGCAAACAAGATTTTCAGAGAGACTTTAATTCAATGAAGATACACGTTCTCTGGGAGACCATGTGCATTCATGTTTAAAGGATTAAAAAATAATTTGAAAAACTCATGTAACTCCAATAAATCCTTATAACTACACTGCAGCATCTACAAGTGAATGAACTAAAGTTTGGAACCAAGAGAAAGACCTCACTTTAGACTGTTATTAATCTCTATTTCCACAGTTAGAGAAACAAGATGTTTCTATAAAACCTGTAAAATATTAATTATTTTAGTGTACTGATAGGGACTTAAGATTTCATGAACATACTTTTATTTTTTTACACTTTTTTAACTTAATATCATGCCTTTTTAAATTCTTAATTAAATGCAGTGCTTACTAATGTCCTGTTTTTTAGAAATAAATTCATGTACAATTTAAGGTCACTATTTACAAGATGATATCCTGTTCTGTGGTTCCATACTAAAATGGGCACACACATACACATACACATACACACACACACACACACACACACACACAAAGCCCACACAATTGATATTGAAAAATTAAATTACATCATCTGTTTCTTTGAAGTACCCCAAGTCTATTTCTAATTTTATGCATGAAAATGGATTTTGAGAATAATTACTTAGTGTGATGTCAGGACAAGTTTTAGAAGGGATAACTTTGGAATATTAATACAAAGCTTAATGAGTAAAATAATTTATATGTAAATTTATTTTATATAATTATAATTATATATATTATAAAAGGTATATACTAATACATTTTATTTATATATTAATTTATATATTAATACTTAATGTTCAAAGTAATGGTTGTCATAAGTCACATCTTTATCCATATGTATAATGCACTTTGATCATATATATCACATTATTTTGATTAGAACGTAAGTGGATTCATATATATTAAAAGCAAGTCAATAGTAAAAGCTGTATAACTACAATTAATATAGGGAGCAATTATATATATGAATAGGATTCAGAAGATTTAAATGATTTTTATTTAAAACTAGAAGCGGAAAATTATGTTAAAGGTATTGAAAAAAATTCCTCAGTAAAATTAACATAATCTTCTGTTGAGGGATATCTAGATTGTTTTCACTCTCTGGGTATTATGAATAGAGATGAGCAAATAAATGTATTTATAGAAAGATAAATCATCCTTTGATTATGCACCCAAGAATAGCATAGCTGGATCTCAATGTAGATCAATCCCATCATTCTGTGAAAATGGCACACTGATTTTTTTGGGAGCTGTACAAGTTTGCCCTCAAATCTAAAATAAACGAGTATTTTCTCATTCCACACCGTCAATAGCATGAGGTGTCACTTCTGTTATTGATCTTGGCCATTCGGTAGGTGTAAGATGAAACCTCAAAGTAGTTTGATGGGAATTTTCCAATTGACTAAGGATGTTGAACATTTCTTTAAGTAGTTGTCTGCCATTTGACCTTCCTCTATTGAGAACTCTTTGTTTTGATCTGTAACTCATTTTGAATTTGATTAGTTGATTTTTTTTATATATTTAGTGTCTGAAGATCACTTGGATGTAGAGTTAATATCTTTTCACATCCTGTAGGCTGCTACTTTGCCTGAATGATGGTGTTCTTTGATTTACAGACATCTTTCAGCTTCATGAAGTCTCATTTATTACTTCTTTATCTTAGTGGTATCCTGATAATATTCTGTTCAGAACATTTTCTCACAGGAATAGCAGTATCATATACCATGTGAGTGTTTGCAAAGAAGGATTGTGAGGAGATACAGCTAGAATACAGGGGCACTAAATGGGTGGAATAAAAACCTAGTGCAGTGGAAACTGCACTAAAATATATAATGATTCTAATGAAATCTCTAAATAATGTGACTATGCAGTCTTCACTGGCTTCAAACTGCTCTATCTACAGAACTGTCCTCTCTGCAAAATAGACTGTGGCAATGGTGGCATAAACTTGTGGGAGTAACCATCCAATGTCTGTTGGAAGAAGGCCAACTTCATGAGATGGAACCTCTCCCCAACACTGCTTGGAGTCAGAACCAGAAGCTAGATAGCCCAGAGACCAAGAGTAAAATTATTACTAATGATGTTCTGCTATACTTATATATCAGTGTCTTACCTAACAATCATCAGAGATGCTTCCTTCTGCAGGAGAAAGGAACGAATTCATAAACCCACAAGCAGCCATTATGAAGAGACAGGGACCTTCCAACAAAGATGTCTAATTGGGAAATCTGTAATGACGCTACTAAACTCCTATACTCAGGGTTAAGGGAATACCACAAAAGAGAAGGCAGAAAAATCATAAAGACAAGAGAAGATGGAGACCAGAAAAAGGCCTTCTAAATCAGCTGAGCTAAATTCATACGAACTCACACAAAGCAAAGCAACAAGCAAAGGATCTGCACAATTCTTCATCAGATCTTCTGCATGTATAGATACACACACACACACACACACATACACACACACACACATATACACATATACATATATGTGTATGTGTGTGTGTACATATACACCTACACATATATATGTATACATCCAGCACAGATATAATATATAATAGCTTTCAGTAAAGTATTTTATTACATCTTTGTGTGTATTAACAAATATGTCTCTGATTATTTTATCATCTCTTGGAATATTTTCCTTCTATTGCTTTGCCTTCTCAAATATCAATTTGATGGGCTTTATTTTCTTACTATATTTTATTTTTTAATGTTTGGTTGTTATCTCTTAGAAGCTTGTTGTTTGTTTTCTTATTTTTCTGATAAGAAACAGAAATGAGGAGAGTATGGATAGGAAGATAGATGAAGGAACTGAAAGGGGTAAAGGAAGGCAAAACTACAATTAGGATATATTTTATGAGAAAAGAATCTATTTTTGATGAAAAGAAAGGAATAAACTAACTGTAAAAAAAATCAAGAATGGTGTCCTACAAGGGTTAGAGGTTTGGAGGAAGGAAATTGTGGCTAATATTTCATGTTCTCAAACATAGACGGTAGTGAACCATTGATTTGAACTCAAGAACTGGTACATAGCGATTTTTGTTTTTCTTTTTTTTTCAGAAAAGTGCAAAAAATATGGGCTAGAGAGATGGCTCATTCATTAAAAATGGTTGAGGTTTTGGGCTTCCAGTTTTGCAACACCCATATCAAACAATTAACTAATGCCTGTCACTTTGGTTTCAAGAAATTCAATGCCCTCTTCTGGCCTCCAAAGGTTCCTAAGTGCTCAGTGTGCATGTAGTCATGTAGACTTATGCACCTTCAATCTTAGTTCAATTTTAATATATAATTTGAAAATATACAAATTAAACCTTGTCTCCTGGTCTATTTGAGCATGAAAAAGTATACATTATTTTTTATCAATTTACCCTTTGACAGTTGCACAAATGTATACAAAATGTCATCATACAGTTCTCCCTCCAACCTTGTTCATCCCCATTCTGCCCCAATGCAGCCTCTTCCCACCAAGTCCTTGTCTCTCTTGAATTTTGGTTTTAGATTTTGCCTCTCCAAGGAACAGCTGTGGACATAAACACCACATCATGGATGGGCACTCTTAAGTTGGTATGCCACTGATGACAGTGATATTTATTTATAACTAGCTTTCGGATCCTATGAGTTATTCATTTCCCCACTGCACTACTTGCTTTATGAGCTGAAAATTTCCAAGTATTATCAACTTCCATCTTTTTGTCAAATATGTGAGAACAAAATATTTATTGTAGAAAGTGACAACCTCTTAAACCTAGTGCCTGCAACACAAAGAGGGTAGTGGTAGAGACTATAATCACAGTCTAGACCTGGTATCATTTTCTATCTCAGACTAAACAATACCTGCCCCAAATACTTCTCTTTTAATAGTTAATGCTTTCATGTAAGTGATGATCTTATTACTCCTTTATCATATTATTTTCCCTGCCATTCCTCATTATTAAAATTCTTTTGTTTTTTTTCTCTCTCAGTTTATCCCCAATGATTAGTTTGAAAGCAGTCAAAGAAAAATAAGACATGTCCTACAAACCTATTTTTGAGAGATGTGTTTTCCTGCTTCCCATAGTCCAGAGGCCTTCAGAGAACAAAACTCCTCCACATGATATACAGTATGAACAGCTGAAGTGTCCACAAATCATTCCCCGCCAAGATGACTGCTCATACAGAAAATTCCATTTCTGCTTCTCCCCCCTCTTATATACCATGATTTTCCTTTTGTTTAGTTTGGTTTGGTTTGCTTTGGTTGTTGTTGTTGCTGTTATTGTTGTTGTTGTTATTTTGTTATTGTCCTTGAAGTTCCTGTTGTTGCCTCCTACTCTAGACTCCACTTAGCCTAAAGTAAGTTTGCCTCCCTACTCTTTCCTCTCATCCTGTTCCTCTTGAAAATTATTTTTTTTAATTAGATATTTTCTTTATTAACATTTTAACTGTTACCCCTTGTCCTTTTTTTTTTTTTTTTCAGTTTTTGGGTTTTTTTGGATTTTCGAGACAGGATTTCTCTGTGTAGCTCTGGCTGTCCTGGAACTCACTCAGTAGTCCAGGCTGGCCTTGAACTCAGAAATTCACATGCCAAGTTCTGGGATTAAAGGTGTGCTCCACCACCACCCGGTGCCCCCTTTCCTTGTTTCCACTCCTAAAACCCCCTATTACTTCCCTCCTGAAGCCTTCCTTCTGTCTATCCAGCAAGCTTATCCTGGTGTACTTTAGCTTCAACTATCCAGTTGTGCCTGACTGTTCTTTCTGGTGTTCTAATCAACTCATGGTTTTACCATGCTTGCATCACAGGATGCTGGTTCCTATGTAGATTCATAGTAATTTCATATTGTGTTGAGTAGAGGAGAGGGTATGATTCAGAATTAGACACCAAATGATATTTCCTGGGCTTGATTGACTTCAAATATATTCATGAAAGTAAGGTTGTGTTTTAAACTCTGAGTCTCTTTTTCTAACAGCTTCTAAATGAGAAAATAACCCTATTCCTGTAGTTTTCAGAGAATTAAGTGAAATTAAATGTTCAAGTGTATAGTTTTGTAATAGCAATCCTGTTTCCGGAGCATAATAATTTTTACCAAATAATTTCATATTTTTTGTTATAGTATTAGATAAAATACATCTGTTCATTGGATAAATTAAAACTTTTATTCCTCTTTGAAGAGTGGAAATGGACAGAAAAAGGAAACTATCTTTTGTATAACTATCTTATGTATGCAGACAATGTCATACATTATGGATCTAAGCCAAAAACCAAGCCTTTTGTTTTGACTCCATGTTAAATGTACTAAAGGCTTAACATTTTCTATCAGTTGGTTTTGGCCCTTTTTAAAATTTCTACTATTTTAGGAATTCTCTGAATATTATGTATGACTATGTACATACATACATGTATATGTATAACAATAATGTATCTATCATCTACATATATAGTCTATATCTCTTTGTATCCACAGTATTTTTTCCTTTGGTGACACAAGGCCTTTTATATGGAGCTCTGGTTGGTACTCAACATATATTAGTCTGACCTTGCATCTGTAGTGGCAGAGATACTGTGGTAGAACTATTTGCAACTTATTGAAGAATCTCCCATCTTACTTTCAGTGTGGCTGTACCAGTTTGTACTGTTCCAGCAATGAATCTGTGATCTGTTTTCCCTGATATCCTAGCCTGACATTCTGACTTGAATAAGATGAAAGAACCTCACATTTGCTTTGATTTTCATTTCCCTTATTGCTAGAGATTTTTAAAGATATTTCTTAGTCACTCTTTTTATCTTTTGGCAACATTCTTTTTAGACCTACAGTTCATTTAAAAAGAATCAGGATTTTGTTTTTTTTATATTATTTTCTGAGTTCTTTATATACTCTAGATTATATTTCTCTGTCAAATATATAGCTGGCAAAAATTCTACTCCTTTCTGTGGGTTTCCTCTTTACTTACTGGTTATTTCTTTAGTTGTAAAGAAGCTTTTGTGTTTTATAAAGCCCCTTAATTATTGAGCAAATTAATTTCTATTTAAAGTCTATCCCTACACATATATCTTGTAGGATACTGTCTATGTTTTATTCTAGCTGTATAGGTGTTTCAGGTTTTATACATTGCAGTCCCTCCTCAGTCCTTAAGAGCACTTACACCTAAATGGTTAACTTTAAACAGTTGAAACTAGAACAGTTCTGCAGTTCCATAATTATAAACTTATGGTTAAGTTCAAATGTACAAACTTAATCATTCGGGGATAAGTACTCCTATAGGCTTAGTAGGACTTTGTTTTGGTGTTGTTGTGTTTTTGGTTTTGTTTTTCTTTACAGTGATAAAATTCAATTAAGAAAGCTCACTCTCAGCCACATGCAACAATTGCCCTACCTCTTATTTCGTGTTCATAGTACACTAGCTAGGATTAGTCTCATGCATATGCAATTCAAACAGTCGCACAGAGTCACATGCCTAGAAAAGTGTTGCTTGAAGTTAAATGTTTTGCAAGTGCCATTTTGCAACGAGTAATTAATTTATTTTGGATATGTGTTTTGGAAGTGAATTCTAATAGGGCAAACCCGCCACTTGCTCTATATTTCCACTGGCATTGATATGGGCTTTCCCCAGCATAAGTCACTAATTGCTAGTTTTGTGAGTTCCATTTGAATAGTCTTTTCTCACAGGGGCTCTGACACTGTCATGAGGGGTTTAGATGACTAGTCAAAGAAAGAGTATGCAGATTGAACCAGTGAACTCTTTCCCTGTTCCTTTTCCTGATGGCATCTACAAAGAAAGCCTGACCCTTCTTCAGTCTTGTGGTACACATGTTTTTTTAAACTGTACAGCAATGTGCTTTGTGTATTTAAAAGCTATTTTTATTACATTGTGAGTTATTGAAGAGAAATGGTCATTCTTTTTATCTTCAAAATTAATTAATTTTAATTTAACTTAAAGTTAATTAAGAAAGCTATATTCTGATTAATGGTTACTAAAATTAATGTTGAGTACTAGAGTTCTGAAACTTGCAAAGAAAATATTGGCTAATGCTACACTTCCTTCCAAACTGTCTTTTCAAAAATCAACTTTCTAGCACCAAACTAGAACAAGCAATAAAAATCCCTTTCTAGAATTGGAATCAAACAGCATTGTGTATTTTTGAGACCATTCTTGTCCTCCTTCAATTTAACTGTGATTGCCCTGCAGTCACTGCTATCTCTGGATATCTCTCTCACACTATTGGAGAGAACGGGAACACATGTAAACCGGAGCATACTGCAAAGTGTCTGTGTTGTAGATAATCTATACTTTCACTACAAAAATCACCTAAAGAAAATTATGTTAGTGCTATTTCCCAAAAAGAGGCATTAGGGCTCAGTTTGTAAATGCAAAAGGCCAGTTTTCAGATTGAAAGTAAGGCATCTGTTCAAGGTGATACTGATAAGAGAGGGGTGGTTTATAGTGGTTGTGTGTGTGTGTGTGCTGTTTTAGATGGCATACCCACTGCCTTGTGCATTCTGTACCATTCATAGGAGGAATGGACTCCAACTATCAGAATTCTAATAGGGGTATCTTGAAAATTAGTGACAGTTGCAAGTACACTACTCACAGTTAGTTTCAGCAATTAGTAAAATCTCTTCCTGTTTCTATTAAAGTCCATCTATTAAAGACTCTGGGGTACAGAGTTAAACAAAGAATTCTCACCTGAAGAACTTCAGATGGCAGAGAAACACCTTAAAAAATGTTCAACTTCATTAATCATCAAGGAAATGCAAATCAAAACAACCCTGAGATTTCACCTTACACCAGTCAGAATGGCTAAGATTAAAAATTCAGGAGACAGCAGGTGTTGGCGAGAATGTGGAGAAAGAGGAACACTCCTCCACTGCTGGTGGGGTTGCAAATTGGTACAACCACTCTGGAAATCAGTCTGGTGGTTCCTCAGAAAACTGGGCACGTACACTTCCGAAAGATCCTGCTATACCACTCCTGAGCATATATCCAGAGGATTCCCCATCATGTAATAAGGATATATGTTCCACTATGTTCATAGCAGCCCTATATTTAATAGCCAGAAGCTGAAAAGAACCCAGGTATCCCTCAACAGAAGAGTGGATCAAAAAGTGTGGTATATATACACAATGGAGTACAATTCAGCCATTAGAAACAATGATTTCATGAAATTCTTAGGCATTTGGATGGAGCTGGAGAACATCATACTAAGTGAGGTAACCCAGTCTCAAAAGATCAATCATGGTATGCACTCACTAATAAGTGGATATTAGCCTGGAAAACTGGAATATCCAGAACATAATCCATACATCAAATGAGGTACAAGAAGAACAGAGGAATGGCCCCTGGTTCTGGAAACAGGGAAGTGGGAAAGGGTGGGAGGGAGAACAGGGGGAGGGAAGGGGCTTATGTGACTTTCTAAGAGTGGGGGACCAGAAAAGGGGAAATCATTTGAAATGTAAATAAAAAATGTATCGAATGAAATAAAAAAAAGAAAAAAATATTACTAGGCAATGGGTAAATTTAAATCAAAAGCAAGTAAAACGTTTCTGTTGTTAATATCAAATACAAAGAGAGGGTACTGTCTTAGCATTAGAAAACTGTAACCTGGATTAAAAACTGCTATATTTCTAATACATTGTGGACATAGTCGCAAAGAGATACAGTGACTTTGGTTTTTGGTTTTTGGTTTTTTGTTTGTTTTTTCACATAAGACATTGCTGGTTTAATACTTGAATAAAATAGTTCACAATAGAAAAAAAAGACTCTCTTTTCTAACACCTAGTATAAATAGTCATGGAGAAGACATTTACACATTTTCATTTAGGAAAAGAAGAAAAAGAAAGAAAGAGAGTAGAGAAGAGAGAGAGAGAGAGAGAGAGAGAGAGAGAGAGAGAGAGAGAGAAAGCAAGTGAGAAAGAAAAAGAAAGAAAGAAAGAGAAAGAAAGAAAGAGAAAGAAAGAGAAAGAAAGAAAGAGAAAGAAAGAAAGAAAGAAAGAAAGAAAGAAAGAAAGAAAGAAAGAAAGAAAGAAAGGAAGGAAGGAAGGAAGGAAGGAAGGAAGGAAGGAAGGAAGAAAGAAAGAAAGAAAGAAAGAAAGAAAGAAAGAAAGAAAGAAAGAAAGAAAGAAAGAAAGAAAGAAAGAAAGGACACATTATCTTTTGAGAACAATATTTCTTTTAATGTAACATGAGTATTCTAATACTCATGCTAAGTCTTGATTAGCTACAATTATTTTCTGCCCCAGTGCAAGTTTAAATTCTTGGGGGAGATCTCTCAGTCTGAACAAACTGTGTCTAATGTATTTCTCCCCAGAAACTACATAAAATTTTATAGAGTCTTCAAGGGAAAAAATCATGTAATACTAATTATCTAATTTACAAACATTAATTACCCAATCCTCAAAAGAGATACGGTTAAAAAGTAGGCTACAGTGTGCTATAATAGTTCAGCAGTGGGCAAGTCCTAGTTAATCTGTCATTATGTCAAGGTCATATTCTGTGTCAAAGAGTGGAAAAGAATGGATTTTTTAAAAAGACAGATAATAATGAAGGAAAAAAATCAACTTGCTGGTGGCTCAACTGCAGAAAAACCCATGTGACTGAGTACAAGGGGAGATCTTACATTTGTATTCTCCTTCATCTTATTCAGTTCCAACCAGCTCCATCCTGGAAACTGACTCTAATGCATCACCTCACATGCATATTTTATTTCTCCAGTAAGATTTTATTTGCATTTATCAGAACAGTGTGCAAGTGCTTCTTTATTTATAGAATGTATGATGTGTCATGTACCCAGGATGATTCTTGAGAAGACAAAAAAAAAAAAAAAAGAGTGAATCCTCTGGATTGAGAATACCTGATTAATAACCACACAACTAAAATAAGTCATTGTTTCTAAATTAATTACCATTTATTAGTTCCATCTAATTATTAGTTCATCACCATCAAGTAGATATGGAATTGAAATTTTGTGTGCCTAAAAAGAATCCTGGGATCATATTAACAATATGTGTCAGACATATCTCAATTATTATTAAAATTTCATCATAAGAACACACATTTTCAGAAGGAGATACTCTTTGTTCATAATTATAAGTCAAGTTAAAGAGAAAGTAAACATGAGCAATTAACCAGAGAAGTGAAGGAGAAGTTACATGCCAGGTGTAGCTGCTTGCTGTGCACAAGGTTGAACCTTAGACCAGGAGCTCATCTGAACCCTAAACACTGAACCACACTGAACCACACTGATCTAGGAGTTTAGTTTGGAGGCTTGAGTTAAGACAGTTCTATAGTTGATGATGTGGGTATTATTTATTTATTTATTTATTTATTTATTTATTTATGCTCCAGATTTTAATCCCCTTCAGGTCTGCCCTCTGAGACTGACCTTTCCACATCCTATACCTCCTCCTCATCCTCCTCTCTCATGAGGATGTCCCCACCCTATCCCAACCCCACCAGACCTCTGAACTCCCTGGGACCTCCGGTCTCTTGAGGTTAGGTGCATCTTCTCTGACTGAACCCAGACCCTGTAGTCCTCTGCTGTGTATGTGATGGGGGCCTCATATCAGCTGGTGTATGCTCTATGGTTGGTGTTCCAGTGTCTGAGAAATCCCCAGGGTCCAGGTTAACTGAGAGTGCTGGTCCTTTTACAGCGTCACCCTATTCCTCAGCATCTTCGAGCTTTTCCCTAATTCAACCACAGGGGTCAGCAGCTTCTGTGCATTTGATGGGTGTAAATATCTGCATCTGACTCTTTTAGCTGCTTGTTGGGTATTTCAGGGGCAGTCATGAGAGGTCCCTTTATGTTAGCACTCCATAGTCTCAGTAATAGTGTCAGGAACTGGGGCCTCCCATTGAACTGGATCCCGCTTTGGGCCTGTGGTTCTCACCACTTCAAAAATACAAGATAGCTATTATAGCAAAATAGGTTGGATTTTGGCTGGGAAAACATTTGTTGTATCAACATAAGGTGGTCAGAAAAAGTGGTTTTTTTGTTATATATTTGTGTGTGAATGAGTGTGTTTTTGTGAAGACATGTACATGCATTGTATGTAGTGTGTTCTGTCCACACATGTGGAGGTAGAGCCATAATTTGTTCTTTGCATCCACCCTGTGGCTCCCAGAGTTTTAAGGTAAGCTTTCAGACTTAACAGCAGATACCTTTACCTCCTGAGCTATTTCAGGAATTTAAGGGAAAGAATATATTCTAACTTGGACCCTTACATATAAGGAACTTCTCTGTCTGGTTGGTGATGGGAAGGGCACTAGAGCAGAGGACAAAAAGGAAAAGTCTCTGAGAAGAGATATATGTATGAATTCTTAAAGAACTTAGTGGGTCTCTAGTGGAGCAAAATGGGAGCTAAATGAAAAGATGGCCTTTTAGAATAAGGACAGGAAATGAGAATATATATAAGTGTCAGGTTATGTGTGAAGAAGAGTGACTGTTGAAATGGGAAGATGGTTGACACCATCTCATGAATAGAAAGTGGTAGCCATGATCTGAAGCCACATGTTTCTGAACTCATATCTATGTACTTCATGTTGAAACTTTAAACACTGGTCACTCTGCAAATACATGGTGGTTAGATCATGGTTCTAACTTCCAGCATCTAGAGAGATCCAGTCCCCAAGTTAGAGGAATAGTCTATATTTTATAATTCAAATGGAAAGAAAACTATCTGAGGCTATGGGTAGATTAGTGAGAGAATGCATGAGTAAAAGATGGTGAGGCAGGAGGCCTCTATCATAGATAAACATAGGGAAAATCCAGAAAGGATGGGTAAAAGAGATGGGAGAAAGAGAGATAAATAGAGATGGATTAACTTACATTTTAGGGTTTAAACAGACTTTTAGCTCCAACTGAACCAATGAGTCTGTTATGGTTAGTGATCAGCTAAAGCCAAACAAATAACTATAGGATGAAAAGACTAGAATCCAGCTGTCCCACATATAAGCAAATTATGTAGACTACGAAGGAACTTATTGGGGCTTTACATTATTTCTGTAAAAATGAGTGTGTAGGTGAGGCAAGGATCCAGGGAATGAGTATCTTTAAGGTGAAGGTATTGTAGCTGTAATTATCTCCACTGTGGAAAGATGTGCAGATGGTTTGCACTGAGGAAGAGCTCATGCCCAATGAGATGAAGTGTTACTCCATATGGTAGATTTCAATGATTCTCTAAGATGTAATAGCATTGAGACATTTGAAGGTTTTTTTCACCATAAATTAATTATTCTAATTTGAGGCAAATTTTACTGCATGATAATGAACATATAGGAAAACATGATTCATTTATATAATTTCAATGTACTTTTTCTGAAATAATTGATAATAATTACTCTTATTGGATTAGATTATTCATGTACCAAATTCTGTTTACCACCCTAGCACTTATGGCCAACAGTGTACTTTTTATCTCTATCTCCCTTCTCCCTGGCTGTCTCCTCCCAAAGCATGGCACAAGCAGAATAAATTATAATAGGTATTTCAAATGTGTTATGGCAATATTTAACACTGTTTCTTAAGTCACAAAAATGACACTACATTTACACATAACAGACTCTCTTGTGAAGTTTAACTCAGCTTATCCAAGCAAGGAATTACTTAAGCAACAGTAGTCTGAGGGCATTAAGAGGAGGTGTATAAGATATTTAGAGAAATGAATTTAATGTTTATTTAATCGAAGCAAAATAAAACAAATGGATTAAATTATGTGTTATATATAATATTATAGTTCATATGATTTAAATAAAATACTGTTTTTTAAAAATAAAGATAATCCAACATCTTACCTATTTTAAAGCTCATTGTTTAAAAGATATATTCAATTGCATTACAATTTTAACAAAACTTCACAGGACAGTAAACTAGACTTTCTGCAGAAGAAGGGTGGTATTTTCCACTGTATATTTTTGTTTCTGAATCTATTATTCAGGAAAGCAAATTTAATGAGAATCAATCATCTCTGATGAAAAAAGAATTTAAGAGTAATATAATATAATCTTAGTGGTGGTAGAGATGGTGGTGGTGGTTTGTGCATGTGTGTGTGTGTGTGTGTGTGTGTGTGTGTGTGTGTGTGTGTGTTTAACATCATTAATGTTAAAGCATGATGCTTATATTGACTGTTTACTATATTATCTTGGTAATGGATATATAACAACACAGAGTACATATTAGAAAATAAATAAAAGCCTTTCTTTTATGTATTTCAGACTAAAACACTAATTCTCAGAAGTGAAATAAAAAGAATTGAACAGAAGTCAATTGTAGAACTTATAAAATATTTATAATGATGACTGCTCAGTATTTTGTCATACATGTTACTTTATTTACTGTTTACAAATTCTCTAAGTTATGTTTTATACTGACTTATAAATAGCCTCAAAAAAGGCACATAGGATGAACAAATAAAAGTTTAACCTTGTAAATTAACATGCATGTCATACACAATAGTACAAAGTAAACTAATATAATTCTGTGTTATATGTGTAAAATGTCAGCCAATAACACTTTTCTTTGTAGTCAATTTACTATAACAGATATTAATGCAATTATAGATGACTAAATAAATCTTTGGCATGCCTGTTCACTAACACCTATTAACAAATTTGGATATCAACACTGCTCTCTTTTTCAGTATTTCATTTGTTACTCTTGACTGTGATTTAGAGTTTGTGTTAATAATATAAAAGTGAGTAAACATATAATAAAGGGTTAGAACTGATTATTGAAACTTTAAGATAAATACCACTTATGATGAATTGACAAAAATATTCACTCTTCTTCACATTTCCTTAGCACTTACTCCAGGAACAGGCGATAGGCTCTGAGTACTTGCAGTTGAATGAGTTTTGGAGTTCACTTACTGTTTAAAAGAAATAATATATTAATAATAAAAAGATGATGCAACACTGAAGAATGTGAAATAACATAGAAAGGTATTATTACCAATCTAGATCACTGTGTCCATGGAAATTTCCTAAAAGACAAGACTCTAAGCCATATATTCAGTGGAGAGCATCCTGGGAAGTTCTTCATTGTATGAGTGCAAGTATACATCATAAAACTGGTGCAAGCAAAAATGACCAACACTACAATCCATATCTGATAAGACTTGGTTAACTTCAAAAAGCTTAGTCTTCCTCCCAAATGTGATGGAATGCTACTGAAAGCTTTAATTTAAAAAATCACTTTACCAGTTTACCTCACAGAAATTTTACTGACTCTATGCCACCAGAGTCTTAGATTCAAAAATCACTCAAATGATTTTGTTATTCTGCTTTTCTCAAATATAACATTACTCTTTTATCTTCTTCCTCAAATTTTTTATACATGAATTATCTTAAAAAATGACAATACAGTATCATCTAAATCAGTATGGAGGTACTCCTTTAAAAGAAGTACATATAAGTGTAATGAGTCAAAGTTACCAACATGGCTGGAGGGAAGCAACATTCCTTAGACACTGAAGAGATGGCCTGAAGAACACCTCTAAGATTGCAGCCTTTATAAAAGGACAGGGTCTGTAAGAATCTTTGTTGCTCTAAACCTATCAGTGTAATTTCATTTCATTTATCATCCAGTATACATAAAATAAAAATGAGAATAGAAGAACACAAAAGGGGGAGATAATGAAAAAAGCCAAAGGCAACAAGGAACTAAACTATAGATTTTGAAAAATTTATAGAGCCTAAGAATTATATAAAACTCTAAGAGAATCTTCCAGTAATAAGAAAGAATAAGTAAGAATAAATAAATTCTGTTGATATTAACTGATAGATTGAACATGTCAAAGAATCAACACAGTAAATGACACAACACCTAATCACAAGAGAGAGAGAAATAAACATGTCTACATAACCACAAATAAGCACATACACCCAAAAATTGTTTCCTTAAAATTTGTTATGTAAGATTGTCTTACTAGACTCTGTTTATTTAAAGATATATAGATAGATCTATAGATAGATAAATAGATAGATAGATGATAGACAGATAAATAGATGATAGATAGATAGATAGATAGATAGATAGATAGACAGACAGATAGACAGACAGACACAGGTATGAATAGATATGCATATCTACACACACACACACACACACACACACACACACACATATTGGATGGTGAAGGACAAAGCTAATAGATACCGCCAATCACCTATGTTATCAGCTTCAAGTAATTTTGGAGCATCACAGAGTATAAAAGTCATGAATTCCTTTAGAGTTCAGTAAAGCTATAATCACTACAAAGTTTCATTGTCTGTGCTATGATGTCCTTTTAGCTGCAGAAAATTGATTATTGCAAGTAATTAGACAATTTTGCCCAGGATATAGCCAAATACATTGGGAAAGGCTCATGTATATGCTTATCTTAGTCACTGGTCTATTTCTATGAAGGGATGACATGACAAGGCAAGTCTTGTAAAGAAAAGCAATTCGTTGGGGGCTCGCATACAGTTTCAGTGACTTGGTCCATTATCATGTGGTCAGGGAGCATGGCAGCAGGGAGGCATGGTGCTGGAGCTATATACTGATTCTGAAGCACGGGTCGGGGGTTGAGGTGGGGGACCTGTCTTGGGAATTTGAAACTTCAAAGCTTTGCACAAGTGATACACTTCCTAGAACAAGACTTTACCTTCTAATCCTTCTAATCCTTTCATACAGTTCTACTCCATGCTAATTAAACCTTCAATTTCATTAGACTGCAAGGGCGTTATTATTCAAACCACCACAGCTTGGCCCTGTCTGTCCAATAATTTTCATGCTCTCTGTTTTACGTTCCAGGACATTTTATTTCTTCTCTGGTTATTTTCTAGATGCTTGGTTTCTCTGTTTAGAGAAATTTAGGCTGGTTGCCTCTCCAACAATAAAAAATTGCATATTCTAGCAGTTGCTTTTCTAATGGATCATATAATGTTTTCAACCCTCGATTTTATTATTATCCTGATTCAGTCTCTGGAGTAACTTGGATTACACAGGTATGTCCGTGATACTCAGTTTATAGGTATCCGGTTTATAGTTTTCTCTTTCTTCTATTTTAAAACAATCTCTCTTTCTTTGCATGAGAAACCAATTATTTTTCTTTTGTTGATATTCATGTGACATATTACTTGTCTACCTATATTAAATTCCAGATACTAGCTAGCTACGGTAAGTCCTCCGATGATAAACTCCCACATAACTTTCCACCTGCCAACTCAAGCTTACCTGTACATAGTAACTTCATTAACCAGAATCAAGAATTTGATTCTTGATGCAAATTTATATTTAGAGAGTATCAGTTAAAAACTGTGAATACTTATCAACTGACTGACACAGAGCTTATGACTAAAGCTTTAATATAAAAGAGAACTCAGGAAAAATAAGTATAGGAATATCAGTTCAATTTAATGTATCAAAAATAAATGAGATCATTTAAAATTATTTTAAAAATAAAGCTTAAAAACTTTGTACCAACTTCTTGAGTTATAGTATTTAGAAATGAATATATGTACATCTGAAGAAATATATTGGGAAACAAACTCATTTTTGAGTGATTATTTTCTAGTACATACTCTCCAAGATATGTACCATATAGCATATACTCAGAAAAACTGACATAGTGGAAAATCATAGGCTAGGCATTATGTAAGTATAAAGAATGTTGGCCTCTGCTTAGTATTAACTTGCTTTATAAATGTAGGTAGCCATGGCCCTTCTATACTAATGAAAAATTAGCTTTAAAATGCCTTTAATCGCAGCACTTAGGAGGCAGGGGCAGGCAGATTTCTGAGTTTGAGGCCAGTCTGGTCTACAGAGTGAGTTCCAGGACAGCCAGAGCTATACAGAGAAACCCTCGGAAACAAAAAAAATGTGTTCTCCAGAGCAGCATAGACATTACCATCTTCATCAATAAGAATTTATTAGCCTACTGAATCAAACTTTGGGATGTATGTACTAATTTTCACCCACACTGACTATCTGATATGCTAAAATCTGCCAACAATTAGACTATATGATATAAAAATATTTTCAAATGGTGGGTCTTTATGCTTTTAAAGTGAATTTTAATACTAAGAGAACCATGTAATGTAAAGAATTTTCAATTTTTTTCAAATTAAAATTTCAAATTATAGCAAAAAAAATAGAAATAAACACTCTAAAAAATAAAGAGTAAAGAAAGAAAGAACTAAAAACAGAAATAAAAACAAGAATAAAATTTGTAAAATTTGGATCTATATATTAAGAAATTTTAAGGAGATTGTTAAGATTAATAGGTATAAAACAATAAAATTATGATACAAAAAGCAGATAAATGTTAAAAATATTTAGGTAAATAAAAACACTTGTTTAAAAAATTAGAACTTTTCTTTTTATATTGGGATATTAAAAATGAGAAAGATTTTTTAACATTTAAATTATCTCATTTTGTTCATTAAAAATATATTTTTGTATTGGATATTTTATTTACTTACATTTCAAATGTTTTCCCCTTTCCAGGTCTCTCCTACAGAAACCCCCTATCCCATCTCCCTTCCCCTGACTCTATGAGGGTGCTCACCCACTCACCCACCTATTCCTGCATTCTTGCCATGGCATTCTCCAACACAAGAGCATCAAACATCCTCAGGCCCGAGGGCTTCTCCTCCACTGATATCCTATAAGGCCATCCTCTGCCACATAAGTGGCCAGATCCATGGGTACCTCCATTCATATTCTTTGGTTGATGGTCCTGTCCCCAGGATCTCCACTGACACTGTTGCTCCCTGCATGAGTCTGAAAGTCCCCTGAGCTCCTACAGTCCCTTTTTCAACTCCTCAGTCAGGGACCCCTGCTGTCAGTCCAATGGTTGGCTGTGAACATCTGTCTCTGTCTCTGTATTTGTCAGGCTCTGGCAGAGCCTCTTAAAACACAGGCTTCCATCAGCAAGCACTTCCTGGCATCCACAGTAGTGTCTGGGTTTGGTGGCTGTATATGGGATGGATCCCCAGGGGGGACAGTCTCTGAATGGTCTTTCCTTCTATCTTTGCTCCAATCTTTGTCTCCATATTTTCTTCTTTGAGTATTTTGTTACCCTTCTAAAAATCCTTGAAGCATCCACATTTCTGTTTTCCTCCTTTTTAGGCTTTATATAGTCTGAACTGAATCATGGGTATTCTAAACTTTTGGGCTAATATCCACTTATCAGTGGGTACTTACCATGTGTGTTCTTTCATGATCGAGTTATTTTAGGATGATATTATGAAGTTCCATTTGTCTGCGAATTTTATGAAGTCATTGTTTTTAATAGCAGATTAGTATTCCATTGCATAAAATGTATCACATTTTCTCACATTAACTCAAGAAATTAGACTCCAAAGAACCAAATAACCCTATTAAAAATGGGGAGCCAAGATAAACACTCAATTCTCAATGTAGGAAACTCGAATGGCTGAGAAGCACCTAACAAAATGTTTAACATCCTTAGTCATCAGGGAAATGCAAATCAAAACAACCCTGAGATTCAACCTCACACCAATCAGAATGGCTGAGATCAAAAACTCATGTGACAACAAATGCTGGTGAGGATGTGAAGAAAGAGGGACACTCTTCCATTGCTGGTGGGATTGCCAGCTGGTACAACTGGAAATCAGTCTGGTGATTCCTCAGAAAATTGGACATAGTACTACCTGAGGACCCAGTTATAGCACTCAGAAGATGCTTCAACATGTAATAAGGACACATACTCAACTATGTTCATAGCAACCATATTTTTAATATGTAGCCAGAAGCTGGAAAGAACCCACATGTCCCTCAACAGAGGAATGGATACAGAAAATGTGGTACATCAAAACTATCTTAAACAGACATAAGACATTGGTTCCAAAGAAACTGTCTCCAAAAGAGAATTATGAGAGAATAAAAGCATATGATTGCATATGACTGTGAACCTTCTTGTAGTAGATAATATAAAAATACCTTTTGGTTGGTATAAGATAGAAAATTTAACTGTATGTAAGAATAATAATCTTCTCTATGTGTATGTATATAACTGCACAATTAATGGTAAATTTGGGCATAGCTTTGAAGTATTTATGCTGGGATTCATCTACTGTGTTACTGTCTAAGAGTTTTTAGAAGTTGAAGGACTGTTTCAACTTAAAATCATCTGGAATGATTCATATCAAATCCATCGTTCATGAATTTTCATTGTTTTCTAGATTAAAAAGTCAACCTCACATATCCATGCAGGGTCAACCTTACCCGAGCTTTACTACAGCTGATTATCTGTCTAGAAACAAGTCAAAAAACCCACAAATTTTTGTGTTTTTCTGAAATTCCATTGGATTTCTAATAAAATTTTTATTTAAAAACATAAAGTAAATATTGTCTCATTTTGATATACTGATAAAACAATCTTAAAAATATACCATCTCTTTGATGTTCAATCATCGTAACAGATAAAAATCAATGTCGTATGATTTGGTGAAACCAGAGTTTCTTTGAGTGCATGTCAATTTTTCCATAAATTGTAAATATACTCTGTTTGTGATGTGTCTGGTTGATGTACTTTAACAAAAGTTGTGAAATGGATGAGGGCAGACACATATATAAGAACTTCATCATCCAAGAAATCAGGAAAACCTAACGTGATCTGTTTCTTGAAATTGCCTTTATATAATCTTTAAAATATTTAATACTCAATCTATTTTAATAAATAAATCAATGATGAATTAATTCAGACTTTCTAACACAACATATATCAGTATACAGTCTTCCTGGTAAATTGAATATTTTTGAAAATTATACTACCACATTACTTGATATTTTTTCTCAACATAATGTTTGTAGAGAGCCTTATTGAGGTTGCATGCCACCTGGCAGGAACTTGACATTGACCAATGTGAAGTTCCTCTCCCACCCTTTGAGTGGGAACTCCTGTGTTAGCCATAATTCTCTCCACCTAGGGTGGAGTGCTCAGACCAAGGTGAAGCCCATTGGTCTTCAAGGACCTGCAGTTTCCTGAGAGATACTAGCCACATGCAGAGCAAGCGAACCAGT
Organism: Apodemus sylvaticus; assembly: GCF_947179515.1. NCBI lineage: Eukaryota > Metazoa > Chordata > Mammalia > Rodentia > Muridae > Apodemus > Apodemus sylvaticus. The sequence continues at coordinate 112,027,129 of NC_067472.1, forward strand.
TCTGTGGAGAAGTTTCCAGCCTTTGGTGGAAGGGTTCTCTCCTGCCTATATATTTGGAGTCCTCTATTAAACTTTGAGACCTTGAACAGCAGGTGTTGTCTTGGTCTTGATCTCTTTTTGCTGCCTTCCCATTCATCCCCAGATTCCCTTCCAGGTAACCTGTTTGATTTAATTGCAGGCAGTTACAAATTTCATGCCAGTAGGGCAATGAACAGGAAGAGATGGAATGGCTCAGAGACCTGGATAGAAAAGGAATCTAACAGAACTAGCATCAAGTCCAGCCAAAGGAGGGCATACTCCATTTTTTTTCTTTTTTGAGAAATAGGCATCATGTATCTAAATTATGGAATATCTTTTATGCTTTTATATAATTTTCTTTAGTCTAGTATTTACAATAGTCTAATCTTTATTGAATCTTGTATTAGAAATTTTGCTTTTAATTTTAATGATATAATTTAGAAATCAAGCCCCAGAGAATAAAGGGGATAAAAGCCATGTCTACCCCAAGAAACAACCACTTTTTAGGAAGTGAATAACATTAGAATGCTATCATTAGAATTTACTACTCAGAAGTGATGGAATAATTCATTTCTTGAACAGGTTGGCTCTCTGAAACCATAATGATGAATTTGTTACACCTCCTGGGAGGTGCCTTGTTCTTTATCTCTTAGAATTATTTCCTTACTGTCATGTTCCCTGTCAGTGATCCCCAGGAGTGGACACAAAGCACTGTATTTAAACCATCAGAAAAGGGAATAATAGCACTTCTCTCTTTGCAATAAGAAGAAATCCAATTATTTTTATTGCAAATGGATGATATATTTTTTGGAAACTTTTTATTTTGCATCCTTATAATTAATGTTGCCACAGTACATTATTGATATGAGCTAGCATGGGGCATTAAGTTACTTCCCACATGAAATATTCATTGACTAAATATGTGATAGAACGTTATGGACAGTTTAAGTGTTATCTATGTTTTGCAATGTTGTATAGTCATTCGTTTTTATTGATCCTAAATTAATCCAATATAGTATGAAAAAAAAAAGAAAATACATGGAAGTGTGGAGTAGGGAAGCATTTGTTTTCTTGACCCATGGCTCTGCAAATAGCACCAAGCTTCCTGGTATTCATCTGACACATTCTTTTGACCTTGGAGACTTCTTCATTAATGCACAGGCTAAGTTCATAGCATTGTAAACCACACACCCTTTGGGTTGGTTTATCATGATCAACTGTTCTGTATGTATTGTTTCATATGGTGCCTGACATATACTTTTTCCAAGCATTTTGTTACTATTCAAAGCCCTGAGAGATACTATTGATAATTGTCTCGCATGTCTTGCATGTAGACTTGCAAGTTCATGTAAGTAGAGCATGTACCACAAGTAGCAAAACATGACAATAAACTCACCCAGTTGGTACACAAAGCATGATAGGTACCAAACAGCAACATTCCAATGTTCCACAGATTGGTGACTTTACCCAGAGCTATTCTGAAGTGTGAGCTGTAGTACAATAACTAGGAAGTGATATCCTGTAGCTACATTCAAGTGTAAAGGGATATTTAAATTTTAGTTCCAGTTTCACTGAAAAATTACTAGTTAAGCCATGGTTAGTATATTTGACTTTTTTTGTTGCTGTTTTAAGATTCTAGGGCCCCAATTTTCTTTTCTTAGGGAGGAACATCAACATAATATACAATTTCATGTAATTCATTTGATAATTAAAAATAGTTTAAAAATACCTAGTTTACACATAATTAAAGCTCACAATACAACTGGAACATCAGAGCTGTCAATTTTGCAGCATTTCACAGCCCAAAAGTTTACATGGCAGCCATGATGTGCGCATGGCAGTTGTATAGATAAATTTCCCATTCTTTCTACTGAGGTTATCTGAGCCTGTCTTCCATATACCATGTTAGCGTATCAGGTCACCCCCTGTAAGAACACTTATTTCTGACCATCCACAATACTTCTGCATTCTGGCTCTGACCTTAATTCCTTGTATCCAGCCAGAGAGACATTTCAAGTACCGAGTTTGCAAAACTTGCTGCCTTATACTCATTTCCCAACACTTGCTAGGCTGCTGCTGCTACTGCTGCTTTTGCAAACTCTTGTCCATTTGACTGGAGATTTTCTTCTACAAAAGCTTAACCAAGCAAGAGACTTAAATAATGTGCAGACTCAAAACAGAAAGTAAAAGTGTGTGAGATACTTCTCAAGTGTGCTTACCCTCACTACCTAGGAAAAGCTCCATGCTGGAAACCAGCAACATGTTTTATCTTTCCTTATACTACAGCCTGCCATTTTAGGTTTTCTTATAGGTTGACTTAACAAAAATGACTGAGATGTTGAAATTGTAGATGTATGCTAAATATTGTGCTTAACGTGAAACATATTTAACACATTCTAACCACAGCCTATGCATCAGAGAATTTTGAATATATAGCTTTACAGAACTGTTTAATTTGCATTTTCAAAGAGGAAAAGACGGATGCTAAGGGACAGAGTTAGGAAAAAGGATTTATTGTTACTCATTCATATAGTAGTCAATCTATACCATTATGTTATACTTGTTCAAACTCCCCTGATACTCTCCTACCTAACACTCTGCATCTTTTCTCCCTACAGCAAACCGAAAATACAATTGAAGTGAAATCAAATATTCATCAGCTTAAAAAGATCTCCTCACTCTTCTCCAGGGAACAGCCCCAGGGAGAAAAGCAGCAATATAATACATTTTAAAAACAAGCCAATATGCTGGTATTGACTTTAATATTCATTTGTTGTATGTTATCTTTATCTTTCTAAAATCCTGTAATTTGTAACTTTAGTGTTTTCAGCTTGCTTTATAAGGAGCAAATTGAAATATTTGTGACCTCTCACTCAGCTGATGTTTTGCTATATAAACTTCAGAAAGAATTACCTTTAACTATTGGCAAACTGCTATAATCTTTATTCTTTGGGGAATGATAACCATTTCATAATTGAATGCTTCCTCTAGTTTTCTTATCCTGACTAATTCATTTTATGGTTTGTGATGTCTTAATAAATATTTTTTTTACTTAAACAAATAACAGAGGGAATTAAAATGAACTTTTAAGATCATTGTTCTGTAGAGTTAGATTATTCTGAGTCACATAAAATAATACTATATTCATCAACTTCATCAACTATACTATTAATAGTAACCCTACCCAGAGCTATTTATTCTGTGGTCTTGAGTGAATGTTGAATGGAAAGTTTTATGAAATCAAGATGAAAATCTGATTTTATGATATTCATTAAAGTGGGAGAGCAAAAAATCATTTAAATAAATTTAAAATGGTATTTTTGTATTAGACTCCAAAACTAAGTCCCAGATTAACAAATATGCCTAAAATGTAGAAGGGATGGGCTTACTGCCTTTAATTGGTGGTTTGATTTTCAATAAAACCAGGTCTAACCCAACTTACAAAACAGAGTCGGCTCCCACAGAAGAACAATGAGATCTATTTATGAATAGGACAACGCAAAGGTAAGAAAATCAGAACACATGACTGAGCCAAAACTCATGTTAATCAGTGTAGCAGTAAATCTATTCTTGGTAATTATTATAAGAATATAGGAAAATGTATAAGTCCATGGAAGCAGATGATTTGAGAGTTTATCACTCAGTAAATTACAAATTTCTAGAATGAATCAGTGAAATTAGAATTTGCATAGATTGTAACAAACTAAATTATTATTATTTGCAGCCTGATTAACTTATAGGAAGTGACCTTGAAAACACGATTTTCTCTCAAATTTTGATCCCATTTTTAAAAACAGACTTATTTAGGGTACATATACTTCACTAAGGATTTGACAGTTTCTTGAATTACATAGTTTCTTATTAATTGGATGAAAGCAGTTTGAATCACTGATGCAGACATGTCCTTGGGGACAGTTAAGGTAAATTATTAAGTCAATGAGGAACATTTGGCAGGATCTTGGACACTGTCCTCTACAAAGTCATAGATGCAAATTCTGATAACATAGAAGACACTGGTTTGTTAAATTTATTAATGAAGCATATGTAGAGTTCCTAAGAAAATTGAATAGGATCACAGGCTTGCAGATGGCAGTATATAGTAAGTGGAAATTTATTTAATTCAGACAAAAGAAAAATACCTATTCTGTACAAGCCACAGTGGATAACACAATGATCCAACTCGGGTTAGACTATGAGTAGCAATTTTGACTAAAATATCATGAGATAAAATTACCATCTATTTAAATCAGTCTAGAAATCTTAAATCAGATTAATCTTCTTGTGGGTTTTAAATAGGCAGCAGTAATAGTAAAATAAAAACTAGTCATTAAGTTTTAAGATTATGAGTATTTTGATAAGAGCAATCTATGGGAAAGAGATGCTAAATAAATTAAATTCATCTCTGCTGATTCAAGCAAGACATAACAAAATATGTATAAAAGAACTTACAAAAAATAAATGCCTCTATATGAGAGGCAGTAAAAATAATCATTACAAGTCATAAAACAAATGACAAATCTAGATACTGAAATATTTCTTTGAGAAGTTTTAACAAGAACAGTTGCTATGGCTACTTAATGATTTTGATTTTGTTCTCACACCTTCATAACAGTAGTAGTAGTAGTTAATTTATCCATCTGTTTAGACACGGCTCTATCTATGGTATGTATAACAGTCTTCTCAGTGTTACTATTTCACTATGGATACAGTTGGAGGACAAAGTTCAGTGAAGAGAACTAAAATTAAGAAGAATACAAGAAGCTTGAGACACATTAGTGACAATTTGCTGCAATTGAGGGAACTGTTGGAAAGTTTAGACAACTGAGTGTTCAGTAAAGTCAGGAAGAGCAGCAGTGAGTTTCCTCTTCCTGTTTCTGTATTCAATGTGGCTTCTTCAGTCTTAAGACGAGTATTTAAAATACCTACGCCATAGGTATATGGCATAAAGACTTGATTGGTATTTCGTTGTTCTCATGTAATGGATTTTCTGTGTCCATGTTTTCTACAAGTTCTGAGCTTGCTCTACAACTCCAAGCTTGCTCTGTTACCTTAAATCAGATTCCTTGAACCTAGAAGAAAATCCAGTTTATTAGTGGGCAGGAAGGCTTGCTTGAGCCAGGAAATCTGATAACAAAAAATCCCATCAAATCAAAATTTACTCTTGTATTTGTCAAAACATATATATATATATATTCTATTCCATATATACATGAAGAGCTAAAGAAAAAGAAGCTTTGGCAAAAATTACAGCCTAAATGTATATAAAAGACTCTATTTCCTTTATTTCATCATTGTTTAATTTATTTTTATTTAATGTTCATTGGTGTTTTGCCTGGATATATGTACGTGCAAGGGTGTCAGTTCTTGGAGTTAGATAGTTGTGAGCTGCCATGTGGGTGCTGGAAGTTGATCCTGGGTCCTCTGGAAAAGCAGTCAGTGCTCTTAACTGTTGAGACATTTGTCCGACCCTATTTCCTCATTTGTTCTTTTATGTTGCATTATTGTATAGACCATGAATGTGAAATCACTGACATTATTAGAGATATGTATGCATAGAGAAAAAACATCTATTCTATCTCACACATACAAACACTCATTTGTATACATGCACGCACACACATATAAATAGAGATAGATAGATAGATTGATAGATAGATAGATAGATAGATAGATAGATAGATGATAGATATGTTGCTACGTTTAAGGAAAACTATATGTTTGAAAACAAATTGCTAATAGCAAAAAGCAAAGCTACAGTCATTGTGACAAACCACTAGAGGGCTGAAAATTATCAACCTAAAATTAAACAAATCAATGAGATCATAACCGGTTTGTTATTAGGATTTTCTATGGATAATATAACAAAGCAGTGTGACTTGTTCTTTCTTGTTATAGTATGCAAGAGAAAAGAAAAAAGTACTTGTATACTGTTAAAAGTTGCACATGTATTCAGAATACTAGTCATTAGTATCTAACTACATAAGTGAGACAATTTATGATCAATTTAAGAAGGCTATATTGTGTATTACTACATGAAAGTAGCATAGCTTTTTAAAAAATTATTGCTTCTATTGAGTTATAGTGATGAAACATATATTTCATTTTGTAGTCTAGACAATAAGAGATTTCATATGCCATATTACAGATTGACAGGATTATCTAATGTATAGTAGATAGGCAATAAGCCCCTTGGAAGTTAGGAATAACTTGGGGAATAAGCTTTCCTGAAGAATGTGCACATTGTCCAGGTAACAAGGTAACTGCAAAATGCTCCCAATTTCTCAAGGACTCAAAATACTCAGATCCTTCAAAAGATGATTCATTTCTTTTTTTTGTTTTTTATCCAAGTGATCTCTGCAAAGAATCTGTAAAATATTCAAGTTCATCAAAAGTTTAATTTGCGTGTAATTAAAAGTGCAAGAGTTGATGATTTTAAAGGAAAGCAAAAGGAGGAAGATACTAGATAGGGATGTGGAGGAGGGAGAGGGAGAAGGGAAGGGGGAGACAGAGAACAAAAGACTTCTGTATATATTCAAGCCTTTAACTTTCAAGGCCAGGAGAAGGCTGAGGGGCCTTTTAAGCATATCAAAGACCTGCCAGGGCTCTAGTTTCTCCCAGCAATCCTCATTCTCTACCTGGTACAGGATATGGCTGGCAACCCAGTCCCTATGGCAAACTCTGCAACCAAAGAGCTGGGGTGCTCTTTCCCAGCTGCCCTTGCCTATATAACCCAGAAATCTTGGTTACTCCACCCCTTTGCACCTTTGGTGTCCTGGCTGCTGCCCCTGCTTCTTCTTTCTCATCTCTCCCTGTTTCCTACATGACTCCGCTCAGGCTGGTCTTGTTTACTCTTGCCTCTCCCAGGTGCTCCTGTCTCTACTTAAATTCTTCCCGTTATCTACAATAAACTTTGTCCTCCACCGTATCTAGGAGAACTCATGGCCTTTCCATTCCTGTGAGTGTGAAGGTCTATTCTATCATCCTCCTAACTCTGTTAGTATAGATTATATATGTACATTCAATTAGGTATAGACATGGTACTCTATTAAACTGTTTGCATTCAAACTATTCTAAATACGGTGTAAATTTCCCATGGAGAGCATGGAAGTTCACTGTCTCCTTCCGCATGGTGTGATGTTTGAAGGTGGGTGGCATGTGTGTAATGTAATGCATGGCAAATAACATAATTGGATTTTAAATGTGTACATACTTTCTCTTTCAAAAGAAAAATGGTAGAGACAAAAGGGACAGGTCGTATCAGGTATGAAAATAAATCAGGCTGACTAATAGTGTATATGCAGCTCCAATTTTCACTGAAATGCCAAAACTAACACATCTTTAAAATATAACAGAAAATTAGCAATGTCCTTTTCTAGCCCTTCAAATTGGCTGAACAACAAATATGAATACAAAATAATCACTCTTCTTTACCACTAGGTGGCTCACTTTCTATACCATTGCTAGAGCAGGATGACACTGTGGCCCCAGCAAAAAAAAAAAAAAATGAAAGCAATCCCACTGCAGGTTATAGAAAGGAAAGGGGGAAATAACATAACATAACATAACATAACATAACATAACATAACATAACATAACATAACATAACATAACATAATATAGCATAACATAAAAAGAAGATTCTTTTAGGGGAAAATCTGGAAGGCGGAGTGAAGGTGAATCTGAGATATAGAGCTCTGCCTCTCACGAAGAGTTGGTTTTACCCAGGAGACACTAAGAAAGACAGATGGAGACCTGTCTAAGGACCATTTGTGTCTCAGTGAGAGCATTTCACATTCTTCCCAAATGTATTCCCAAACTGTGATTCATACCCAGGGAGGGAAACAAAGTCATGAGCAGAAAATAACGTAATTTAAAATTGAAACAGTAAGTCTACTTTTGATTGCTCTGGAATTCAAATGTAATAATTAACCAGTACAGGGATGAAAAGCTGCTTACCAAGACAGAGAGTTTAACGTAATGAAGATGGTAACTTTCCTGGCTTTGGAGATGCCTTTTAGTCATTCAGTACCCTCACCAATCTGCATTCACTAGAGAGACTGTAACAGGATAGTGGCCATGGAAGCTTGCAGCACCCTCCACTGTATTACTCTGAAAAGCTTGACCATCTGGGTCTTAACCCTGTTCAGTTCTGAGACTGCAAAGCATTTCTTTTCTCCCAATTTACAGCTCTCACTCAGCGTGGGCCTGTAGAGTACATACGATGTACCATTGTGAGATCTACATCATAATTTAAGGCAATTTGGGGGAAAATCAGCTTGGGAACATAACTAAACTAAAGGTATTCACAGTATTCAGCACCTGTTTGCATTTTATATATGCAGATAGAGATTTTTGATACCTATCCTTCTCATTCTTTTGCTTGTCCAAGTAAAGATATTAAAGTCAAAATATATATATATATTTAATATATTTAAAGATATTAAAGTCAAAATATATATATATATACTCTATATGCGGCACTCTATGGATAAGAACTGAAGCATATGAGATTGAACAGCACAGGATATTGGTATTAATTAATGCCTTGTTTTCTTAACTTTATGCTACTTATTTTGTTGCCTTATTAAATAATGATACCCCCCCATTACTAATGTGCCATGATCTCTAAGAAGTTATCAAGGCCAGTGACTTGAAGCTCCAACAGTGACAGAGGACTCATCACTTCTGGCTCCAAACAAAATAAACTTGATTGCCTTTCAGCAAAGGCAGCTCTGAATGGCAATCCGTAATGTGCAAGCAACTGGCTAACACTGCAACCTGCTTCACAAATCTACGTTAGAGGGAAGACTGAGTGACTGAGACCTTGCAGGAGATTCCAGGAGCTTCCCCTAAGTGGATTTGAGACATCTGGCATATTAGAAAGCCCAGATCAACAATAAAATTAAATTGCCCTTCACTTCTAGAGTTGGGTGTGTTAAAATCATGGTTTTGGATCTCTTAGATTATAGGCTGAGTGGAAGAGTTTGGCAAGATAACAACAGAAAGAGAGTCCTTTACCCCTCTCTAAGATTCCACCTCAAGTCCATTCTGCCTTCTTCCTGCCTTGTCATTCCCTTAGTGCCAGGTATGATATAATGCCAGGGAGAGAGAAATATGTTCAAGTTTATCCCAAACTTAAGTATGAATCAAAGGGTGTACCTAGAAATATAAAGTGGCAATTTCTTGGTATTCTTTTTCACAGGACTGTACAGAAGCTAATTAAATCAGGGTATGAATGTATCACATAGAAACCACAGATATTATGAAAGGCAAAGGTAGAAGTAGACATAAATGTTAAATTTCTATTATGGATGAAAACTTTCCACAAGGGCTGTAAAGATACTAACAGCACTGCACTCTAAGGACAAGTAAAAGAGGCACCTCTGAGACTTTTCCGCCCTCCAGGGAGTCAGCTTGCAGGCAGATTCTCACCTATAAAACTTTGGTTCCAGAGTTGAGCCCCCAGAGTGATACTAAAGTGCTTTCTTGACTTTAAAAATCAATGAGAAGTCCTGTGCTGGTATCTTCCACAAGAACCCCAGAATCCATAGCAAGACAAGTGTCCTCAAAGATGAGGAAGCATTTTCCCATAAGGATAACAAACAGAAACTGTCCCAAGTTAAGCACATATGTGACATGACATTGCTGGAGCAGCGCATCGTCAAGGGAACTTTTGTTTCCCTGTTGCATGCTTACCTCACCTCCATTAAAGCCTCTATGCTCAGCTCATCACTCATTGAGACACGGCAAGGGGCTGACTTGAACACAAGACTGAGAGCTTGTGAATATTTTCATTATGATCATTTCAAATTATCTGGCTAACTCTAATGGTTAACCTTTCAACAACAAGCTTGTTCACAAAAAGATTAAAATAATTGTTGACAGGCATGCAAACATTTCTAAAGTATTTTGTTTAATTAAAATTGCTGGTAATAAAAACACTCGTTTAAGTTACGTTATCCATGAGAAGTTACACATACTAGCATCATCACTGAAGCATAGATGCTCTTGTAATAAAACTATAGCTGTATTTGGAGAAAGAAAAACAGAAGCTTTCTAAACATAATTCCGGATTCTAGTTCATTCTGGCAGGGAACAATACATTCTTTGGTTAAATCTTTACAGTCTCATATTATCAAGCTAGCCGCTGCACCAAGACAAACTATTTTCTAACGACTGAAAACTTTTCTTCAAAGCCACAGCATTCAGACCTATTTAATAGGTTTAAAAAAAAAAAAAGAGGAAAAGACATTTGACACTGGAGTATGAGACATCCCGCAATTTGCATGAATATTAAGGTGTGATTCAGCAACTTTTCCTCCTGCCTCAATAACCCCACTTTAAATACTGGAGAGTTTGAATCTGTAAGTTTCCACCCATTGGCTTTTCTTTTAGAAGGCTGATACATATTTATCCCAGCAGTAGGAAAAATATGTAAAGTTCTTTAAATTACATGGGCAGAGTTGCATAACAATTGTCAACTAACTCAAAGGTTAGACTCACACACTTAGACTAACTGTGAAATTGCCTGTGAATCACAAAATGAGGCTGAGTCTCAAATTTGCTGTCTACTTTGAAAGACCCGAGGGAGACCTGGAATTACCATCTGCACTAAAACTTTAATCAGAAGAATCACAACTGAACTCTCAAGTCCCTCTCTGATGCATCTCTACTGATCTCTATTTCTCTTTCCTGAGAAAGTGAAAAAGACTTTCTCAGTTAAAATTATTGTGTAACAAAGATTCTTCTAATTAATTATTAATTATTAAATATGTAAAGAAGAAACTGCAAGCACCTACCTGTAAGTAGGTGCTGTGGTTGGCTGGTGAGAAAAGAGAACTAAAAAAAATTGGTTTTTACCTGAAGCACCAAGCAGACTCCTCCTCCAGCCCAGCCGCCTTGCTTTTGGAATAAGGTGCCTTCTTGCCGGAGCAGGGAAAGAGCTGGAAAGAAGTGTCTGTCTGCAACTAGATGTGACAACTGGGTGTTAGCGCGGAAACTGGTATCCTCTTGCTCCTCCAATAAATCAGGCAGAGGCTGCTGGTCTCAGCTCAGGAAACAGGAGATGCTGCGATTGCTCATTCCGCTTCACTTGAGAGGAAGGCGCTGGTGTGTGTGTGTGTGTGTGTGTGTGTGTGTGTGTGTGTGTGTGTGTGTGCACTAACTGCCAGCTTCAGGCTGAGCTGATGTATTCTGCATACTCAAAATGCTCCTGCCGGGTGGCGGCTTTTGCACAAAGACCCCCCAGCTTTTAGGGGAGGATTCATCCTCACTGACCTTGCTGCTGGGAATTCAGGCTGAAGTGAATGGCTCACTCTTCAATAGATTCAACAATCAATCAAATAAAGGAGATTGGATCAGTCTGAGATAGTGAAAGTACTCACTCTGGAAGCACCAAATTAAAAAAAGAAGAAAATCTCTGTTGAACATTTTACACCTGGAATTGATTTTTTTTTTCCTTTTAATTTCCTGTCATGGGCACCAAATCTAATTGATGAGTGTCGAAGTTCAACTTTCTGTGTTGTTTGCAGAGGCAACTCTGAGGTCTTATCTAGAGATCAATTCAAACCACTCAGTGCACAGACATCCGCACATGGAGATTGAGTAGCGACAAGCATATTGTGATGGTTGAACTAACTTCTTAAACTAGAGGTCCCTTGTCATAGTAAGGAAATTTGAGAAGAGAAGCACACTCTAAGTGGAAATGTATCTTTCTTTTTCAAATACAACAAAGCAAAATAAAACAAAAACTAATTAAACAAAAATTAAGAGAAAAACGTTGTTTATCTCTGTATTAATTAGAAGAATGTCCACTAAGACATTTTACCATTATACATTATGTAACTGTGAGTGAGTTCACTAAGCCTAAGAAGCTTCATCTGAATATGTGAAGCAAAGGAGTGGGACATCTATCCTGAGACACCTATGTAAGGCACAGAAGAGAAATGCTGTGTATACTAGGAAGGGTTAACCACTACGTTACAGATTAAAATAATAATAATAATGAATGTCCACAAGTACTGTTCAAAGTCCTATTACATTAGTTTGCTTCTTTTTGCTGTGATAAAACAACCTGGAGAAGAAATGATTCATTTTCATACACAGAACCCATTGCATCCTTCAGGGAAGCCAAAGCAGGAACCTAGGAACAGAACTGCAGAGGAATGGTGCTTCCTAGCTCACTTTTTCCTGACGTGCCCAGTTACATTTCTTACATAGAGTAGAGCCCCCTGTACAGAGATAACACCACCCCAGTAATCTGTTCTCTCCTCCATCAACTAGCAATCAAGAAAATGACTCACAGACTTGCCCATAGGTCAATCTACCAGAGACAATTCTTCAACTGAGGTTGCCTCTTCCCATGTGTTTCAAGGCGACACATTCAGCTAACTCTGCCAACTATGAAACACAATAAACCTTTCAAAGTTTATATGCTGAGTGACATTAGAAAGTTTCTCTGCTGTTCTCTCCAACCTTGCTGTGATTTCAGTCTGGTGTTCATCTATCTTAAAACCCAGATAAATTGACATGGAACAAAGGATCCCCTATGTGTGTTTTTCTACCTAAGGCAATAAAACAATTTCACTTTCAAAATTAATGTTTGTCATTAATAATATTTGGCCAGCCAACAGCAATGCAGTACAAGGAAAGAGAAATAGAGATCAGTATGTTGATAGAGTTAGTCATGGAGTGCCTGGCTCCTGGAGCTTTCTCTGTAATGATGGTGATGGTGGTCACCATAGAAAGAAGGACTAAGCAGCCCGCACTGGAAAGCAGCACTTCTGGAGCGCTTGCTCTATAGCGCAGGCACTGCTGGGAGCATAGCCCACGTGCTGATATTGTTGTACAGCATCACTAAGTGCACATTTTTATGTGAAGTTTAGACCTTGGATATCACAGTGTAGACGAAAATTACTGGCTAACAATCTTCCAAGGGGGCGTTTTTTAAAATATAAATTTCTGGAAATATAGCTTAGTAGTTCTAAACTTAGCAGGTCATGATCTCTTTAGGGTTCAATGACTTTCACAGGACTCACCGAAGATTATGGACAAAAAACAGATCCTAACATTATGATTCATAAGAGTAACAAAATTACAGTTATGAAGTAGTAGCAAAATTAATCTTATGGCTGGGGGCCATCACCACATGAAGAATTATATTAAAGGGTCAGAACCTCAGGGGGGTTAAGTACCCCCCCAAGTTCTCTTAAGAAAAACAAATAAAACTAACAAAACAAACAAACAAACAAACAAACAAAAAGAAACGCCTATATCACTTAGCTGGAAATCACTTCAAATACAACTATGTTGAACATATTAAGAAAACATTTCATGCTAAGCACTTATTCATTATTAACATTTACTATACTGCCTATACTACAGTTTTGTCTGGGAGAAAAAAACGACAGACAGAGAGATAGAGAAAGAGTAGAGCATTTTGAGGCAAAGAAACATATACTATATCTCTTAATTAGTTGAGGATGTGTTTCATAAATATACAGCTATGTCTCCATATAGTAACATCTTAATAAATCTCAATTAGTTTAGCAATAATGTTACAATATCATTAATTACCCTACCTTTCAGTTTGGTACTTGAGAAAATAATATATTTTGTATCATTTTCCTCTATAGGAGGTTATCTAACTTAGAGACAGGTATTCTATTTATTTATACTCTCTCCAAAATTATTTAATATCATCAGTTAAAGGGTTTTGTGTGCTGTGCATGGAGAACTGTAGTCTAACTTGATGTATAAACAGACTGTTACCTACCATCTTAACCAATCATAATCAGCCATATATGTTCATCTCTCCCAAGCACATACATACACTGCATTCATATCTATTCTCTATCTCATCTTTCTATCATCTAACATATCTACGTCTATGCCTATATCTATCTATATCTATCTATATCTATCTATATCTATCTATATCTATCTATATCTATATCTATCTATATATCTATACATCACACTCACATACATAGAGGGAGAGAGAAAGAAATGAAAGAGAGAATACAACACCAAATATAGAAGATAGTGTGAAATTAAGATGAAAATGTCAGATAAGTTATGGCAGGAATTGAAGGGGGAGATGCAGGATGTGGAAACTATATAGAGTGTGCTCATGTATGAAATCTCAAAGAAAATAGCAAACATCTTTTAAGGTTTTGAGTAAAATAGAAATAAAAAGAAACTTCTTCTACTCTATAGAGTGAACTCACACAATTTGACTGGCGTTATACTTTCCTGGGATAACATGCACTATTTCCTACTGGATCAGAAATAAAGCTAAGATGTCAGATTTTGTCACATTTGCTCAGTTTACCACCTAACCCATGCCAGAAAAGGAGAAGAAATAAAGGGAATATATTTAGAAAAATAAAGCACATAATTGCTGGCATAACAAATCCTGAGAAATCTACAAAACAAACAAATTAAGTGGAAATTTAGTATAAGTTTAGCCAGATGTCAATATATTTTGTGAATAAACAAAAGCCAATGTTCTTTTATACAGCAACAATGAAGATGTGAGAACCTAAATTTAACACAACAGAAAGCCAAGTAATAGGTGTATCATTAACTGATTATACATACAATTTACATTAGGCAAATTACAGCTATAATATCTTGAGACATATAATAGTTACACATTGGAGGATCAACACAAAACATCACAAATTGTTTCCAAATTGTTATGTAGTTTTTCTGTCAAAACTTTGTGCTTTCCTATAAATATCTAAGATTATTTGATATTTTATATGATATGGCAAACGATCAAGCAATTTTAAGAAATGCCATCTTGAAAGGAAACAAAATAATTCATTTTAAGATATCAGATGGCTGCAGTACTCCATAACTGTGAGAAACAGTACACATACACACACAGACACACAGACACACACACACACACACACACACACACACACAGAGAGAGAGAGAGAGAGAGACAGACAGACAGAGAGACAGAGAGACTGAGAGGATCAATGAAATAGAATCGAAAATTAAGAAGCAGATTTATATGAATATGTACATGGGCAGCAACTCTTGGTTTCCAGATCAATATAGAAGTTCACAGAGGAGGTATATGAATATACAAAGGAATAATTTATGACAGTAAGTAGATGGGTTAATCTGTATCAGTACCTTCTTATTGTCAGTGGATAACCACTGGTGAAAACTAGCCAACAATTAAACCACCTGTCTAATCACAGAGAGCCAAGTACTGTATTAATTGCCTCTGGATTATAGATGAGTCTTCAGGAAATATAAATCACAGACCCCTATCAATTCAGTAATCTCCTGAGTCTAACCCACCTAATGGTATCCAAACATAGTAAGGCAGGATTAAGTTGCTCTTCATGAGGATCTTGAAGAAAGATGAAGTCTATGAATGACTAGAGAAACTGTAGTTCTGATACAAAGAACTAGATGTTACAATTCTAAGGTCATGCTGGATGTGAAATCGCTGCTTAAGGTTATTATGCATTGCAGAGACACAAGATCACTCAAACTGCTGCAGCAATAATTTTAGTACCTGATTTGAGAGTAAAATTCTGAAACTCCCAATCTTTGCAGCCTATGGAGAGGGCTGGAAGACTCTATATGAGTAGTAGTGAGAAGGGTGGAAAGGAGGGAAAAGACATCTTTTTCCAAACTTCCTCTCCCTGTTCCATGTGACTATTCCCAGAAGAACGAGTGAATACTTTCCTAGCATGTGAAGTCCTAATATTGGAAGGTTTGGTAATTTCCTTCATGAAATCTTCCTTCCATCCAGCCTCTACTGCACTTCCTTGAAAAATGAGAAATGGGGCAGGGTGTCCTGGCATCCTGAGACAGTATTAGCTAATTCTATATTCTCTTTGTCTTGTCTGATATTTATTTGCTTGTTTGTTTATAGGGGGTCAGGGGAGAGAAAATAAAGTCAGTAGATAAAATGGCTTCTTTAAAAAATGGTGCCACAACAAGTAGAAATGCGAAGAAAAATGAACTTTGTTTGAAATTGTATAGCTGTGGGAAATCCAACTCAAAATAAATGAAGTTCTAAGTCTAGTCTGTAAAATCTCATACAAAAATGTAAATTTTCAGGACTTGAGGGAAACTCTAGCTTCACAGCCTGACAACAAAATTATGACAGGAAAAGAGATGGGGAAAAGAGGAAAATTAATCAGTAGAATCTCCTCTCATGTCATTAGAACATTGGCTCTGTTAAGACAATGCAGCAAACTCTATCATGTATATATATAATTTCAACAAAGTCAAAGATGCAAAGGACAGACAAAATTAATAAAACTCAATAGTTACCTAGCAGCACAATTTAAGGATAAGAAAAGAACAGCAAGAAATATTCAGAGTTAGCATTTAGGAATCTAAAATACCACAAAATCTCATGTAAAAGCATCATGCCTTTATGAAAGAAAAAATTTAAATCAGGGGTTTCAAAGTGGCTAAGTATAAAAATAGGGATCAACAAATATGGGTTAAGATCCAGAGAAATTGGCTCATTTATATTGCTAGTAAGGTTATGAGATTTTTCAGCATTCTGAAAAGTAATTTTTCATTTTTTTTAAAAAAAAAAAATCATTCATGCAGTTCTCATCTGGCACAGCAAATGAAATCCAGCACATCTATTCAAAGAAATGAAAACTCATGTTAACATGAAAATCAGTACATAGATATTTATGGCTGACTTAATCAGAATAGTCAATGCTGGAAACAACAAAGGTATGTCTTGTTATAATAGTTAAAACTAGAAGAAAACTGTGTGAGGACTGTATCATGATGCATTTTTTATTTTAAAAAAAGCAAACACAGTAATTCATAATGGGGAGATTTTTTTTCTAAAAGACCCTCTGGTTCTTAATCATAACTGATAAAATTTAATTCTTGTCCATGTCCTAATTTGGGTTTTTATTGTCCTGATGAAACGCTGTGAAAAAAGCAACATGAGGAGGAAAACGTTTATTTTTTCCTGAATTTCCACACCACTGTACATCACTGAAGAAACTCAGGACAGGAAATCAAATGGCAGGAACCTGGAGGCAGGAGATGATGCAAAGGCCATTGAGAGGTGCTACTTACTGACTTGCTCCACATGTCTTGCTTAGCCTGCTTTTTTGTAGAACATGAGTTTCTAGTTCAGAAGTATTCCTACCCACGATAAGCTAGGCCCTCCCCATTAATAACTAATTAAGAAAATATACTTCAGGATTGCCTAGAGTCCAGTCTTATGAAGGCATTTATTCAATTAAAGCTCACTGCCCTCCAGTGACTCAATTTTGTGTCAAGTTAAGATAAAAGTAGCCAGCTGAGAAATGACCCTTATAAACTTGATGTGTGAATACATCATTCTTGAGACACAGCCTTTTCTTTCTTGTTCATCCCCAAGATTATTCATTAATATAAATGCCACAATATAAAATATTTTTAACAAAGTTTCACAATCTTTAAAATCCAAACACTTTAAAATTTCATCTCCTTAAGAAAGGTTTTTTTTAAAGATGTGAGGTTTTTTTACTTATTCTTTTTTTTTTAGTTTTTTTAAATTCGATATATTCTTTATTTATATTTCAAGTCATTTTCCCTTTCCTGAATTCCCCCCTCCCTGAAAGTCCCATAAGCCCTCTTCCCTCCCCCGTTCCCCAATCCACCCCTTCCCACTTCCCTGTCATGGCATTACACCACACTGCTGCACCCAGCCTTTCCAAGACCAGGGGCCACTCCCTCCTGCCCCTTGGGCATCATTCGATGTGTGAATTGTGTCTTGGGTATTCCAAGCTTCTAGGCTAATATCCATTTATCAGTGAGTGCATACCATGAGTGTTCTTTTGAGATTGGGTTACCTCACTTAGAATGATGTTCTCCAGTTCCATCCATTTGTCTAAGAATTTCATGAATTCATTGTTTCTAATGGCTGAATAGTACTCCCTTGTGTATATATACCACATTTTCTCTATTGAGGGACATCTGGGTTCTTTCCAGCTTCTGGATATTATAAATAGGGCTGCTATGAACATAGTGGAGCATGTATCCTTATTACATGCTGGAGAATCCTCTGGGTATATGGCCAGGAGTGGTATAGTGGGGTCCTCTGGAAGTGTCATTCCCAGTTTTCTGAGGAACCACCAGACTGATTTCCAGAGTGGTAGTACCAGCTTGCAACCCCACCCAGCAGCCAGTGAGGAGGAGACAACCAGCACAGCCTGTATCCAGAGTTGATCAGGGCCTCAGAGGTACATACCCAAATACAACTACAAGAGAGTGGGTCTCAGCTGCCATCTTTGCTTCTGTGACTGTGCAACAGATTGGTAGGCAGGTTTCACCAGAGTAGAGGATCACTTGTGACACACCACACCAGGATTCCACCTGCAGTGAGGAACTCTGTAGCACCACAACAATTTGTGTCAGGAGAAAGCAGCTTACCCAGGGTTCCTGAGATAAGCCTACAGGCACACACACAGGAGGGGCAAGCTCCGGCCAGTGACAGCAGGCCCAACTAACATCAGAGATAACCAGATGGCAAAAGGCAAATGTGAGAACGTTGCTAACAGAAATCAAGGCAATATGGCACCATCCGAACCCGATTCTCCCACAAGAGCAAATCCTGCATACCCCAACACACCTGGATAGCAAGATTTGGATTTAAAATCACAGGTCATGATATTGATGGAGGGCATCATGGAGGGCTTCAAGAAGGACATAAATAACTCCCTTAAAGAAATACAAGAGAATAAAAATATACAGGGAGAAGCCCTTGAAGAAGTAAGGGAAAACAAAACAAATACAGGTGAAGGAATTAAACAAAGCCATCCAGAATCTAAAGAAGGAGGTAGGAACAATAATGAAATCACAAAGGGAGACAACTTGGGACATAGAAAACCTAGGAAACAAGTTAGGAGTCATGGATCTAAGCATTCACAACAGAATAAAAGAGATAGAAGAGAGAATCTAAGATGCAGAAGATACCATATAAAGCATTGATACAATAGTCAAAGAAAATGAAAAATGCAAAAAGCTCCTGACCCAAAATATCCAAGAGATCCAGGACAAAATGAGAAGACCAAACCTAAGTATTATAGGCATAGAAAAGAGTGAAGATTTTCAACTTAAAGGGCCAGTAAATGTCTTCAACAAAATTATAGAGGAAAACTTCCCTAACCTAAAGAAAAAGGTGCCCATGAACATACAAGAAGCCTACAGAACTCCAAATAGATTTGACCAGAAAAGAAATTCATCCCGTCACATAATAATTAAAACACCAAATGTACTAAATAAAGAAAGAATATTAAAAGCAGTAATGGAAAAAGGTCAATTAACATATAAAGGTAGACTTATGAGAATTACACCAGATTTCTCACCAGAGACTGTGAAAACCAGAAGAGCCTGGGTAGATGTCATGCAGACCCTAAGGGAACACAAATGCCAACCCAAACTGCTATATCCAGCAAATCTCTCAATTACCATAAATGGAAAAACCAAGTTTTTTTTATGACAAAAACAAATTTACACAGTATCTTTCCACAAATCCAGCCCTTCAAAGGATAATGAATGGAAAACACCAGCAAAGGGAGGGAAACTATACACAAGAAAAAGAAAGAAATGTAATCTCCTTTCAATAAACACAAAAGAAGATAACCACACAAACATAAAAATTACATAAAAATCATCAGGAAGCAACAATCACTGTTCTTTAATATCTCTTAACATCAATAGACTCAATTCCCCAACAAAAAGACATAGACTAACAGACTGGATTTGTAAATAAGACCCAACATTTTGCTGCATACAGAAAACACATCTCAGTGTCAAAGACAAACACTACCTAAAAGTAAAAGGCTGGAAAACAGTTCTCCAAGCAAATGGTCCCAGGAAACAAGCTAGAGTAGCCGTTCTAATATCAGATAAAATAGACTTTCAACCAAAAGTCATCAAAAAAGATACAGAAGGCCACTTTATACTCATCAAAGAAAAAATATACCAGAAAGAACTCTCAATTTTGAACATCTATGCCCCAAATACAAGTGTACCTGCATTCGTAATGGAAACCTTACTAAAGCTTAAAGCACACATCACACCCCACACAATAACTGTGGGGGACTTAAAAACCATACTCTCTTCAATGGACAGATCAGGGAAACACAAACTAAACAGAATCACAGTAAAACTAACAGAAGTTTTGGACCAAATGGACTTAATAGATATCTGTAGAACATTTCATTCTAAATCAAAAGAATATACCTTCTTCTCAGCACCTCATGGTACCTTCTCCAAAACTGACCATATAATTCTCACAAAACAGAAGTCAACATTATATAAAATGATCGAACTAATTCCATGCCTACTATCAGATCACTATGGAATAAGGGTGGTCTTCAATAGCAACAAAAACAACAAAAAGCCCACATACACATGGAAGCTGAACTCTACTCAATGATACCTTGATCAAGGAAGAAATAAGGAAAGATATCAAAGATTTTTTTAGATATTAATGAAGATGAAGGCACAGCATACCCAAATTTATGGGACAATGAAAGCAGTGCTAAGAGGAAAACTCATAGCTCTGAGTGCCTACAAAAAGAAGCTGGAGAGAGCATACACTAGCAGTTTAACAGCACCTGAAAGCTTTAGAACAAAACCTAATACACCCAAGAGGAGTAGAAGGCAGGAAATCATGAAACTCAGGGTTGAAATCACCCAAGTTGAAACAAAAATAACTATACAAAGACTCAACAAAAGTAGGAGCTGGTTCTTTGAGAAAAACAACAAGATATATAAACCTTTAGCCAGACTAATCAGAGTGCACAGAGACAGTACCCTAATTAACAAAATCAGAAATGAAAAGGGTGGAATAACTACAGAAACTGAGGAAATCCAAAAAATTATCACATCCTACTACAAGAAAGAGTTTTCAAATCTACTTTTGAAAATTGAAAGTCTATTTTAAAAATAAAAGTCTTCAAATGTGACTTCCTATAAAATATAAGATAAAATAAAATAAAATAAAAATTTAAACATTTTCTTACTTGAAGGAAGAACCAAGGAACTAGTCTATCAGGAGTCACCTGTTAATTACTCTTAGATAGTAACCATACTTTCTCCTACTCAGAGCACATTCCAAGAGGTTGTAAAACAATTAACAAAAGATCATAAAGAGGGAACTAAGGATTTATTAAAGGTGCTAGGACAGAAGATACAATGTGGACTGGGCTTATCTATACAAACCTCACTAATAATTTTAACTTTCAATAAACCTGTGGAGCTGTGACAGGTGATAACTGTTTACTCCAAATGGATATACATGTAAACATTCTCTGTCCTAAACTTCTATTTCAATTTATGATTGGAATTTTATGTGCATTTACTTGCAATGAACATTTTACCATGTGATCGTGTATTCTGAAAGATGTCTAAGGGTGAATGACAAGTAGAACAGTCAAGGGAACTGAACTGAGGAGAAGGTTTTAGACAGAACACTTTTAGACAGAATTGAACTCAAAAAGAATTTAGAAGTACATGCATAGCATTGGGAGAAAAGGCATTGAGAGTAAGAGCATTCCTGTGGTACCAGAGCAGGAGGAGAAAGCCAAATTAGAAGGAGCATGCAGAGTGGAATAATATAGAAACTATAGGTAACATAAAAAACCAAGAGAGTAATAAGCAGAATGCAGAGGAAACCAGGAAAAAAGAAGGTGCAGAGAGAACAAAAGAAGTCAGGCTTCTTACCATGGGACAAAAACAGTCTTTCTCTTAAAAATAAGGCAGGCTTAGCCTTATTAAAGGAACAAAGCTTTCTTCTTACAAACGAGTTTAATTCATATAGCATTAAAAGAGTAGAAACTTTATCTTTCTCAATGCAATAAAGATTGCAGTTCATTTTTCATCCAGAGTAAGTGAGTTCTTTCTGCACTGGTGCTTGGGCTTTTGCTCCAAATGCATATATAAGTATGGATGTGTGTGTATATAAGTATGTAATTGTGAGAATGTATGCAATCTGGAACCAACTGGTTTGAATGGAAATGTATAAATGCAGATATAAATGCGTGAATCTATATATGAATTTATGTGACTGTATGCTATTTGCTTATGTAAAGTTTTTCTTTCTGAGTGCATTATTCTCTTCTCCTGGTTCAATAGATGTTTACTGCTTCAAACTTCCCCCTAGCCTGACAAGCTAGAGGCTTCTGGAAAGTAGGGAAAAGGCTGAAGCAAAATTAATCCTTTACTTAACCTCCTGCTGTTTTAGGATGAGGTACTGCTAGAGACTTCCAGTTTCTGGCATCAGAGAAATACAAAAGGTAGGTCAGCTATATTAGCATAGTAACTTCGATTTTGATAAGTAAACCTTTTATTATTATAGAGCAGCCCTAAATATCTCATAAAACAAAGTCCTACCCTCTAATGATGCTCTTCCCCTTCTGCTGCCTCAAGAAGAACCAACAAGCAGGAAGACCCTGCCAGGACTGGCCCCAGGCAGAAGTCAAATCTGAGCAAAGTAAAACCAAACTCCAATTATATAGATAACTCAATACCCAATTTCTGGGATCCACTTCCACTTTGATCTTGTCTCCCCCAAAGGGCTTCAGTCATTTCTCTGCCTCTGTCCTCTGCATCATATACAATTTGTCTATGAGGCTCCAGCTGGCTCTACTGTATAGGCTCTGGTGGTTTTAGTGGTCATCCCATGGTACTGGGATCTCCAAAATGTTGGAGTCTTCTGCTTCAACTGGGTTGCACTTTCACCAATAGCCTCTCCTGGGCTCTCATCATGACTTGCCACACAGTGGCAAGATTCATCTGCTATCCATGATCCCTTCATACCTTCAAAACCAGTATCATTTGAGATATTCTTACATGTTTCCAAGTTCAGCTTAAGATACAACCTTGGCCACTTCTAGATTATAGCTTATCTCTGCTAACCCTGAGACCACACTTTCTAGAAAACTTCACCTCAATGATACTGATCTCTTCTTAATCAGGCTGATCTTTCAGCCCTGGCTGAATTAGCATCCATTGTCTCATTTAAGCTAAGGTTTTATTTTAGTTTTTGAGGACATTGGTTAATTATAGCTATTTATTCAGCTCCAGCTGACTAAATTTTGCTGATTGTCCACACAAAATGCCTGAAAGATTCTTTGCTTGCCTCTGAAACTTCACAAACCATGCCTCCATCTTTTGTATTGCTCTCAATATTTTTGTCTTCTAAGCTCCCAAAGAATAGCTCACCAACACATAATGGCTTTTCGTACCCAAAGATTCAAAGTCCTTCCACAGTTCTTCCAAAAACAAATGGTCAGAGCTGTCATATCAATATCATGCAATTCTGGTAGCAATATAAGCCCCAGCTAGGCTTCTATTGCTTTAATAAAGCACCATGACCAAAGCTACTTGGCAAAGAAAGGGAATTTTTTGTTTATATTTCAAATTGATGTTCATCATTGAAGGGAGTCAGATCAGGAACTTAAACAGGACTGGAACCTAGAGGCAGAAACTGATGCAGGAGGCGTCCTGCTTACTGGCTTGCATTCCACAGTGTATTCAACACACTTTCTTATAAAAACAAGTACCTCCAACCAGGGTACTTGTTTTTATCAACAGTTTTAATCAACAAAATTGAGCTAGGCCTCCATGAGTCAACTACAAATTAAGAAAATGCCTCCACAGGATTGACTATAGTCCCTTATAGAGGTATTTTGTCAATTGAGGCTTCTCTTCAATGATTCTAGCTTATATCAAGTTACCATAAAAGTAGCTAGTACAGTCCCATAATTCAAAATAGATTCTTCATCAAAACTTCTTCCTTTCTCTTCTTCCTTTTTCTTCTTCATCTAATCTTCCTCTTCCTTTTCTCCTATCCAGGGTATATACTATCATGTAGCCCAAGGTGACTTCTGACAGTTCCTGTATGGCAGCTCTGGGAGGGGAAGCACAACACAGTTCT
Source organism: Apodemus sylvaticus (assembly GCF_947179515.1). Classification (NCBI taxonomy): domain Eukaryota; kingdom Metazoa; phylum Chordata; class Mammalia; order Rodentia; family Muridae; genus Apodemus; species Apodemus sylvaticus. Next base: position 112,051,088 of record NC_067472.1, read on the forward strand.
AGGCACTGGAGCAATACTAACAGGTCATGGGTCTCCACAGGTGTTTATGGTTGCTAGATATGAGACTTGTTTGTATAATAATATACATAATTTACTTTATGTTCCTCCTTCAGGAAATCTCTCCCTGCCTAAATTATTGGGGAAATGTTCTCCTTGTCAAGACTAATGACTCCATGGTAATTAGAAGCAGCATGAGTCTGGGTGTGTCTAATGTCCTTAGCAAAATGGTAAGTGCTATAACCTTCAGGACAGTCTTCAAAGCTATGAAAAACAGTCCTAAAAGCATGAGTTCTAAAATATATAGAGACAGGATTTCTCAATTATGCAAAATATAAGAATACAACATGAATTATTGGAGGGACTTCACAGACATAAAGTAACAGGGAGAACTCTACTATGAGCCAGCTTTTCACAAAGATATTAGGTAAAAAATAAAGAGATTTGGAAAGTGGTGATCACAAGGTAAATGTCTAGACCAATAAGTTTGCTGTTAGTACTTACAAAGGCAGGTCAATTGCTGAGATCAAGGTCAACCTGAGATAGAGCTAGTTTAGGCTCAGGAAGAATGGTAATGGTGATCTCCAAGCTGGATCCCATCCTCCTAGCTTATTGTTTGTGCTTACAAAGGCAGCCAAATCTTTGAATTCATTGCTCCTGCTCTGTCTAAAAATGTATTTGCTGTCCTTTCTAAGAATCACAGGGATAAAGCCATAAAATGCTGATTCATGGGATAATCACGAGGGAACTTTGGGGTGAATGATTGAATTGATATGAAAATAAAAGACTGAGCTTTTGTCCGCATGAGCTGATATGTTTGAAGATCTCTGGAGTCTCAAGCAGAACACAAGGAATCAGCTTGTACCCCACAATTGACATTGAATCACTCATTTTGCCACATCCAAACACCCCTTCCTCAGAACCCCTTTACAAGCCAAAGCTGGACCTTGGCAGACCTCCAATTATAATCACCCTGTCCTAGTTTACCAAGTACTGAGACTACAGTTGTGACTCAAAACAACTTCCTTATATACTGTTTCTAAATAAGATCAGATAGGCTATTTTGAGGTTTTCTGCTTTACCCTATTAATTAGTATACTCAAGAATATCCTTATTTTCATTTCAATTGCATTGAGATGGGCATTACCACCTTGGAATATAATTGTTTTTCAGTGGCCTTTCTTCCTAATATATTAAGTCCCTATATATTCATATTATATGATATTTATGATTACTAGAATAACACAAAAATGTGTTAGATTTCTTTTGGTTAAATCACATTGCATTTATAAATAAATATAAGGATACATACACATAAAATATAAGATAATTTTTCTTTAAGGAGAAGGAATTTGTTTTTGTTTCTTCAAGCCACTTTTGTGGCTTACAGGAATGTTTGATATTTTTTATTTAAGACATTTTTACTAACGTTATTCCCTACAACTTTATTACTATTGTTATTATTTAATGAATTTTATAACCTAACTGATACTTATCCCTGCACAGTTTAGATAATAATGCTGTACCCTATGATATTATTGAATTCTTATTTTTAATACAGCTTTATTTATTCTCAATGGTTTTTCATGCATACTATCTTGCTATCCATAACCTGAGTTTGCATCTAATTCAAAACTATTGTACCTGCCCTTGTACAGAATTCAGAATGAATAATTTTCTAGTATGACATTAGAATATGTTAGCTAATGTTTTGTTTAAGATGGGATATTGGAAAGTTTCATTGTTCTTTCTCCATATAATACTTTTGTACATATGTGTATATCACTATCAAGACTAGATGGCATGGTAACACTGGTACTATTTAAAGTAAGTCATATGTTTAATTTTGTATATTCTGGAAAATTTTAAAAGATTAAATTTATTAGCTTTTCTTTTAAGTGAGTGAGTTTTTGCCCTCAAATATGTATGTGTTCCATGTGCCTCCTGTACCTGCAACAAGAAGGTGTTGGACCTTCTGGAACTGGAGTTAGAAAATTGGGATCAACCATGTGGGTGTGAGAAAATTAATACTAGTCCACTATAAGAGCTCTAAGTGTACCTAACCTATTGAGCTTTCTCACTGGGTCTTTTTAACATTGTACCAGAAAGTAAAAGGCACAGCAAAATGTATAAAAGGTCTTAAATTAGAGAAAGCATGTGTTAAAAGTCATTCATAACAGAATGATAGCATAGAAAAGTCACAAAAGATCAACAACAAATTTATAACATAATAAAAATTCAAAATGTCAGGCATATATATTTATATTTTAAGTTAAGAAAGAATTTTTACAATTAAAACACACAATTAAATAAATTTTAAGTAATGGGCAAAATCACACCTTGTATTAGATCTCAACTAAAGGGTTTAAAACAAAGTGACCACAGGCTAAAATGCTAAATAGTGTTCATTTTAAATTTCTTCCTATATTATCCATCAGATTTCATTGAATTTCAATAATAATCACTGCTAAGATTTTAATAGGAACTGCCAATTTAAAGCTAAAATTAATAAGGTAAGAATAATGACTTAGGATACAAGAGACTTATGAGATAGATTGATGCTTTAGGAGGTGAGTGCTACAGAGAAGACACCATCTGTTCCAGTGCACTTCTTATCCTAGCACACCATCTTCCAGGAGGCCTGAGGATGACAGCAAAGCTATCAGAACACCACCTCTCTCTCTCTCTCTCTCTCTCTCTCTCTCTCTCTCTCTCTCTCTCTCTCTCTCTCCTCTCTCTCTCTCCTTCTCTCTCTCTCTCTCTCTCTCTCTCTCTCTCTCTCTCTCTGTATGTGTATGCTTATGTATAGGTGTGTGTGTGTACTATCAGTAAAGGACCCAAACAAACAAACAAACAAACAAACAACAAACAAAAATCCTGGAAATTGTCATCAGAGAAACAAATGCATTTTATTTAGCTGGAAATATTTCCATTCCCAGTTTAAAGTTAGAGGAGTGCAAATTCTCAGAATATAAGGTAATAACAGCAGATACATTCATGAAAATACGATGTTAAAATTTGAAACAAGTTTGATTTCTTTTACTAGTAAGATGCTCACAGGTTAAGAAAAGAGGCTAACCATATTTTTGGTTTTCTCAGTATGATATTCAAATTTAAGTAATGGTCTTTAGAAACAAGTATTTTTGCCCATATTCCATCACATTATACAAAAAATAAATAAAATTTTATTTCTATTATTTGCATACTAATAACATATCTTTTCTATTTCACAATAAGTCTTATATGGAAATTATCATTTCCACATCATATCAACTTTATCCATCTTTTAATCTAGCATACATTATATTCTGATAAAGTGACTACTAAATCTTCCACAATCTAACTGAAGTCAATCATAGTGTTCTATGACAGTTCTTAATGGAATTTTATCACAATACAAAATGTCTTTTTCTCTTTAAAGGAAAGTGCTAGGATAAGAATGTTTGCTATCTTCAATAGTGAAATGGTAAATGAATTTGCTAGATCAGGAGGTGTGACATTTGAATGTTTGATCTACAAAGATAAAAATAAGTTTTAATTTTTATTCTTTCAAAAATATTAAACCATATAAAATTAGTGCCTAACCATATATCAGGCAGGCACTTTGCAAGTCACCCTGTGGGTAAAGAAGAAATAAAAATAAAGCCAGAAGAAAAATGCTTTATATTATTAAAGGTTATGAAAACATCCATACAGGACAGTGTAATAATATTGACCAGAGAATGGAATGTCCTTTTTATATGAAAAAATAAAAAAGCCTACCCACAAGTGCTGTAATAAAACTTTATTGTATCTTATATCAAGACAGACATTAATCACTGAAGTGTCAAAAAACACAATTTCTGGGTTCAGTTAAATATGAGGAGGAGTCAACACTCCTATATTTAGATCAGATGTCAGGAGCAATCATCCACAGTGATTATTTGGTACAGATCACATCAATCAAAGGGATTCAGCGCTATAGAAAAGAAGTCCAAAGAACCAGTGCAAGCACACCAAAATCCTGTGGGAATGAAAAAGTTCTCTTGTTGGAATTTAGAGAATAATTCTCAAGTGCAGAGCTTTGAACTTCAGGGTGAAAGTTAAGTTACTAAATGAAGGGACAAGTACTCAAAAAAATGTAAGCAGTAGTAATGAGCTCAGTTTTCTATTTTGAACACTCTTTTTGCTTGGTAGAGTTTAATTTTTATAGTGAGAAAGAAAGCTAAGACTTCAAAATGGAAAATGCCATTGTTTGCATTTGAGAGTACATACGCATGCACATACACACCCATATATGTATACACATAGGTAGTTATATATACATATATAATCTAATTACCCTATTTATATCAATCTAGCCTAGTTTCTCAAACATGAACTTCAAGTGTTCTCACCCCAATGTTGAAAATATCTCATGACTTCTTTTTTCACAATCTGTCCAGTGATCTGACCTCAGATCAGTTTGTTCATATCAATTGTCTTTCTGGAGAGAAGGAGAAAGGGCAGGTAGTGAAAGAGTAAGACAATTAAAGGATAAGAGAGAGAGGAGGGGGCAAACATCCTCTTTTATTGTGAGTCAGGCTGTGGCCAGGTAACTAGTAGAACCTAAAAGGAATGTTAACACGTATGGTTACTTTATGGGTAACATTTTTTTCTTTTATTGAATATGTGTCTGTGTGTGTGTGTGTGTGTTCATCCTATAATATATCCTGATTATGAATTCCTCTATACCTCACCTTACATCTGTATTCCACCCTTGTTCTCTCTCTGCCTAGAAACCAAATTTTTAAGGAATAATAATAAAAAAATAAGAAAAACATAACTGGAATAAGACAAAGCAAACAAACAGAAGAAAAAGAACCCAAGAAAAGGCACAAGAAATAGATATAAACACAGAGACTTAGTTTTTTGAAAACTCGGGAATCCCAAAAACATAAAACTGGAAGCTTCAATATCTACACAAAGGATCTGTAAGAGAGAGAAAGAAAGAAAAATAAAAACATAAAATTTTAAAAAAATAAAAGAAAAAGTCCTATCAGGACATTATGAGGCATGAAACCTCCCAAGATGAAGTTGAGTTCATTTTGTGTTGGCCATCTATAGCTTGGCATGAAGTCTACCCTTAAGAGCAATTTGTTCTTTAGTTAGACTTCTTTGACAGAAACTAAATTTTCAGCACAATTAGAGAATACTTTTGAGTTACAGAAGGAGACACGTGTCCACTTTTCTTTTCAGCTTAGGACCCCATCTGGTACAGATGCATTCAGGCCCTGAGCATGCTGCCTTGGTCTCTCTGAGTTCACACGGGCAGCTATCTTGTATTTAGAAGGCCTTCTTTTCCCTGCTTTTTTCCATCTCCCCCAGGTCTTAGTGTTCTTTTTTTCCCTTCCTCTTCTGCAAGTTCCCTGAGCCCTGAAGGAACTGTCTGTAGAAATGGTGAAATCTGCTGAAGGGTCTGGTGTTTAGAGGTGGAAACACAGTGAGAATAATATCACTACTCTCAGATGATAGCGAGGTGCCTTTAAGGAAAAAATAGGTTTTGAATTTGAAGGAGAGCAGGGAAGCATACATGTGAGGATTTGGATGGAAGGGAGTAATGCCATAATAAAAAAGTGAAAAACGTATTGATATTTGTTTTAAAACTTAAATAAGCATATTCTTTGTCTATAAAGAATATCTAAATCTTTCAACACTAAATCTTTGAAAGAACATATCTGAGCCTCCCTAAGTCCTCAGACCTGAGAAAACAAAAGCAGCTAGTCTCATAAGAGAAGTTCAGGACTTCCACACCTGAGAAATCAAAGCCACGATGACATTTCATGAAATTGCAAGGCAGTGTGCTGTAAGAAAAAAGCCTTTGCAGTAATAGCTCCTTGGGCTGACTGAAAGAAAAACATATCCCTTTCTGATAAAAAAAAAAAAAAAGAACCACCATCAACAACATTCATATTCCTATCATGTAAAATATCATGCATGCAATGTCTATAACACAGGCTGCATCCTAAGGAAAAAGGGTCAACTTTAGAGGACAGTAACTGGAGTAGTTAAACGGATAGTGCAGATGATATATACATACTAAATATATACATAAATACATACGTTTTATGCGTGTTTGTATATTTATATGCACATCTTGCATATACTTAATATATATGTATTATTATATATTGCACTATGTTGATATATAATATGTATTAGAAAATTATTTTAGAATGTAAAAGTTTTACAAGTAAAGGAAAATATAGATAAGCTGTATAAAATGAGGAATAGTAAAGCTTATCTATACAAGTCAATTCACAATACATAATTACAAAATTGTCATACGTCATTGGAAAAAGTTCCAAGATCATATTAACTAATTTATCATGCATTAGGAGAAATCTTCCAAACTGAAGCCCATGTGAAACAGGAAATGAAAGGGAGCAAAGCGCAAGAAACACATATGGAAAATTATCAGTCTAACATATATGATATTTGATACGCAGAAGAAGAAGAGGAAGCACATGATGTTTTTTTCTGCTTGTTTGGTTGTTCGGATGCTTGTGTTTACATGTGTATGTGTATGCAAACGTGTGTCTATGCATTTGGCATCCACAAGTTGAGGTCAGGTATCTTCCTCCTTGGTTCTCCATATTATTGTTTTGGACATTCTTTCACTGAACCTGGAGCTTGCTGGTTTCCTTAGACTATTTAGCTGGTGAACCCGAGGGTTCTTCTAGTTATTGACTCCCCAAGATGAGAATTAGAGCTGTATGCCATAGAGCCTGACCTTAGTATGGAGGTCCTGGAGATCAGACTCAGGTTCTTATTCTACATGTGAGAATATTCTCCTCAGAAGCCATATCCCTTACTACAGCACACAATGTTTGCAACACACAGATGGCTTCTCCTATATAACTTCCTTTGGTTGGTACAGTCTATAATCAATTATCATTGTGGATGATTGTGCCTGACATGTGATCTTAAGTATATGAGAGTTGACACCTTGTCATGTCTAATGGAACTTTAGAAATTATAGTTTTTGACAGCTGATACAAAACATAGAAACACAAAGAGGTTTTTTTAAAAAGACAAATAAATATACCTAAGGACAGTATAGTAAAATAATTGCTGGGAAACAAAGAGGAAATCTTCCCGGGGTTCTAAGAAAACAAAGTTCCCTAGTGAGACGGTAGAGTTGAGAGTTGTCCCAAGATGATACAATTTTCTATCTAAAATGACAAGAAAGGATGAAATCCACACCAACCTCAAAAGTGTACACTGAAGTCATGTTCAACAAAAATTAGATAGTATATTATATAATAAGTATAAGACAACTAGATACTGACTATTTAGACTACAATGTACATGGCACTGAACAGAAATTTAAAAAACACATGAATTGGAAAAGTATACAAATATAAATATTTATTTAAATTTGGGAGAATTTGAAACAATAGCAAAGCACTGGAAGTGTGACATATTTCAAAGGACTTACATCACATTCACAGGACTAGGAAAGTGGTATAGGTCACATTTCAAGATAAATTATATTAATTACCCACAGTAATGTGAACTCACAAACAAAATTATAAAATACATGATTACGCTTTGAAGAAACAGGACAATGTTTTAAGTGAACTAAAAGTATAAATTTAAGACAAAGTTGTGGTGAATGAAAACACAAAAGTTCATAAAAAATAAGTTCATAAAATATATTTGACATAAATATTCAGAGAAAATTGGCATGTTTATATATTGCTAATGTATGTTTTGGGGGAAATAAATATTATTTGGAGATCTTTTAATAATATTTTAAAACTTAAAGTACATAATAATATATTAGAATTTATTGACGAACATAAATTAAGCAGCATCAATATCAACAGATTTGTAAAGGAGGCATATGAATTTGAAAAAGTTAGCAGAGGAATTGGAAGAGAGAAGGGGGTACATGATGTAAATAAAATTCATGAGTGAATTTTCCAAAATCTTCAATTAAAAACCAAAGAGAAATAACAAACAGAAATAGGTAACTGTCTTAGTCAGGGTTTCTATTCCTGCACAAACATCTTGACCAAGAAACAAATTGGGGAGGAAAGGGTTTATTCAGTTTACACTTTTACATTGCTGTTCATCACAAAAGGAAGTCAGGACTGGAACTCAAGCAGGGTTGGAAGCAGGAGCTGATGTAGAGGCCATGGAGAGATGTTCCTTACTGGCTTGCTTCCCCTGGCTTGCTCAACCTGCTCTCTTATAGAACTCAAGAACACCAGCCCAAAGGTGGTACCACCCACAAGGGGCCCTCCCCACTCAATCACTAATTGAGAAAATGCCCCATAGCTGGATCTCATGGAGGCACTTCCCCAACTGAAGCTCATTTCTCTGTGATAACTCCAGCCTGTGTCAAGTTGACACACAAAACCAGCCAGTACAATTGACCCCTTTTCAACTTGACTCATAAACACATCACTATTAAGCCTCAACCCTTACTTTCTTATTCACCCCCAAGATCTAAATTACTTTAAAAGTCCCACAGTCTTTACATATTAAAAGTTCAATCACTTTAAAATGTCCAATATCTTTAAAATTCAAAGTCTTTTAAAAATTCAAACTCTCTTAACTGTGGGCTCCACTAAAATACTTTCTTCCTTCAAGAGGGAAACATATCAGGGCACAGACACAACCAAAAGCAAAATCATACTCCAATGGTTCAATGTCTGGGATCCAAGTCACGATCTTCCGGGCTCCTCCAAGGGCTTGGGTCACTTCTTCAGCTCTGCCCTTTGTAGCACACAGCTTGTCTTCTAGGCACCAGCTTCCTGTACTCCACTGCTGCTGCTGTTTTGGGGGCCATCGCATGGCACTGGCATCTCCAAAACACTGCTATCTTCCACTATAATTAGGCTTCACCAATAGCCTCTCATAGACTCTCTTCATGGTGACAAGCCTCTGCTCCTATGTATGACCCCTTCAAGTCCTGGGCTGTCAATTGCAACTGAGGCTGCACCTTCACCAATGGCCTTCCATGTCCTCTCATTGTGCCAAGAACCTCAGCTGCTCTTCATGACCCCTTCATGCCTTCAAAACCAGTACCATCTGGGTGACTCTTACACAATACCAAGTCCAGCCACAGCACAAAATACAACTGTGGCTATCTCTGGAACCTACTCTCTGTGCTCTCAGAAAACACTTCCCAGAAGATTTCACCTCAGTGCTGAGGTTGGAGTGAGTTGAGGGTGCTGAGGCTGAAGTGAGTTGGTGGGGTGAGTGGGTGGAGGAGCACCCTCATAGAAGCAAGGGGGAGAGGAGAGGATATGATATTTGTGGAGGAGAAACTGGCAAGGAGGATAGCATTTGAAATGTAAATAAAATAACCAATAAAAAAGAAAATATAACCACACTTACTACCTTTCACAAAACTTAAGCCCAAGTGGATCAAGGACCTCCATTGAATGTTTTTGATACAGAAACTTGGTGAACCCAGAACTCACAGGGTGGCAAGATTGGCCTACCAGAAACTTCTGGAATCTTTCTGTATATGCTAACCACTATTTTAGTAACATGCAAGCACTGCTAAATCTGGAATATATATATATATATATATATATATATATATATAGTATGTGTTTATGTGTATGTATATGATGTGTATGTATATGATGTATATGTATATGTATATATATATATGCTCTGGGAATTCAAACTGAGGTACCCATTCTTAAGCAATAAACATATTCGTCAAAGAGACATCTTTCAAATCCTGGATTTATATATTTCTTGATGCACTTATTATCTGATCAACTGTAACTCTATTCCAGTTTCCATCTTAGTCTGGTCCATACTTATATAGGTCTTCTCATTTAATGACTTTTGTTAAATGAACATCTATACAAAGAGCCTGACTGTTTTAATACTGTTGGAGATACTAGTTAAATGAAAATATTTAAGGAAAAATGTGTGCAGTGATTTTTTTCCACAGGAATTTTACTTTCAGCTATCATGGTCTTTCAAATAGATTTAAGTTTAAGATAAGACAGTTTACCTTCACCAAGATCAATTTTAGAGATAAGTCCTTGGCTTTTATTGAAAGTCACTACCTGAATGAGCAACATAAAGGTGCTATTTATTAACAATAACCATGTTATTGCAGATGTTACAGCAATGAGATTTTCTCCATAAAGTCACACATAAGAAATCTATTAGAATTCAGTCATGAAAAATGTGTTATTTCTGTAACTAATGGAAATATTTGCTCCCTGAATTATGTACTATTTTGTGTTGGCTGTGAAGAAACTTATATCAAGTTTGAATGTCAGTACTGAAATTATTTTGCTCATTAAAGTTAGCACATGTTGAGATTTATTCTAGTTGGCTCTATTTTCTCTGTTGATACATTATGATTAACTGTAACATTTTTAGAAACAATTTAATCCCTGTTCTCCCTCTCCCTTCTTTTTATTCCCTCTCTCTCCATCCTTTCCTTCCTCCCCTTCAGTTTCTTCATCTCTCCTTCAATTCTTCCCCCTCTCTGTGTATTAAAAGATTATCAGCATGAACTTGCTTTATTTTCTAAAACATGATTGACACTTAAGAGTTTCAAATAGGTTTTTCTTCTCCTATGAAAAGTCCAAATGACATAACAATAACAAATGATCCCTGCCTTCTGCTCTTTTTATAAAACAATGTTATTATTCTCAATATGAAAAGTGTTATTAAGCATTTCCAATAAAAGGGCTATGTATGCCATGTCTTCAGGAAAAACTGTTAATAGTTGTTAAAATAGAAACTATTATGAACTATAAATTATATTCATGGTAATTCCAATGGTTGTTCCTTTCTTTGGGAAACTTAAATGATTAAATTATTTTAAATTATGAAAGGAGAAAAGGGCAAAAGTGATTCAGTGGTCTTGCAGAGTGTGTATAAAAGAGGACAATTGAGTAAAGTCAAAGCATCTCTAGAAGGAAAATTCTGTCAAGTGCAAACATGGAATTAAATTTGGTGTATGTGTGTGTGTGTGTGTGTGTGTGTATGTATTCACTGTAAATTTCATGTTTATTATTTGCATTTCTATATAGATCTATAACATACACTCATTACAGTGTATATATGTAGAGTAAAAGATACATAAATTTTTGCATATCACCATCTCATTACTTGGGTTATTACATATAGCATTTAGTTATGTCTCAACCTATAATCCTTTCCCACCTATCAAGAAGTAATCACTGCCTGAGTCTTTTGACATTGGTATTTACTTATTAATTAATATAGTTATACTTGTGTCAACACATAAACATTTAATACATATTCATATTGGAATCCCTATTCATGTAAATCCCATCATTTAGTAATCAGTCTGGCACATACTATATATTTCTCTCATTTTTCTAGGTCACATTCCAGATTTTTTCCTACTCCCGGTCCACCCTCTGACTGTTCTCCATCCCCATCTTCACGAGTATGTCCATACACCCCCATTTCCCACCCAATGAGACCTCTAAACTCCCTCGGAATTCCATTCTCTTGAGGGTGATGTTCATTTTCTCTGACTGTACCCAGACCTGGCAGTCCTTTGTTGTTTATATGTTGGGGGGGGGTCTCAAATCAGCTGGTGTAGGCTGTCTGGTTGGTGGCTCAGCGTTTGAGTGTTTTCAGGGGTGCAGGTTAGTTGATATTGCTAGACATCCTATGGAGTCACCCTCCTCTTCAACTTCTTCCACTTTTTCCCTCATACAACCACAGGGTCCTCAGCTTCTGTCCATTGGTTGGGTGTAAGTATCTGCATCTGACTCTTTCAGCTTCTTGTTGGGCCTCTTGGAGGGCAGCCATGGTAGGCTTCTGTCTGTAAACATACCAAAACATCAGTATCACTATCAGGCTTTGGAGACTCCCCTTGAAATGGATCCCAATTTGGGACTGTCAGTGGACCTCATTTCCATCAGTCTCTTCTCTTTTTTGTTTCTGCAGTTCTTTAGACAGGAAAAATTCTGGGTCAGAGTTTTTGACTGTAAGATTACAACCCCATCTCTCCACTTGATGCCCTGTCTTCTACTGGAGATGGAATCTACAACTTCCTTCTACCCAGTGGAGGGCATTTCATCTAAAATCCTTCCCTTTGAGTCCTGAGAGTCTCTCACTTCTCAGGTCTCTGCTGCATTCTAGAGGGTACAGCTACCTCCTAAATCCTGAGGTTACTAGTTTTCATTCTTTCTGCTGGCTTTCAGCAGTTCAGTCCTGTTTTCCACCCTACACCTAATCGTGTTTCTCTTTTCACCACCCTGTTCCTTCTCCCACCAAAGTCCCTACCTCCCTGCATACTCTCCCCCCCCCCCCATGATTGCTTTCTTTTCCCTCCAAAGTGGGATTGAGGCATTCTCACTTGGGCACTCTGACTTGTTAACCTTCTTGAAGTCTGTGGATTGTATCCTGAGTATTCTGTAAATTGTTTTCTAATATCCACTTATTAGTGAGTGCATACCATTTATGTCTGTTGAGATTGAGTTACCTCACTCAGGATCATATTTTCTAGCTCCATCCATTTGCTTGCAAAACCATGATGTCCTGTGTCTTAATAGCTAAATACAATTCCATTGTGCAAATGAACCATATTTTCTGTATCCATTCTTCTGTTATGGGACATCTGAGTTGTTTCCAAATTCTGGCTATCACAAATAAGGTCACTAGGAATATAGTAAAATTTTGCACCAGGGAGCTGGGAGACTCAACAGCCTTCTGTGCATAGCTGGCCAGGATGGTGTGATCTCCCAGCACGCTTTCACTTTTGAGCACAGAGGTGAGATCTCCACCTTCTCTCTGGAAGGAGCCCAGCTAGGAGCACACAGGGCCTAAGATCAGTGGAGCAGAAGTCTTCCTGCCCACCTCCATTTGCACCTGGGAGCCAGGAAACTCCACAGTCTTCTATGCATAGCCTGCTAGGAGAGAGAAATCTCCCAGCAGTGCTTTCACATGTGAGCTCAGAGGAGTAAGGACACAGGCTTACAGGTCCACAGGAGGAACGAACTCCAGCCAAAGACAACAATACCAACTATCACCAGATGGTGAAAGGTAAGCACAAGAACCCTACCAACATAAACCAAGGCAACATGACAACATCAGAACCCAGTTCTCCCACCACAGCAAGTCCTGGATACCCCAACACACCGGGAAATCAAGAGTTGTATTTAAAATAGTATTTCATAATGCTGATAGAAGGCTTCAAGAAAGACTTAAATAACTCCCTTTAAGAAATACAGGAGAACATCGGTCAACAGGTAAAAGCCCTTAAAGAGAAAACACAAAATTCCCTTAAAGAAATACAGGAGATCATGGGTCAACAAGCAAAAGCCCTTAAACAAGAAGCACAAAAACCCTTAAAGAATTACAGGAAAATCCAAACAATCAAGTGAAGGAACTGAACAAAACCATCCATGATCTAAACATGAAAGTAGAAGCAATAAAGAAATCACAAAATGAGACATCTCTGGAGATAGAAAACCCTGGAAAGAATTCAGGAGTCATAGATGCAAGCATCAACAATAGAATACAAGAGATAGAAGAGAGAACCTCAGGTGCTCAAGATACCATAGAAAACATTGACTCAATAGTCATAGATGAAGAAACCAAGATATTCCATGACAAAACCAAATTTACACAATATCTTTCCCCAAACCCAGCCCTACAGAGGATAAAAGGGGGAAAACACCAATACAAGGAGGGAAACTATACCCTGGAAAAAGCAGGATAATAACGTTCTTTCATCAAACCCAAAAGAAGATAACCACTCAAATATAAAATTAACATCAAAATGATAGGAAGCAATAATCACTATTCCTTAATATCTCTTAACATCAATGGACTCAATTCCCCAATAAAAAGACATGGACTAACAGACTGGATACATAAAAAGGCCCCTACATTTTGCTGCATACAGGAAACACACCTCAGTGTCAAAGACAAAAACTACCTTAGAGTAAAAGGCTGGAAGACAATTCTACAAGCAAATGGTCTCAGGAAAGAAGCCAGAGTTGCCATTCTAATATCAGATAAAATTGACTTTCAACCTAAAGTCATCAAAAGAGACATGGAAGTACACTTCTTGCTGGTGGAAGGAAAAATCCACCAAGAACTCTCAATCCTAAAAATCTATGCCCCAAATGTAAGGGCACCCTCATTCATAAAAAAAAAACTTTCCTAAAGCTCAAAGCACACACTGCAACACTGCACCTAACACAATAATTGTGGGTAACTTCAATACCCCACTCTCCTTAATGGACTGATCAGGAAAACAGAAACTAAACAGGGACACAGTGAAAGTAATTGAAGCTTTGGACCAATTGAATTTAACATATATATATATAACATTTCATCCTAAAGCAAAAGAATATACCGTTTTCTCAGCACCTCATCACACCTCTCTAAAATCGATCATATAATTGGTCACAAGCCCGACCTCAGCAAATATAAGAAGATCGAAATAATCCCATGCCTCCTATCAGATCACTATGGAGTAAAGTGGTCTTAAATAGCAACAAAAATAAAAAACAGAAAGCCCACATAAACATGGAAACTGAAAAATACTCTACTCAATGATACCTTGGTCAAGGAAGAAATAAAGAAAGAAATCAAAGACTTTTTAGAATTTAACGAAAATGAAGGCACAATATATGCAAATCTATGGAACATAATGAAATCAGTGCTAAGAGGAAAACTCATAGCCCTGAGTGCCTCCAAAAATAAAATGGAGAGAGCGTGCACTAGAAGCTTAACGGTACAACTGAAAGCCCTGGAACGAAAAGAAGCTAATTCACCCAGGAGGAGAAGAAGACGGAATCATCAAACTCAGTGCTGAAATCAATCAAGTAGAAATAAAGAGAACCATACTAAGAATAAAAAACGAACAAATAAACAAACAAACAACAACAACAACAAAACAACCAGGAGCTAATTTTTGGAAAAAATCAGCAAGATAGATAAACCCTTAGCCAGACTAACCAAAGGGCACAGAGACAGTATCCAAATTAACAAAAATAGAAATGAAAAGGGAGATATAGCAACAGAAACTAGGGAAATTAAAAAAAAATCAGATCCTACTACAAAAGCCTGTACTAAACACAAATGGAGAATCTGGAGGAAATGGACAATTTCTTAGACAGATACAAAATACCAAAATTAAATCAGGCTCAAATAGATCATTTAAACAGTCCCATAACCCCTAAAGAAATAGAAGGGGTCATAGAAAGCCTTCCAACCAAAAAAAAAAAAAAATGCACAGGACCAGATGCTTTTAGTGCACAATTCTATCAGACCTTCAAAGAAGACTTAACACCAATGCTCTTCAAACTATTCCACAAAATAGAAACAGAAGGAACACTACTCAAATCATTCTATGAAGCCACAATTATGCTGATAACCAAAACCACACAAAGATCCAACAAAGAAAGAGAACTTCAGGACAATTTCACTTATGAATATCAATGTAAAAATACTCAATAAAATTCTTGCCCACAGAATCCAGAACACATCAAAATGATCATCCACCATGATCAAGTAGGCTTCATCCCAGGGATGCAGGGAGAGTTTAATATATAGAAATCCATCAATGCTATCCACTACATAAACTCAAAGAAAAAACCACATGACCATTTCATAAGATGCTGAAAAAGCATTTGACAAAATTCAGCATCCTTTCATGCTAAAAGTCTTGGAAAGAACAGGAATTCAAGGCCCATATCTAAACATAGTAAAAGCAATATACAGCAAACCAGTAGCCAACATCAAACTAAATGGAGAGAAACCTGAAGCAATCCCACTAAAATCAGGGACTAGACAAGGCTGCACCCTCCCTCCATATCTTTTCAATATAGTTGTTGACGTCCTAGCTAGAGCAATTAGACACCATAAGGAGGTCAAAGGGATACAAATTGGAAAGGATGAAGTCAAACTATCACTATTTGCAGATGATATGATAGTATACTTAAGTGACCCAAAAACTCTACCAGAGAACTCCTACAGCTGATAAACAACTTCAGCAAAGTGCCTGGTTACAAAATCAACTCAAGCAAATCAGTAGCCTTTATATACTCATAGTATAAGCAGACAGAGAAAGAAATTAGGGAAATGACACCCTTCACAATAGCCACAAACAGCATCTTGGGGTGATTCTAACTAAAAAACTGAAAGACCTATACTACAAGAACTTCAGATCTCCGAAGAAGGAAATCGAAGAGCTCAGAAAATGGAAAAAAAACTTCCATGCTCATGGATTGTCAGGATTAATATAGTTAAAATGGTCATCTTGCCAAAAGCAATCTACAGATTCAATGCAATCCCCCTCAAAATCCCAATTAAGTTCTTCATAGAGTTAGAAAGAGCAATTCTCAAACTCATCTGGAATAACAAACAAGGCAAGATAGCTAAAACTATTCTCAACAGGAAAAGAACTTCTGGGGGAATCAGTATCCCAGACTTCAATGATTACTAAAGAGCAATAGTGATAAAAACTGTATGGTATTGGTACAATGATAGGCAAGTGGATCAATGGAATAGGATTGAAGACTCAAAAATGAACACACACACCTATGGTCACTTGATCTTCTACACAGGAGTTGAAAACATCCAGTGGAAAAAAAGATAGCCTTTTCAATAAATGGTGCTGGTTTAATTGGAGGTCAGCATGGAGAAGAATGGGAATTGATCCATTCTTCTCTCCTTGTACTAAGCTCAACTCCAAGTGGATCAAGGACCTCCACATAAAACCTGACACACTGAAACTAATAGAAAAGAAACTGGAGAAGACACTTGAGGACATGGGCACAGGAGAAAAGTTCCTGAACAGAACACCAATAGCTTATGCTCTAAGATCAAAAATTGACAAATGGGACCTCATATAATTACAAAGTTTCTGTAAGGCAAAGGGCTCTGTCAAAAAGACAAAACAGCAACCAACAGATTGGGAAAGGATCTTCACCAACCCTAATTCTGACAGAGGGCTAAGATCCAATATATACAAAGAACTCAAGAAGGTAGACCCCAGAGAACCAAATAACCCTATTAAAAATGGGGTACAAAGCTAAACAAAGAATTTTCACCTGAAGAAATTTTGGTGGCTGAGAAGAAACTTAAGAAATGTTCAACATCATTAATCATTAGGGAAATGCAAATCAAAACAACCCTGAGATTCCACTTCACACCAGTCAGAATGGCTAAGGTTAAAAACTCAGGAGACAGCAGGTGTTGGCAAGGATGTGGAGAAAGAGGAACACTCCTCCACTGCTGGTGGGATTGCAAGATGGTACAACCACTTTGGAAATCAGTCTGTCAGTTCCTTAGAAAACTGGGCATGACACTTCTAGAGGACTCTGCTATACCTCTCTTGGTCATATACCCAGAGGATTCCCCAGCATGCAATACGGACACATGCTCCACTATGTTCATAGCAGGCATATTTATAATACCAGAAGCTAGAAAGAGCCCAGATGTCCCTCAATGGAGAAATGGATACAGAAAATGTGGTATATTTACACAATGGAATACTACTCAGCAATTAAAAACAATGAATTCATGAATTTCTTAGGCAAATGGTTGGAACTGGGAAATATCATACTAAGTGAGGTAATCCAATCGCAAAAGAATACACATGGAATGCAATCACTGGTAAATAGCCCAGAAGCTCTGAATTCTCAAAACACAGCATATCAAATGATACCTAAGAAGAGGGAAGGAGAGGGCCCTGGTTCTGAAAATAGTTTATCCAGCATTGTAAGGGTGCGCAAGGATAGGGAAATGGGAGGGGGGTGATTGGGAAATGGGAAGAGGGAAGAGGGCTTATAAGCCCGATGGGGAGGGGGGAACCGGGAAAGGGGAAAGCATTCAGAATGTAAACAAAGGATATAGAAAATAAAAAAAAAGAAAGAAAGAAAAAGAAAATACAAAATGCATAAAGTTGGTAACACAAAACATCCAGTAGTAACTCAAGGACACAATAAGAAGACCAAGGCTAAGGATTATAGGTATAGAAGAGAATAAGATAAGGATTTACATCTTAAAGTCCCAGTAAATATCTTCAACAAAATTGTAGAAGAAAACTTCCCTAACCTAGAGAAAGAGATACCCATGAACATACAAGAAGCCTTCAGAACTCCAAACCTACTGGACGAGAACAGAAAATCCTCCTGGCAAATAATAATGAAAACACCAAATTCACTAAACAAAGAAAGAATATTAAAAGCAGTAAGGGAAAAAGAGCAAGTAACTTATAAAGGCAGACCTATCAGAATCATGCCAGACTCACCAGAGACAATGAAAGCTAGAAGATCCTACACAGACTGCATACAGACCCTAAGAGAACACAAATGCCAGCCTAGGCTACTATACACAGCAAAACTCTCAATCATCATAAATGGAGAAACCAAGATATTCCATGATAAAACCAAATTTACACAATATCTGTCCACAGATCCAGCCCTACAAAGGATAATTGATGGAAAATGCCAACACAAGGAGGGAAACTACACCCTAGAAAAGCAAGAAAGTAATCTTCTTCTAACAAACCCAAAAGAAATACCCACACAATCATAAAAATAACATAAAAACTAACAGTAAGCAACAATCACTATTGCCTAATATCTCTTAACAACAATGGACTCAACTCCCGAATAAAAAGACATAGACTAACGAAATATTTCTCATGTAAATCTTCAATTTTATCAGAAAATGTTTCCAATTCCCCTTTTAATTAATCTAGAAATTTCTTTTATATCTATGATTTGATCTGTATTATTTTTCATGATAATCTTCAATTTTAGTATGTCTTTCTACATACTTCCTCTATTTTACAGAAATTTTTTCAATGTAAATCTTTGATTTTATCACAAAAGTTTCTAATTCTACTTTCAATTAATTTAAAAGAGTCTTTACATCAAAAAGAGTTTTTACCATTCTTTATGTAAAATTTTCAGTGAAATAGTCAATTTTAATGTGTTTGTCTATTTATTTCTTCAATTTTACCAGAAATATTTTCCATGTAAATCTTCAATGTTATCTGAAAATGTTTATAATTCCACCTTCAATCAACTAAGAATTATCTTTATGCCTATCATTTTATCTATATATTTTCCATGATAATCTCTAATTTTAACATGTTTTTCTATATATTTCTACAATTTTATCAGAAACATTTTCCATGTAAATCTTCAATGTTATCTGAAAATGTTTATAATTCCACTTTTAATCAAATTTGGAATACTCTTATGCCTACCATTATTATATCTATATAAAATTTTCCATAATAATCTTCAATTCTAACATGTTTTTCTACATTTTCTCCAATTTTTTCAGAAATATTTTCCAAGTAAATCTTCAACTCTATCATAAAATATTTCTATCCCATATTTCAATTAATTTAGCAATGTTTTACATGCCTACTACTTACTCCTTAATTTTCCATGATAATTGTCAATTGTAATATGTTTATCTGAAATATTTTCCATATAAATCTTTAATTTTATCATAAAGTCTTTTTACTTTCTTTTAAAAAAAAAGGGAACAGAGTGGAACACATGCCTCTCTGGCATGTGGCATCTTTTCACTATATGCCCAAAAGTGGTATAGCTGGGTCTTCAGGTAGTTCTATTTCCAATATTCTGAAGGACCTCCAGACTGATTTCTAGAGTTCTTGTATCAGTTTGCAATCCTACCAGCAATGAAGGAATGTTCCTCTTTCTCCACATCCTTGCCAACATGTGCTGTCACCTTCTTTTAAATATTAGCTAATACATTCTGACTGGTGTAAGGTAGAATCTCGAGGTTGTTTTGATTTTTATTTCTCTGATCACTAAGTATTTTGAACATTTCTTTAGATGTTTCTCAACCATTTGAGATTCATCTGTTGTGAATTCTCTGTTTAGTTCTTTATGCAATTTTTGACTGTTTTTTTTTTTTTTTTGGTGGTTAGCTTCTTGAGTTCCTTTATATATTTTGGATATTAACCCTCTATTGGATGTGGGGTTAGTGAAGATTTTTTTTCTCAATCTGTAAGTTCCTGATATATCCTATTGACTATATCCTTTGCCCTACAGAAACTGTTCAGTTTCATGAGGTCTTATTTGTCAATTCTTGATCTTAGAGGTTGAGCCATTGAAGTTCTGTTTAAGAAACCACCACCACCACCATAGTGCCAGCGAATTTGAGGCTCTTTCCCACTTTCTCTTCATGGAAACTTCTTAGAGCTATCTTTTCTTCAGTATTCAATATGGGCTACAATTGTGCTGAAACAAATAAATAAATTTGTAACTTGACTACTTAATCTACCAATACATGATCAATATAATTTTATCCATAGCCTTGTATCCTACAGAAGAAGCCATTTTTTGTTATGAACACATGCTATCCCACCAAAGCTGCAGAATATTCATGAATATGATGATGATAATAATAATGATAATAATAATAATAACATATGATGTATACTACCAAATATTAGCATTCCAGGACCTAATGAAGCATATGACTCCGGGTGAAATGTATAGACTTATGGCAAGAACGCTAAATTTCATTTACGGATTTTATGGACAGCTTTTCATATCTGATTCAGGATGTTTCCATCAATAATTTTGATCCAGACATTACTTTCTGGATAGATTAACTAATCTTTGAATTATAAGTAATGACTAAATGTATTTCACATTGTGGGTGCTGAATATAGTAAGCTAATTGTATTAAAAGAAGCAAAGAGACAGTTATACATTCTTCTACATTTAGATTTGCACTTAGTTTACTAAATTTCATTAAAGACTCTTCCTGTTTACTGGATTGTTGTATCTATCACTCTGCAATATCTAAGGAAAATCATAACACAATAAGTTCACTGAGTATTCATGCTGAATACTGTACTCTGTGGAATAGAATTTACTTGCCTGTGTATATGTGTGTATCACATTACTAATGCTCAGTATAATGACTGAAGGCTCTTGAATGTTTATTATTAGAGATTAGAAAATCCCAAAGGGTCCCAAGGAGCTGAGGGGGTTTGCAGCTCCATAGGAGGAACAACGATATGAGCCACTCAGGCCTCCCAGAGCTCCCAAGGACAAAAACATCAATCAGATAGTACACATGGTGTTACCCATGGCTCTAGCCTCATAGGCAGAAGAGGATGCCCTTGTTGGGCATCAAAGGGAGGAGAAGTCCCTGGTACTGGAAAGGATGGATTCAGCAGTTTAGTGGAATACCAGGACAGGTAAGTGGAAGGGGGGTTGATTAGGGAGTGGAGGGAGGGGGAGATGGCTTATGGAACTTTCAGTGGGGGGGGGGGGAGAACCAGGAAAGGGGAAATAATTTGAAATGTAAATAAAGAATATATCTAATAAAACATTAAAAAAATCCCAAAGGATCAGATTTCGTACAGGACTGCAGAAATAGCAATCTCTTGGTACTATCATTTTAGCAAAATCATGATGTAGAAAGTTCAATGATGTTATGCTCTCACTAAAGTTTTCCTTATTTTTCTCATTTTGAGGTACTAATTTTATTATGTTTCAGAAGCTTCTGAACCAATTTTTACTTTTACTCTATTCCTTGATTTAGTTCATTCATACCTATGTAAGATAATCTTAATATCTTTGTTGGAAACTTCTTTCTTTGCTATCTTCTTTATGATCTGTATTCCTAAATTCTGTAATTTCGTCCTTTGAATCACATTTATTTGTCTTGCATAATGTATCCTCAATCACAATATACAGTCACTCCTATTCTATTTAATAAATATACTATATACTTGCTGTATAACAAGAACATATTTATTCCTGTGATTTTATATAACTCACAAATGATTTTTTTCACCATCATGCAATAATACAGCAAAATTTTTAAAAGTATGACTCCAGTTTGGAACAGAATTACATTTCTAAGTATACCTTTTCTTTTGTTGTACAGTAGACAAGCAATGTAGTATCTCTCCTTCCCCCAGTTCTTAGGAGGTAGTTTTGTTTGTTAGTTGTTATCCAACTTCTGTGTCTGTGGGGAAATGCTCACCAGGAGACCTTACTAAGCATTCACCTTATCTATCTTGAATTTTCTCAAAATTTAAATTTTCTGTTCTAAGAAGACATGGAAAACACAAAAGACAAAGGATCAGAAGAAAGCAGTTGCTATTTATAATAGAAGGCTATTCTGTAAAATATATGAAGTAAAAATTTTAGACAAGCTTTTGACAATCAACATTGTTAAGAAGCCTCAGTTAAAAAAGTCAGCAAAGCTGCCCACAGTTGCATATGGCTGTAATCTTTGCAGCTGAGTTTCTGAATCAAGATGGGAGGGAAGGCCCTTGGTTCTGTGAAGGCTTGCTGGCCCGGTGTAGAGGAATGCTAAACTAGTGAGGAGG
The DNA here is from genome assembly GCF_947179515.1 of Apodemus sylvaticus. Classification (NCBI taxonomy): domain Eukaryota; kingdom Metazoa; phylum Chordata; class Mammalia; order Rodentia; family Muridae; genus Apodemus; species Apodemus sylvaticus. The sequence continues at coordinate 112,073,430 of NC_067472.1, forward strand.
GAGTAGGTAGGTGGGTAGGGGAGTACCCTCATAGAAGCAGAGTAAGGAGGGTTGGAATAGGGGGTTGCAGGGGCAAAACTAGAAAAGGGGATAACATTTGAAATGTAAATAAATAAAATATCCAAGTGAAGCAGCATTCGGCAAAACCAGAACGGGGAAGTGGGAAGGGGTGAGTGGGAGGACAGGGGGAGAGAAGGGGGCTTATGGGACTTTCGGGGAGTGGGGGGCTAGAAAAGGGGAAATCATTTGAAATGTAACTAAAAAATATATCGAGTAAAAAAAAAATCCAGCAACTGAAAAAAAAAATTATCCAATACCAAATGGACAGCTCTACAACCATATACACAAGTAATTACCTTATACAGATTGAACAAATTACATTGGTATATTTAGGAATAAATGTATATATATATATACATATATATGTATATACACACACACACACACACACATATATATATATACAGAGAGAGAGAGAGAGAGAGAGAGAGAGAGAGAGAGAGAGAGAGAGAGAGAGAGAGAGAGAGAGAGAGAATCACCATAGATGCTAGTCTGGGATGGAGAGTGAGTTCCAGGCCTGTTTTGGCTAAAGAGTCATCCATGCTTCAAAACAAACTGATAAACGAAGAAGCAAAGAGGACAAAGACCATGGAAATATGATTTTGAAATAGCAGGCCTGTGAAACCATGCTTACTGTGATCTGTTTTAATGACATAGACTTTAACATGACCATGTACTTACGTGTCCATGCTTTACCTTCCTTTCTGTAAAGAATATTGGTATCATGAATAATGACATTTTAGTACTGAATCTGAGGTTTTCCTCCATGTTTAGCCTAGTTACTTGCTCTTGCCTGAAATAGTTTATTTCCTTCCTCAAAACTCTCATTCATATATACATAAATCATCATATCTTACATAACAATATAATTTGATGTTCTTAATATTTTTATTCTAATTCAGTTTTGTTGATTTAAATAAAAATAAAATAGAATGATCTCTTGTGTGTTTGTGTTTGTGTGTGTGTGTGTGTGTGTGTGTGTGTGTGTGTGTGTGTGTACATTTGAAAGACACAGATCCTCAGGATAGCACTCACTTCGTGTTTTGGAAGCACAATATCTCATTGATCTAGAGCTCACTTATTTGGCTAGCCAGCCTGACAAGCACACCCTGGGGATCAGGCTACTACTGTCTCCCAAATACAGAGATTACAAAACATGGCCCCAACACAATCTATTTGTACATAGGTATAAAGGATAGAACTAAAAATCCCTATGTTTGTATAGAAAGGACTTTAGTGACTGAACCATCTTGTCAGCTCCTACAATAATGCCTTCAAGAATCAAGGACCTCCACATAAAGCCAGACACTCTGAAGCTAATAGAAAAGAAACTGGGGAAGACCCTTGAGGACATCGGTACAGGGAGAAAGTTTCTGAACAGAACACCAATAGCGTATGCTCTAAGAGCAAGAATTGACAAATGGGACCTCATAAGGTTACAGAGTTTCTGTAAGGCAAAGGACACCATCAAGAGGACAGATCGGCAACCAACAAATTGGGAAAAGATCTTCACCAATCCTACATCAGATAGAGGGCTAATATCCAATATATATAAAGAACTCAAGAAGTTAGACTCCAGAAAACCGAACAACCCTATTAAAAAATGGGGTACAGAGTTAAACAAAGAATTCTCACCTGAAGAACTTCGGATGGCGGAGAAGCATCTTAAAAAATGCTCCACTTCATTAGTCATTAGGGAAATGCAAATCAAAACAACCCTAAGATTTCATCTTACACCAGTCAGAATGGCTAAGATTAAAAATTCAGGAGACAGCAGGTGTTGGAGAGGGTGCGGAGAAAGAGGAACACTCCTCCACTGCTGGTGGGGTTGCAAATTGGTACAACCACTCTGGAAAGCAGTCTGGCGGTTCCTCCGAAAACTGGGCACCTCACTTCCAGAAGATCCTGCTATACCACTCCTGGGCATATACCCAGAGGATTCCCCACCATGTAATAAGGATACATGCTCTACTATGTTCATAGCAGCCCTATTTATAATTGCCAGATGCTGGAAAGAACCCAGGTATCCCTCAACAGAAGAGTGGATACAAAAAATGTGGTATATCTACACAATGGAGTACTATTCAGCCATTAGAAACAATGAATTCATGAAATTCTTAGGCAAATGGATGGAGCTAGAGAACATCATACTAAGTGAGGTAACCCAGACTCAAAAGGTGAATCATGGTATGCACTCACTAATAAGTGGTTATTAACCTAGAAAACTGGAATACCCAAAACATAATCCACACATCAAATGAGATACAAGAAGAAAGCAGGAGTGGTCCCTGGTTCTGGAAAGACTCAGTGAAACAGTATTTGGCAAAACCAGAACGGGGAACTGGGAAGGGGTGGGAGGGAGGACAGGGGAAGAGAAGGGGGCTTACGGGACTTTCGGGGAGTGGGGGGGGGGCTAGAAAAGGGGAAATCATTTGAAATGTAAATAAATTATATCAAATAAAAAAAAAAAAAAAAAAAACCTATCTTACCAGAAAGCCTAAAAAAAAAAAAAAAAAAAAAAAAAATAAAGGTCTAGTATCTTTCTCAATTGCTATCAAAAAAAAAAAAAAAAAAAAAAAAAAAAAAAAAAAGAATGATTAAAAATCACACTTGTCACAAAAATAAAAAAGCTGGGTGGTGGTGCTGCATGCCTTTAATGCCAGCACTTGGGAGGCAGAGGCAGGCGAATTTCTGAGTTTGAGGCCAGCCTGGTCTCCAAAAAAAAAAAAAAAAAAAAAAAAAAAAATCAAACTTTTTATACTCAGCATCATTCAAATAGAGGAAATTATTCCCAGTTCCCAGCAGCTATCAATTGCAAATAATTTCTCAGTTAAGTGTGGAACTTTGTGTCTACTTCCCCTTCTTGGTGTTAGGACTGTGTCCAAGTTCAACTTGTGTAGTTCTTGTACATGTTGTTACCGTCTTTGTGAATTCATGTCTTTATCTGCCATGTTCCCCTAGAAGATGCTATTTCCCTGAGGTTATCCACTGCATATTGCTTTTAAAGTCAGTGTATTTCTTATGTGAGGATCCCTGAACCTCAAGGGGAGGGTTTTGGAATGGTTGGCCAATACAAAATAAACTCTGTGTTTGTTTATTTGTTTGCTTGGTATGTGTTTATATTTGATTTGGTACTTTTTTTTTTTTTGCTCTTTAGTTGTTTTGATTTTTTTCTTTGCTTGCTTCTTTGCGAAAGGAGAGAGAGAGAGAGAGAGAGAGAGAGAGAGAGAAACAGGAGAGGTTATGATCATAGGAATCTGACAAGCACCTGAGAGAAGTTGGGGGAAGGAAAAGGATATGATCAAAATATATGATGTGAAAAAAATGTAAACAAAACACACTTTACATTAAATAAAATCATATATACTTAGGGAATATGTTTCTAATATGTAATGCTCTTATAATTTTGAATATGCATACAATATGTATCCAAACATTTAACTGAGTTTAAAATAATGTATGTACGTACTCCTATTTTAATAATGTGATTTTATTCAGAATCAAAATGTTTGAGACTAAAAACAGTAATGTGTTTTGTAATACCTAATCAACCTTAACTTCTTTTCTAAACCTTAGCAAGTTAGCTGTGCCATTCTATTATTTTTTCTGATTTATTAATCATGTCATTAGTTTACATCTTAAATGATATCCTACTTCCCAGTTACCCTTCCACAACCCTGCCCAACCCCGTAACCTCTCGTTCCTCCCTTCCCTTTGCCTCTATGAGGGTGCTCCTCCACCCATCCTCTTCTTCCTAACTTCTCCAGAAAATTCTTCTACACCAGGGTAACAAATCCATATAACCAAAGGCCACCCCTCCCATTGATGTCAGACAAAGCCATTCTCTCAGACTTTACTTTTACATGTGGATGCTTTATGAGCTATTGTGGAGCTGTACCTCAATAAACCATTCCACCTTGTAAATATCTTGACTTCAGAGAGCATTAAATAAACCTAACCCTACAGAAACTATACCTGTGCCTCCTCTGCTTCAAATGGTCTGAGAACACTTCCATTTGCTGACAAGTGAGCAGAATTATATCATACATTCTTATTCTATAGGAAACAGTTGAATGTCCCATTTCCTACTGAATGTGAAAGTGAAGTGACTCCGTGGTTCAAGGGACACAGTAAGGAAATGTTATAGACTAAACAGGATATGAAAACACAGATTAAAATATCCAAAAGTGCTGATAGCACAGTAGCTGGAGCAATAGCAGTTATTTGTCCTCATGCTTTTATGGCAGACTGAAGAAGCAGCAAGCTGTACTTGACCACATTGCAATGTGTTCTGGGTAGTACATTTCATAATTCAAAATTCATTTTATATTAAATATACTTGGTTTACACACCATTGTGAAGAGAAATATCAGGCTAAACCATTTTAAGTTGGAAATCCTCTTTATTTCGGATAATTTTTTTTAGATATTTGGAATAACCTAGAAGTTCCTCAAAAGAAGGATGAAGACTGCAGGCAAATGGATGGAACTAGAAAATAAAATAATCCTGAGTGAGGTAACGCAGACTAAGAAAGACAATATGGTATGTATTCACTTAAATGTGGACATTAGCTATTAAGTACAGGATAATTGTCCCACAATCCACAATCTGAGAAAGGCAAAGGAACAAGGAAGGATGAAGAGAGGACTGGTGGATTTCACTGGGAAGGAGAGATAGTATATACTAGGTAGCCTGTAACCAGGTACAGTGGAAACAGGAGGGTCAGGCTAGGCTGGAGAAGGATGGAGGAAGAAAGAATAGGGGGAGAGAACTAGAATTGGGGGACAGTTTGACAATCTGGATAAACTCTCTGACTAAAGAACTAGAACAGGCTATCTTCTGTTACCAAACAAGGCTTCTAGTAATAGGTCTGGGTCACAAACCTGGCCACAAGACCATTCACCTATAATTTTTCATTCCTGTAAAATGTAATTGGGAATGGTAGCATAGAACTTGTGGAAGTGTCCAAGCAATGATTGGTTCAATTTGAGGCCATCAGAAGGAATTGATACTCCACACTGCCTGGATGTCAGGAACCTGAGAGTGGATAGCCCAGTGGATAGAACATAATCAAACATGTCTGGCAAAAAGAAAATCAGTAAAATTAGTCCAAATGATATTTTACTATACTTATGGACTGGTGCCTTGCCTAATTGTAAGGTTGTTGGCCTACATCTGCTCTGCCACTGGGCAAGGCCACTTGGGGAGGGGGAACATGGGGAGTCTTGCTGCACTTATCCCACACCAAGGGACTACTGGTGCAGGCGCTGGACTGTGGTGAAGTGCCAGAGACCATGCCCAGCCTGAGACATGGGGAAGCTGGAACTGGTTCCAGCGTCTCCTGGCATTCGACAAGGCAGGAGCCATGGAATTCCCAGACTTTCTGAGTCCAGGGACTCACAGAAGAGCAGAGAAGAGAGTTAGGGGCCCACAGGTAGGGGACAGTATCTAGCCTGGGACCTGGTCAGAGCGGTGGGGAGGGGAGCTCTGGCTTGTTCCAGCAGAGATGATAATACTTAGGTTGATGGGACATTTGTGACTGGCAGTCTTCTATGGAAGATTAGGGTACGGCTTTGTAGAGGAAGGCCTTCTTTATGGCTCCCCATGAAGGAACTTGATAAAAAGAGATAGTTCATGGTTCTAAACAGTTTATTGTCATGGCAGAAAGTGGATGCTTAGAACCATACTCCACTTCTCACGGTGGGCCTGAGATTAAACACTTTTATCAGGGAGGAATGTCTGAAAAGGGAAGCTTATTGGCTAAGCCTCTAGGTTCCTCACTAGCATGGAGAACTCTGTTTTGAGCCTATGTTACCTTAGGACATGGGTTTTTTGTTTGTTTTTGTTTTGTTTTGTTTGCATTTTTATTGTTGTTTGTTTGTGCATTTGTTTTAATGTGAGAAGCATGCTATGTGTTCCGAGTCAGGAGTCTGGCAGGGAGCAGAGAGTTGACTAAGCTTCAGGTGTGTGTCCACTGAGTCTCCAGTTTTTGACCTGCTCTATATGAAACTTAAGAAAATAAGTTATGAAACTTATTTTATGTGGCATTGTTTTATGTCCCATGATTGTTATCAGAGACTCTTCATTAATTAATTAGCAGATACAGAGACACACAACCAAACATTAGGTAGAGAAGAAGGATTGCAAGAGACAGAGGTGTTGATGATATCAGAACACAGGCCACAGATGAAATAAGCAGGACTTAGGACTTCACAGAGACTAAATTGATACTCATAGTGTCTGCTGATGTTTATAATAGGTTATATGAATACATTATGGTTGTGTAGGTTAGTGTTTTTGTTGGTCTCCTAACAGTGTTAGAAGGGGCTGTCTCTGAGTTTTGCCTAATCTTGGGATTCTTGTCTTCTTACTGGGTTACCTCATCTAGCCTTGGTATGAAGGTTTCTGCCTAGCCTTTTTGTAACTTCTTATACTCTATTCCGTTGCTATCTTTTGAAGTCCTGTAGTTTTCTGAAGGAAAATGAAGGAGAAAGGGATCTAGGGGAGAGGGGCTGGTGGAGGAGACTGGGAGGAATAGAATGAAGGGAAATTCAGTCAGGATGTGTGTATGAGAGAAAAGAAAGAAAGAAAGAAAGAAAGAAAGAAAGAAAGAAAGAAAGAAAGAAAGAAAGAAAGAAAGAAAGAAAGAAAGAAAGAGTGAAGAAACTCTCAAAGTAATTGTCTTATTGTTGTTAGTTTTTGTTAAACCATATAAATATTATGTTCACACATTAAAACATCTTGTGCTTTTAACTCTGTTATGTACCAGTCAAACTATGACCACATTGATTACTGTCTTCTAAACATTCAACATGTATTTATTAGGGAAAATATATACTGAAACACCTGTATATCAATTAGCTCATGCCATTTCCCTTAAGCTATTGACATTTACACATAATCATCTTTTCTCCAAAAATTTCCCCAAACTGTTTAATTTTAAATAGGTCAACAGTCAATAAAAGGTGTTTTAGTACACTCATTTTATAATGAGACCCTACATTCATTACTTAATTGATTATATGGGTTATTTTTTGTAGATATGCCTGGTATGAATCCAGAATAGGACAGAGGAGTCAGTTCTATTCTTCCACGATGCAGGTTCTGGCACCAAGCTCATGCGTCAGACTTGGGTGTGAGTGGTTTTATCCACAGTGCTACCCCATTGATTCCTCACTCTTTCTTCTAGGAGAGAAGCTTCAAGAGTCAGTTTTCCTGAACTGATTTTCAATAGTGTGTCTATTTCATAATTTTTTCTAGTCTTTTTAGATTCAGAGGATAAAGAGTTAATGAAGGGCAGAAGGAGAGAAAGTGATAGCAGCACATTAGTTGATAGTTAATATTCCTTAAGGGCTTGAGCACTCTGTGGAAAGAATCCATTGAAAGCTAACATTTCCTATGCTTAGACATTTTGGGGAATTTACATAGATAATGTCCGGACTTCAGGTTTGATTTATGCCAAGTATCTTAGTGGTCACTGGAAGTTTTCTTCAGTTTCTTTCTAACCAATTAGTATTACCCATTCTTAACACTCCCAAACAGAATAAATGCAACACAAGGAATTTATCTTATACAAGGCATATACAAATAAAGTCTCTCATTTTAAATATGCTAGCTTGAGTCTGTCACATTGACTACATAAAATATCTCCAGGAAACATGCTTAATTTTCATGAGCAAGCATGCTGAAACACTTGTATAGATTTGATTAAACTAAAGTTCATTCAAGAACCCACTTATATAAGGAGACAACTTCACTTACAGATATGTGCAACTGGCACATTTTCACATATAATGTAACATTTTTAAGTGAAGAAATCTAACAAAACTCAGTAATGAATATAAATGTACCATGTGTCTTCTACATTAAAAAACTTCATATTCAATATAATTATAAAAATAAAAATCCAACTAGTGATCTACCACATTGTATGTGGTATAGAAATGGGTGTGAAGACCTCAGCATGAGGATGCATCACCGGTGAAAGTGAAAATGAATGCAACTTCTTTGGAATTATCACTTATATAAAAATAATCATATTTGTATACTGATGCAGAAATATCATGATTATAAGAAACAAGCAAATCTAACAGTACAATGTTTCCTTGCTATATAGCAATGAAAATAGTACTGGTGTCTGTGTGAATAGCAATCAGAAAATAGTATTGATGTCTGAGTGAATGAGTAAAGTTTATTTAGTAAAACTATACTAAATATATACATGACTAATTGTCAGTCTAATTAATGCAGATAATTTTTCAAAATATTTTCTCACAGTAGTGTATTCCCTTTATGTCCATGAATCTAATGTATCACTTTAACCAATCAATGACTTATGAGCAAATCACAATTATCTTTGTGATTACTTAACTTCTTTTATATCCCTAATGTCCATGGTGAAGACACACACTGTGGAAAACACTCTTTGTCAGCTTATACATCAGAATAGAAACTCTGAAGCTTTTTGAACTCAGCTGCTGACTGACACATGGAAAGAGAAATACTGGATGGTTTCACTTATATGTGAAACCTGAACATGTTTGAACTTATAAAAGTAAAGTGCAAAATGGCTATTATTAGATGCTGGAGCATGGCAATACATATAAAGTTATGCTTATATATGAATACTAGGATCTGATGAGATATTATATAGCATATACATCATAATAATAATGAAATGCACATTCCACAACAGTTAAAATAATGCATTTCAGTGCATATGAAATACTAGATAATTATTGTTAGTTGATCATTCCATAATAAATTCACTGAACTCTATAAATAAAATTATCATTTGTCAATTAAACTTAAAGCAAATTCTCAGAATAGTGGACCTGTAAATTCTCATAATAGTGGACCTATAAATGCTCAGAGTAGTGGACCTGTAAATTTTGCTCAGAGGTTAGGCTGATATTCTGATTGGTTATTGCCCGGCAGGTTTAATAAATCTTACATTCCTATGAATATGAAATACAATTAAATATATGAAATACATAGAAATATATTTTAATTTGAAAATATAAAATATGAGAGAGTGGTATATGTTATTTCTGACTGTTAATTTTGGTACAAGGAAAAGTTCTGTTAACATAACATGATTCTTGAATTAAATTATTTTGAGATATTTAAATTCAATAGTAATGTTGGTTAATTCTATACTGTGATCACACCAACAACAAAATGTTCTCAGTAGGTTCCATTTATATCTATGTGTGTGAATATTATACATATATGTATTTAAATGTATATAACAATAATAATCAGAATAAAAATGACTATCAACTTGGAAGTTAGGGAGATGTTTGACAGGCTTAATCTGAGAGCAGCCATAGGGAGCAAAGTGGGGGTAAAGTGGTGTAATTCTATTTCATTTTTTATTTCAAAAATCCATGACTTATTAATTCAACAAAATACGTACCATTTCAAAACTAAATTGAGAAATTAAAAGTCACAAGATACTCAGCTTGGCCAAAACTATTGTGAAATATTTAAAGAATGCTAATTTAATTGGATAATTAAAGTAACCATGACTGCCTTAGCTTTCAATTTAGAAAATATCTTGCTAGAAACCAACTCAGATGAGATGGCTTCTTGATTCCTCTTCATTATTAGGTAATAGCACTTGACATTTATTGAGAAATTAATATAAGACAGGAAATTTTCAGAGTATTTAACATGCATTATCTTGTTCAATACAATGTCTATTGAAGTGGTTGTGTGAATAGCTCCTGCCACAGATAGTTCTCAGTGCTACTGCATTATTCAGATATACTCATCAGATGACAAAGCAACCATTGTGCTCCTGAAGCAGTGGTGCTGCATCTTCTCTTCTGACTAAGATAACATTTTAGTCAATTGCTTCATTTTTTATTTTATAATGCCTTAAAATATACAGAAATGTAAAAATATGACCAAGGCCTGCATACCTGTTGCCTAGCAATCACAATGTTTTATCCATTCCCTGAAACAAATTCCTTAGTACATAAAGACTCAACCCAGTGTTGCACATTCCAGGCACTTTTGATCAGACACATGTCATCCACATCGGATGGGTGTGTCACAGAAATGGTACTGCCTTCTTTCTTGGCAGTCTGTTGAAGCTCACAAATGCAAAACTGTCCAGCTAATGGTGCTTTCAACAGGCTGGTAAATTCAGGCATGATGCCTCAGTGCAAATTGTCTAAGGTGAAATTACATTGTTTTCTTTTCTTTGTAGTTAATATGCATTTTGTAAGGATGTTGCTTTGAAGCTATGTAAAATCACACTCTGTAGTACTTTTTTCATCATTTACCAAAATGCTGCTGATACAGCTGTTGCAGCATGGCGATTCTGTATTCAAACTCAGAGTCTCCCACTTGTTGAGGAAGCAGTCTCTACCATTCAGTGGCATCTCATCCCCGGGTTGCTATGTCAGTTATATATCAGTGTCCTGCTAAAGACTTTACTCTGCCATTAAATTCATTTCATATCTGACGTGGAGGACAGACTGGCATTTCACGAATCTGGATCTGCCTCCTGAGTGCTAGAATCACAGACTCTCTCAATCACATTCAATAAAGACTTTTTCAATATAGTGAAATCAAATAATCTAAAACTAGTCATGTTTAGGAGAATTGTTTGTACACTAATGTTTGCATAGCCATAACATGCTGAAAACAATCCTTCACCTAGTTCCAAATCATGTTCTCTATCCTGCCATGAAAGCTTACATCCATGAGTCAGTGAGTCCCACTTCTTCCTTTCCCCATCTGTTTGGAATTACTGTATATTTTTCTGTCTCAGTGGGTCAGTCTACTAGACATATTTTATACACGCTGATTCATTTAACATACTCACACACACACATTATAATGTGTGTGGGTGTTTCTGGCTTTTTTCTCTTGTTAAAAGGGTTTTGGAGGTAAGCCCCAATGAAGTATTTATAACACATTTTTTTACTCCTGATGATTCATATGCTTTTGAATTCTCATTGTGTAATTTGTTTATCTTTTCATCCATCTAAGACCCCACATTTGTTTCTTCCTTTGACAAGTGCAGTCTTACTGTCATAAACATCAACATAAAATATTATTTTAAATTTCTGTGTTCAGATATTGTAAGTAAATATTTAGGAATAGAATGCTTGTGTCTCCAGGGTTCTGTTATTTGGGAGGATCTGTCACTCATTTTGTTTTTAACAAATTACTAACTTGCTGCAGTTGCCTTTATCAACAGAATATAAAGTTTCCAACTCCCGACTTTCGTTTTTTCTTTCTTTATATTATTAATTAATTAATTTTTCACACTGCATATTTTTCCACCCCACCCCTGTCCACTCTCTGACAGTTCCACATCCCATACCTCCTCCTGAACCCCCCGATCTCCACCTCCCACCTACCCTGACGTCTAAACTCCCTGGAGCTTCTAGTCTCTTGAGGGTTAGGCCCTTCATCTCTGAATGAACACAGACCCAGCAGTCCTCTACTGTATTGTGTTGGGGGCCTCATATCAGCTGGTGTATGCTGCCTGTTTGGTGGTCCAGTGCTTCAGAGATCTCAGTGGGCCCGATTAAATGAGACTGCTGGTCCTTCTACAGGATTGCCCTTCTCTTCAGCTTCTTTGAGCCTTCCCTAATTAAACAAGAGGGGTCAGCTGCTTCTGCCTATTGGTTGGGTGCAAATATCTGCATCTGACTCTGTCAGCTGCTTGTCGGGAATTCTGGAGTGAGATCATGCTAAGTCCCATTTTGTGAGCACCCCATAGTCTCAGTAGTAGTGTCAGGACTTGGGACCTCCCCTTGAGCTGGATCCCACTTTGGGTCTGTCTCTCGACCTTCTTTTCCTCAGGCCCCTCTCCATTTTTATCCCTGTAATTCTTTCAGAGAGGCACAATTATGGGTCAGAGTTGTGACGGTGGGATGCCCCACCTCCCTCATTTGATGCCCTGTCTTCCTGTTGGAGGTGGGCTCTGTAAGTTCCCTCTCCCTAAGGTCCGTAGGTCATTTCATCTAAGGTCCCTCCCCCTTTGAGCCCTGAGAGTCTCTCACCTCCCAGGTCTCTAGTGCATTCTGGAGGGTCCTCCAAACCTCCTATCTTCTGAGGTTGCCTGTTTTCATTATTTCTGCTGCCCCTAAGTGCTTTGGGCCTTTTTCCTCACCCAATATCAGATTGTGTTCTCCTCTCCCCCCACACTCCCTCCCTCCCTGTCCACTTTCTCTCCCAAATCCCTCCCTCCCTACCTAATTGTGATTGCTTTGTTCTCTCTGCTAAGTGGGACTGAGGTGTCCTCACTTGTGCACTTCAACTTGTTGACTTGTTAAGTTCTGTGGATTGTAACTTTTTAACATCCACTTATTAGTGAGTATATACCATGCTTGTCCTTTTAGGTCTGAGTTACCTAACTCAGGATGATATTTTCTAGCTCCATCCATTTGCCTGCAAAACTTGAGATGTCCTCTTTAATAGCTGAGTAGTATTCCAGTGTGTAAATGAAGATTGTTTCCAGCTTCTGACTAGTACAAATATAGCTGCTATGACCATAGTGGAATGCATGCCTCTCTGGCATGATGGGACATCTTTTGGGTATATTTCCAAGAGTGGTATAGCAGGGTCTTCAATTAGATCTATTTCCAATTTTCTGAGGAACCTCCAGATTAATTTCTAGACTGGTTGTACCAGTTTACTGTAGAGAGCCGTATTGAGGTACCATGCCACCTGGCAGGAACTTGACATCGACCAATGTCAAGTTCCTCTCCCAGCCTTTGAGAGAGAACTGCTGTGTTAGCCATAATTCCTTCCACCTAGGGTGGAGTGCTCAGACCAAGGAGAAGCCTATTGTTCTTCAAGGCATACAAAGGCATGCCGACATTTGCTTATGGGTACTAAAGATATTTTTGGTTATTTTATATATTTACATTTCACATATTGGCCCCCTTCCTGGTTTCCCCTTTAAAAATCCCCTATTCCAAACCCTCTCCCCTGCTTCTATGAGAGTGCTCCCCCACCCAACCATCCACTACTGCCTCATCACCCTAGTATCTCCCTACAATGGGGCATGGAACCTCCACAGGACCAAGGACCTCTCCTTCCACTGAGTCCAGATAACTCAATCCTCTGCTACATATGCAGATGGAGACATGGGTCTCTTTTGGTTTGTGGTTTAGTCCTTGGGAACTCCAAAGGGTTTGGTTGGTTGATATTTTTGTTCTTCTTATAGCGTTGCACCCATTCATCTTTTTTAGTCCTTTGCCTAACTCTGTCATTCTGGTCACCATATTCATTCTGATGGTTGGCTGCAAGCATCTGCATCTGCATCTGCATTGGTCAGGCACTGGCAGAACCTCTCAAGGAATAACTATACCAGGCTCCTGTGAGCAAGCCCTTTTTGGCATCAGCAATAGTGTCAGGTCCTTATGTTTACATAACCAGTACTTGTCACTTTTCTGGGCTCTTGTCATGGCTTAAATTTGCATTTCTCAAATTGAAAAAGAAGGTTGAAAAATTGGGCCTCATTAGTCATTACTTTATCTTCTTTGGGCAAATGTCTCTTAAGATCTCTAGTATGTATAGACTGCCCTTTCATTGTCAAAATGCTAATTTTTTGTGTATTCTGAATACTAGACTTTTAAAAGACAAATTTACTCAAGTATTTTTATTCCACTTATGTTTTGCTTTTCTTAATAATGATGAAATTAAATCCATCAATATTTTATTTTCAATTGTTTAGGCATTTCCTACCATTTCTAAGGAAGAACTACTAATTCAAGGTCATGGAGATTTAGATTTATTTTCTTGTAATTTGTTTGAGCATTTATATTTAGGAAGTCTACTCATTTTCAGTCAACTTGAGAATGTAGTATGAAACTAGGTGTATATTTTGTGTTAAATTATGTGAATGGTATAATTTGACTAGCTGGCTAATAACCGTTCAACACCATTGAATTTGGATTGCTCTTTACCCATTGAACACTTTAGTGTGTCTGTCTAAAGTCAATTTTCAATCAATATCTGGGGTTACTTATTGCTTTCTATGTCTGTTCTCAAGAGTACATTATGTTGTATATCAATCTCCATAATAGGCTTTAATCAAGAATAATTAAAAAACAAAGAAATAAATAGAATAAGAGCCAGCAGCTGTATAGATAGCTAGCTAAGCCACCAAAAGCACAAACTGCTCTTGCAAAGGATCTAGGCTCAGGGCTCAGTACCCAGATTTAGTGGCTTTAATTTTTTGTAGTTGTAGTTGTTTTGATGCAGCACCCTTTCCCAGTTTCTGTAGAAACCTGAACTCTTGAACACCCTCTCCCCCAAGACACATACTTACTTATACTTGATTATTTTTAAATGACCTTCAATTATTACGGCTCTCATAGTTATGAGATTCTTGGTTTCAGAACATTTCTGTTTATAGAAAATCCATTGGCAATTATGGTTGGATCTGGCTTTCTTTTCTATATTTGACCTTTTGTAGTGTACAACTAAATCCAAAGACTCTTAATATTTGTATTTATTAAAATCATATGTCTATTCAGTTTACTGGCATATACTACTACCTCCTTGTGAACTTGATTTTTAAAGGGCTTCATTCAAGCTTGAATACATATTCAACTTAATAATACTGTCTGGATAAAATAGTGAAAATAAGTGCTTAAAAGCTATAACTGTGTTATTTAACAGTTCTCAAGGCTAGAAATCTAAGGTCAAGGTGCTGGCACATTAGTATTTCCTCAAGGCCTTGCCCCTTTGGAGATAGATGAATTTGTTTTTCTGATTGTACATCCTCATGTCTCTTCGCCCTCTAAAGACCATAGTCATATTTAATTAGCACATGCACTAAGTCCTTCATTCCAATTTAATCATCTTTATAAATGTTTCATAATCAAATGCTTGTGTTCTCATTGCCATGCATAGGAACAGAATATAAATTTGAGTGACATGGTTCAACCTATTTTGGATAATTTCCTCTATGGCTTGATTATCCTGCTAGCCATTTGGTCAATACTCATGCATCTACCTATCAAAGCCATTGGTGGGGTCCGGGAGAATGGAGTTTTATAGAAAATTTTTATATTGCTACTTAAGGATGCTCATTGAGATGATACAAAGTATGTAGGGAGGGCAGCGGAAGAATTGTGTGTGGGAGAAAGTTAAAGTACAGGGTTATCCTGCTACAATCCACAAACCCAAAAAAATTTAAATAACAAGGAGAGCCCAAGAGAGAATGTTTGAATCTTTCTCAGAAGGAGAAATAAAATAGGTGTCTGAGTTGGGGGAAGGGAGGGAACATTGTAGAAAAGGAGATGGGGAAGGGAATAGGTGGGGGTGGGGTGATGAGGTGATCTGATGTAGCAAGAGCAGGGAACAGAGAACTGAAATAAACAGTGGGAAAAGGTGGGTTGAGGTTGGGGGAAGCATCTCTAGGATATGCCAGAGACTAGAGAGTGGGGCGGCCCCAGGGAATCTATGAAATGACTCTAGCTGGGACTGATAGAAATAGGCATGGCACCCTGAAGTGGTCAGGCAGTACTCTCAGTGGAAGGATTAGAACACCAAACCCACCCATATATTGCTTGATCTTAAATGTGACCTGCCTACAATACACAAGGTCAAAAATGAAGCAGAAACAGAGGTAATGGCCAACCAATGACTGACCTAAATTGAAATCCATCTCATCGATTCATTTCCTCACACTATTAATGATATAATGATACTCCATTATGCTTGCAGGCAGTAACCTATCATAACTGTTTTCCTTTTTTTCTTTTTTTTTCTTTTTTTTTCTTTTTGTTTTTTGAGGCAGGGTTTTTCTGTGTAGTCCTGGCTGTCCTGGAACTCACTCTGTAAACAAGGTTGGCCTCAAACTCAGAAATCTGCCTGCCTCTGCCTCCCAAGTGTTGGGATTACAGGTGTGCACCACCACCACCATATCCATAACTGTTTTCTGAAAGGCTCTACCTAGCAGCAGGATACCTTCAGTAGGTAGACATGGCCCCCAGTGGAAGGATGGGGCCACAAACCTACCTAACCTAGAATTATCCCGGTCTTAAGGAAATGCAGGGACAAAAATGGAGCAAAGACTGAAGAAAAGGGCATCCAGAGACTACCCCACCATGCAGTTCATTCCATCCATAGACACCAAATCCCCTAACACTGTTGCTGATACCAAGATGTGCTTGCAGATAGTAACCTGCTATGGCTGTCTTCTAAAAGGGGCTCTGCCAGCATCTGACTAAAGTGCTGAAGGTACTTAAAATCAATCATTGGACTGAACTGGAAAGCCTTAGTGAAAGAGTTAGAGGAAGGCCTGAAGGAGCTGAAGTGGATTGCAACCCCATAAGAATGACATATCAATTAACTGGACGCTTCAGAGCTCCCAGGGTCTAAATCACTAATCAGTGAGTATACATGCTTATAGCTTAGTTATGGATATGGCGGTGGTGGTGCACACCTGTAATCCCAACACTTGGGAGGCAGAGGCAGGCAGATTTCTGACTCCATGGCTCCAGATACATTTGTAGCAGAGGATTGCCTTACCTGGCATTGGAGGGAGGGTAGTCACTTGATCCTGTGGAAGCTTGATGCCCCAGAGAAGGGGGATGCTAGAGGGGTAAGGTAGGAGTGGATGGGTGGGTGGGAGAGCACCCTCTTAGAGGCAAAGGGGACATGCAGGGGTGTGGGATTCATAGAGAACAGAACAAGATGGGGGATAACATTTGAAATGTGAACAATTAAAACAATTAATTAAAAGAATATATTTGGCTATTGGTCTCTGCCTTTGTTTCAGTCAGCTGCTGAGTGGATACTCTCAGAGGACACTTTCATCTCTCTGTTGGCATAGATTATGATTTGTAACTGTGAGCCCAAAGAAGCCTCTTTCCTTGTAAATTGCTTAGGTGAGGCATTTTGTTGCAGTAACTAGGAAAGTAACAGAGGATGGTGCATGTGAAACAATGTGGATGTATCTGTGAGGTAGTGGACAACAGAAATTACCGTGAATAGACAGCGGCATCATCTGCTATTCATTTAGAACATGTACAGCTACAGCAAGCCAGAAGGATGAATTAGATTTTGAAGGTCAGAAGTAAGATTAAAGGCTTAAAGTCATACAGTTCTGCAGATGAACCAGAGTCCATCATATTAATATTAAAGCAACATTTGCCCTTGTATTATATTTTATAATAAGTCATGGCATGAGAAATATGTGTGAATATGGAAAATGTGGCCACGTACTGAACAATAAGGAGTTATATATCTAAGTAGATACCTGTGCAAGCATGCATTTATTTTGCCAATGATCTCTCCTCTCAATGTGTGTTGTTTGTCTCTTGGGTTATCTACAAAAGGCATTTATAAGCTATACTAAAACATAATTCTAAATTATTAAGTAATTGGTAACTGATAATTCTAAATTATTAAGTAATTGGTAACTGATATTACAAAATCTGAAACATTGTTTCAAAATTCTGTTGCCAATTTTCTGAGTTGAAGTAAAGGAGTGTGGTTGAAATTAGAAAAGAAATGATACCCACGAAGAGGGAAAGAGAGGGCCGTGGTTCTGAAAAGAGTTGATCCAGCATCATAGGGGAGTACCAAGACAGGGAAATGAGAGGCGGTGATTGGGAAATGGGCAGAGGGAAGAGGGCTTATGAGACTGATGGGGAGGGGGGAACCGGGGAAGGGAAAAGCATTCGGAATATAAACAAAGAACATAGAAAATTAAATAAAAAATAAAAATTAAAATTAAAATTAAAAAAAGTGGATGCCAATAAAAAAAAAAATCCCTGTAGTCTAAAAATGTGGCCATTCTTTCAGGAGCTTGTAACGGCAGGTTTATATGTAATCTGCATTTTCCCCCTTTTAGCACATTTCGCACCACCCTCTTCCCCCTTTATTCACTGGTTTGGGTTTGGAACCTTCTGTGCATATGATTTTCGTAGTTACACTTATTTTCAGGAACCTGGTTGCTCTCCCACAAAAGAGCAATCAAATCGAGTTTTAGGACTTGCTGTGAGGCTTCATGAGTGAAAGATTGTGCAGCTTACTTTTGCTTGGTTCAATTAAAATATTTTAGGAAGTTAAGGAGATTCTCTGCCAGTAAAATACTTGCTGTGCAAGCATGGGGACCTGAGAAGCCATTTAAAAAAAGAAGAAGAAGAAGAATGTTGTGCAACACACGTGTTATTCTAGTGCTATGGTGGTCAGGCTCCCTAGGAAATCACTAGGCAGCCAGCCTGGTTGTAAGCTCAGAAATCTGGGTGCTGATGAGAGTACTTCTCTCTCAAAATAACATGGAAAGCTAAAGAACAACTTTCAAAGGTAACCTCTGACTTACACACACACACACACACACACACACAAACACATACATACACACATACACACACACACACACACACACACCAAACAAACAAATATAATTAAAGCCACTAGTTCAAGTGGGAGAAATGAATAACCAAATTGAATTTTCCCATTTCCTAGTTGACCCCAACTGGAAATTTATATTTACATATATCTATATACCTAGACCTAGACCTAGACCTAGACCTAGACCTAGACCTAGACCTAGACCTAGACATATAGCCATAGCCATAGCCATAGCCATAGCCATAGACATAGACATAGACATAGACATAGACATAGATATAGATATATGGAGAGAGAGTAATATTAGGATAAGAAATATATATGGTAACATTAATATCATATGAAACAGATTTCATGTGAGGTGAGTGGCCCCTTTAGGGCACATTGATTCTGCAGGACCCCCAGGTTTGGAAGGTGGCCATCATTCTCATTTCATTATACTTTACTCTGATGGAAATTGGAAATACTAGAATGCAAAATTTAATGTGTCTTTAGCTTCAGTTAATATAATTATATTAAAGAAGAGATTTTCTCCCTAAAAATCACTAAATTACATATTGAAGCAGTTTTTATTCTGCCCGCTTATTCAGGACAATATTTGGCTCCAACTTCTGCATCAGTAAAGTGATGTTTTCCTTATAGAATAAGTTAAAAATATCCAGCAGCTTATGTGGAGCTTCTGTATACATTCTCAACCTTTCCCATGATTCCTTGACTTTATTTTACCAGTCCTATCTACTCTGCCTTTCTTAATACATGGAAATACTGAGAATTCTCTTGTTAAACTGACATTTACAAGTAGGACTCAGGATAGTATATATATATATATATATATATATATATATATATATATATATATGTACTTTATTTAGGATATATTATATATACATATATATGTATCCTTTATTGGAGATTGTTCATCTATTTTTGTCAATAAATGTATATTAATAGTTGGCTAGATTGTTCAGTACACTAATTCCTTGCTGTACAAATGCAAGGTCCTGAGTTCAATTTTTCCAAACTCATATGAAATCAGATGTGATTACACTTGCCCATAATTCCAGCATTTATTTTGAGATGGGATATTGAGAATAAAACACCGTGGAATCTCACAGACAAACTACCCTGGCATAGGAGAGTAAGGCTTTCCTCTGAGTTTACTGTATAGCATATATGTGCCTATACTCTTTCATGTGACTATCTTGTACTCACATTCACATATCAACAAATATCAGACCAAAAAATCTAAATAAACTTATATTATGTTTCTATAAATATGCTATGTTCATAGGACCAGGAGGAGATTACATGAACTAGTCTACAAAATAGACAATAAATGCAGATTTAATTTTCTTGGTACCTGCGATCAAACCTTTGAGCTTCACACATGCTACTTTATTATTCTATGATTGACGTCCAACAAGCCTGTCTTAGAATTATAAAGAAATAAATTTTTTTGTTTTGTTTTTTGAGATGTGGTTTCTCTGTGTAGCTCTGGCTGTCCTGGAATTCACTCTATAGACCAGGCTGGCCTGGAACTCATAAATCCACCTGCCTCCGCCTCCCAAGTGCTAGAACTAAATGTGTATACTACCACTGCCTGAAGACATAAATTCTTTAATATTTTAGAAATATGTTTTTAGGTTTAAGACACCCTAAACTTTAAAAATATTGTTTATATTTAACATAAAATTTCCTTTCCTGATTTATAAATATAAAAACATTTCAAATAGTATTTCAATGCTTCAAATGTAGTTGTGAAACCTTTAAAGATACTGAACTGAACACGATGTGCATCCTTGTTAATACACGCTAGAGCAAAGGGAAGAAACAAGCATCATAAGAACAAGCAGTGTCGTGAAAAGAAAAGGCAAGGATGGACTTGCAATATAAGTGAGTAACAAATTAACTAGTTTGATTAGTTGCATTAATAGCACTTTTCTAGAGGAACAAAAATTATGGAATGAATAAATAATGGAGATTTATTGAAGTAGCTTAGATGCTGCGTTCTAGCTAGTCCGACAAAGGCTATTTATGAGTGGGAAGTCCAAGAATCTAGTACTTGTTCAGTCTGTGGTGATGGATGTCTCAGCCAGTATTCAGTACCTGCAGGAAAGTAAAGGAAGTAGGCTCTAACGTCAGTGAGGGAAGAAGCTGCCAGAGCTGGGCAAGTAGGCAAAGAGCAAGAGCTTCTTTCATGTCCTTTGTATAATGTATCACCAGACGCTATAACCCAAATTTAAAGTGGGTCTTCCCACCTCAAGATATTTGAATTTAGAATGTCTTCCCACTTTACATCCAGTCAATTATATGAATTTCCATTTATTCATTTTTGAGCTTATTGCCTGAGCCACTGGTGTTCTCTTCAAGAAGTGGTTGCCTCTACCACTTCTTGATGAGTTCATGGCTGTTCCCTACTTTCTGTTCTTTTTTGAGTAGTGTATCCTGTTTTACATTGAGGTCTTTCATCTAGGTGTCCTTGAATTTTTTGCAGGATGATAGATATGGATTTACTTTTATTCATCTATATGCACACATCCAGTTAGACCAGCACTCTGAAGATACTTTCTTTTTTTCCATTGTATGCATTCCCACACACCTAGTGTCCATAGTTCTGTGCATTTATTTCAGGGTTTTTGATCTGATTCCTTTGATCAGCCTATTTGTTCCTATACCAATATGATGCCTTTTTTTATAATTGCTTGAAGTCAAGGATGGTAATACCTTTGGAAGTTTGTATATTGTTCAGGATTGTTTTAAGTGTCCCTGTTTTTTTTTTTCAGATGAAATTGACAATCATTCTTTCAAAGTCCATGAAGAATTGTGTTAGAATTTTGTTGTGAATTGCATAGAATCTGTAGGTTGCTTCAATAAGATCACCATTTTCACAATGTTAATCCTAGGAATCCATGAGCATTGGAGATCTTTCCATCTTCTCTCATCTTCCTCAATTTATTTCTTCAGACTTGATGTTCTTGTCATATAGGTTTTAATGAAGAATTCAGACTCTAAATGGAAAGCTAATGCCAACACTTTTCAAATAATTCATAAAACAGAAACAGAAAGAATACTGATAAATTCATTCTATGAAGCCACATCACCCTTGTACCTAAACCACATGAAAACCCAACAAAGAAAGAATGTCAGGCCAATTTCACTTATGAACATTAATGTAAAGTACTCAATAAAATACTCACAAACCAAAGCCAAGAACATTTGTAAGACAGCATCTACCATGATCAAGTAGGTTTTATCTCAAGGATGCAGGGGTGGTTCATTATATGCACTACAGTGTTTTGATAATAGTATCTTTGTATTAAACCTTTCACTGGAAAACTCCTTATAAAATACCTATGCCATAATTATAAGAACAAATCCTCCTATTTAAGTTCTGTGTTTCTTTGTTATTGTTGTCATATTTTTATGGATTGCTTATTCATTAATTCTTTTCAATTTTTAGGCTACTATATTAAATGATAATTAAAAACTCATATAAATACCTATTAAAAAATCTTAAGTGGTAGGTCCATCAGTAAAAAGTTTACTGTATAAGAATAGCAATGCTACATCAATCCTCACAGTCCATATACAACGGAAGACATGGTGGTCTATGATTACATTTCCAGACATAGGAGGCAAACTCCTGAGCATCCCTAGGACTTGCTAGACAACCACCCTAACATATATAATATCTTTTATTTTATAAATCATTATACAACTGTGTGTGAACACATGGCAGTAGATTGTACAGTAAAATCACTTCCCAAATGAAAGTACTTTAGCAGATTGTATTTGAGGAGGTGGAAACCAGAACTATTTCTTCTTTCTTGATTTTCAGTGATGTCATTGCTGAAATGGCAAAAGTATTTCATGTGGAAAACAAAAATGGTTCAAATACAAGTTATTTTTTGATTTTTAGGTTGGTGAGGGATTTTTTGGGGTATTTCAATATGTTTTCAGTCTCTAAAATATGGGGAAATGGTTTTATATTGATTGCTTTTGGTTGTTAATGTTTCTGCTACAACTAATAAACATTGCAAAAGGAATAATGACTGGGAATGATTTTTGACTCCATGGTACTGTCAGCCCCACAGGAATACTCTGCCTCTTGAGAAAAGATTCCTCATTCTGATCATAATCTATTGAATGTGTTCTAATGGCTTTCTCGTCTTTCTAATGATAGAAACTATATTCTAGCTCTAAGTCTGTTCTGGAAAGGTCAGAATACTGTTTGTGAGAAGACAATATTTACTGTATAAGTAAGTAACTGAGTGAATAATGATTGGCCTTATTTTTTTGAAATTAATTTTAAATTAGCAAAAATATATTTGATCAATAATTTCTATACATTAAAGTGATTCAAATGTTTTCTAAGCCCGTGAGCATTTTCTTGGCATAGGCTTTCCTGTTATTGAATCTCTTACATGGGTGAAGAAATACTTTGAAGAGAATCATGCAGATTTATATACTCCTGGGCAAAGCTATACCACTTGAGTTGGTACTTTGTTGTACTTTATAACATTGGACGTTCAAGTTTCATATCCTGTAGCTTGAAGACTAATTTCCTAATACTTTGAACAATGCAGTGACTGAAACTTTCAGTAACAACATGCATGTGTTTAAATGAGATGAATATTTCCATTGGTTTCCCTAAATATAGCTGCATTAGTATTGTTTTCTCAAGAATTTTTATGGTAAATTCATTTTCTCATTTCTAAAATGCCTTTTAGAAATGTAATCTAATTGTAATCTTTAATGTAATGTGAGGGCAAATAAGTTTAACAATCAGTGTGGGGTATATTAACTGTGCCACACAAATAATGTTTTTGATAACTTCTGAGGACACAGTGCCATGAAAAAGAAAATAAGCAAAACATGGCTCTAAATGTGTATTCATGGGGAGAAATTGTGAATGCACTCAAATAGTCAAAAAGAAAGTAAGTAGAAAATGTGGAACACAGTATCCATGTATTGCTTGTGTTGTAATACAATTTTGTAACCAAAAACAACTTATGGGAGAGTTTATTTCAGCTTACCTCAAGATGGAGAACAGTCCATTCTAGCAAGGAAGTATGGCAGTGGGTCCCAGCCATCATGGCAAGAGCAGAGAGATAAAAGATCTCATAAAGCAGAGAGCGACCTGGAAGTGGAGTGAGGCTTTTAGCCCTCACAGGACATTTCCACTAAGATACTTTCTCCAAAAGACCACAGCCCTCCATAACATCTCCAAATGGCATTCCCAAATGGAAACCAAATTTTTCTTTTAATGTTTTTTAGATTAATTATTATCCCATGTCTTATATCACACCTGTAGTTTCTTCTTTGCCATCCTTCAGTCCCTTCCCTCACTTCCCCTCTCATTATGTCCATCCATTTCTCCTTCATTTCTCTTCAGAAAATGGCAGATCTCCTGTAGATATCATCCAAACATGTCATATTAACTTGCAGTAAGACGAGGCACCTTCCCTATATTGAGGATGAAAGAGGTAATCCAGTAGAAAGAAGGGGGTCCTAAACCAGGCAAAGAGTCAAAGACCATCTTCCACTCCCACTGTTAGGAATCTCACGAGAAGACCAAGCTATACCACTGTAACATATATGTAGAGGGCCTAAGTCAGAGCCAGTCAGACTCCATAATTGTGTGTCAGGTGCTAAGATTGACAATAAATGGGACCTCATGAATTTGAAAAGTTTCTGTAGGGCAATGCACCAAATTTTTTAAATTAGTGAGCATACAGGAGACATTTCTCATTCATAAAACCACAGTCCCTAGGCCCTCAAATCTCTCTGCATCTCTCTGTGACTACTATGTCTGGCTCATTTTCCCCTTGGTTCTCTTTGCATAATGTGTATAGAAAATAAATTTTATCTTACTACACATTAAAAAAATACATTTAGAGGTTCAATGCTTAGAGATAAGTGGGACTCAGTATCAACATAAGAATTGAATGGCATAATGTATGGATTTTGGTTCTAGTTAAATATAATTTTATGGAAAATATGTATAAAATATCTTTTAAGTAGTTCATTACTTGTTTCCATAATATGATGAATGGATATTTTTCCAAAGCTGAATAAATCAAATAAGATATTGGAAAGTTGTTCTCTGATTTACAAATATACAAGCCATCGGTAGTCTTGATAATAGCTGGTCTAAAACCTCTCAAGTTGTTTCCCATAGCTTAATTAAATATAAGCTCTTTAATAACTGCCTATCAATATCTTCTGCACTGATGGCACCATGTCCCCCTTTGCCCTATCTTTTGTGTTCCAGTTTCAGGATCCATTACTTCAGTTTAGAATGATGTTGCATTCAGTGATTCAAAGTCTCTACTGTAACAGCCTCACTCCAATCTCCAAGTTTTGAAAGCCCAGAGAACCACAAAGGAGATTGACCAAAAACTTGTGCTTCCTCTCCCTAGTTTATATCTCACAAGTCCAGGATGGAAGAATTACAAATCCACAAACCAAATCTAGAATATAAATTTTGTTACTTTTACACAAGTTATACATGTTGAATGTGAAAAAAATGATAATTACTCTTTAAGAATAGGCTTGATGCAGCATTGTAGGGGATTACAAGGACAGAAAAGTGGGAGGGGGTTGATTGGGGAATGGGCAGAGGGAAAAAGGCTTATGGGACTTATGGGGAAGGGGGAACCAGGAAAGGGAAAATCATTTGTAATATAAATCCATTTACATTTGGAATGCAAACAAAATATAGAAATTAAAAAATAAAAATAAAATTAAAATTAAAATTAAAACATAAAAAATAAAAATATTTATTTAAAGTAAATGTATTATGCTATGACAAAAGAATGTCAGTAAAGACTGATGAGGAAAAAAAGATATTATTTTATGTCTGTGGTCAGGTATGTGTACAGTTTTGTGCTTTAGCTCAAAAGTCACTAGTGGATCGGTAGCTCTGCTGAACCCATTTTAAATTAACTCATAAGGGAGGTAGACTGGTTTTGTCAACATGTCTTCATATTTTAGAAACAGCAACAACATTGGTTAACTTGTTTTGTTCTTGTAATAAAAATACCTAATAAAAACAACTTAAGCAAGAAAGAGTTTATTTTAACTCATGTTTTGAGAGTACAAACTATCATGCTGGAGAAATTAAGATAGCAGGAACCTGAGGTAAAAGATTAAATATCGTCCCTAGCAGGACACAGAGGATGATGAAGGATAATGAATGTCAGCAATCAGATAATTTTCATTTGTATTCTGTCCTAGACCTAAGCCATTAGAAAAAGTGGCACCTATCTTTAGGGTAGGTCTTCCCAGTTCACTGTATCTAGCCTAGAACCCCTTCACAGGCATCCCCACACCTTTATTTCCATAGTGATTCTAAATCCTGTCAGTTGTCCAATATTAATTACAATAATTATTTTGATAATGGATAACTGAAATGCAAGAGTTCATGAGAGAGAACCCAAGCACATTTCAAGGCATGATCCAAGAATGATCTCTAAAATTATATGCCTCCCAGTAAATCCAAATGGTAACTCTTAGTATTGCTAGGGCAGAACTGTCCTTTTCTCGTGGGACATTAGAGCTGAGGCATGATGAGAAAAGGACAAAAATTCCAGATTCTACTTACACGTATCCTACATACAAATAAGATGTCTATTAAGATAAGTAAGGGCTTTCTGGCCTTAAACAATCTAGACACAGGTAACTGAGATCTGACAATGAACAACAATATCCCTCTGCCTTACTTATCTCATATACAAAAAAGGACTAACACATAATAAACTTGAAAAATGTTTATATTGTTTGCATATATGTGTGTATGTGTATATTTTTGAATGGTTTGAAAATCAAATATATATTTGGAATAGTCAATTATAGTTTGTGATGCATTCAAGATACGTATTAGATGATAGACTATTATTTTTTTTCTCATTTTTCGAGTCTGGGTTTCTCTGTATAGTCCTGGCTGCTCTGGAACTCACTCTTTAGACCAGGCTGGCCTTGAACTCAGAAATCTGCCTGCCTCTGCCTCCCGAGTACTGAGATTAAAGGTGTGAGCCACACTGTCTGGCGACTATTATTATTTAATTCATAACTTATTCAATATTTAATTTTCAAAATATTCTATTAAGGATTTATGCTCCAGCATTCCTTGGAGTTTTGGTGGTAACAAAACCAGTAACAACTTAGTTGAAAAAAGTATGGTTTTGTTTATTTTTTATCCAGATTATAAGTAATTCATGATTCATAAAACTTATATTAATAAATAAATCATGAGAAAGATGATTTTTCCAAAAATATACCATTACAAATTGATGGATTAGACATGGTAGTTAACTACACGTTACTGTTTTCAGTCACAGACAACCAGAATTTATT
This sequence comes from Apodemus sylvaticus, assembly GCF_947179515.1. NCBI lineage: Eukaryota > Metazoa > Chordata > Mammalia > Rodentia > Muridae > Apodemus > Apodemus sylvaticus. Next base: position 112,100,190 of record NC_067472.1, read on the forward strand.
TACGTTGGTATTCTCCTTGCAATTAAAGAAACGTGTCCTTTGCCCAGGGAGTGGTTGAAAATGTTGTCTCCTTCATTATAAAAGTCCTGTCCCATTGACCTGGTGCTTGTATCCACCAGTGTGAGCTTTGCATTACAAAATCATGATCTTATACCATTGTACTCACTACATTATTAAAATGTCCTTATCTCTACATTGGATTAAGACCAAACTTCTTGACCTTATTTTCCAGTTGATTTCCAGGGCTTCCTCTTTGGGAATAATTACCTATCAACAAAGCTGCTAAAGCAAATGAATGCCAATCCTATCTTCAATTCAGTTCACTATGGCACTATGGTGGCTTAAGTTCAATTACTTAAGTAGCTGCTTTTTTCAATACAGTCTCTCTCTTTTTTTATAGATTTCAAGGTTCTAATTTGTATGCTGAATGACAATTAATATCAATGCAATTGTCCAAAAGAGATTAGATGTAGAGCCCAGAAGAAGCAGGGGTGGTAATCAGGAAACCATTACCTATTAAAAGTCTTTATGCATATCCTGGATGGGAGCAATTTAGTTAGATTGACATTAATTATTTTTGCTTGTTTACAATCAGTTATGACTCACTTCATTTTAATAAAATAAAAACTTCATGGAAGAGCAGAGGAAATATGCGTGTATCTGAAATACTGTTTTACACTTCTGTTCAGCACATTAAGGGAGTTACAGGCAGAGGGAAGAGCGATGTAGTGAGAAGCACACATCTGAATCACTGTTCCATCTCTGTACAGCCAAGGCTTTTAAGACACTCAGCTCTCAACTTGATTTATTCATTGTGATAAGGAAGTTCAGATCCAGTAGTTAAGATCTAATGAGAATAAAGACATTAGGCACACAGCTGACCAGATTTCCAATAGCATGGACTTAGAAAATGCTGTGAGAAATGACTTACAAATAGAATTTTTCTTGATGCTGAAGTCTGACTTTGTTTCAAGGTTGTATTCAAGAGGAAAATGTTTAAAGAAAAAGGGACAACACTAGAGCTGGAGAGATGGCAGCAGTGCTAAGAGAACTCACAGTTCTTGCAAAGGTCAGGATTTCAGTTCCGGGCAATCACATGGAGAATCACTGCTGTAACTAGAAAGCTAGGGAATTCAAACTCTGTTCTGATGCCTGTCGAACACATGGTGGACCTACATACTTACCAGTATAATGAAAAAAATTATTTTAAGTATAATATAAGATTCCTTGTTGGCAAGGAATAGGGAATACGGTTAAAGTCCTGTAATTGATATTGTTTTGAATATGTGCAAATAAGAAATCTTACACTGACCTCAAAATAGTCACTATTTCTTCAAATTCTTCCATAGAATGCCCTATTCATCCCTTGGCATTATTTTCAACTAAGCATTAGAGGTTTCTGAAGTAGACTTTGGAATTAAGAAGAACTAGTATACAATGTCAGTTTAGTAACAATAATTTTTATTATTATTATCATGATTATTATTATTGGTTTTTTTCAAGACAGGGTTTCTCTGTGTAGCCCTGGTTGTCCTGGAACTCACTCTGTAGACCAGGCTGGCCCTGAACTCAGAAATGCACCTGCTTCTGCCTCCCAAATGCTGGGATTAAAGGCATGTGCCACCTCTGCCTGGCAACAATAGTTTTATAATATCTGTATGCTGTAAATTCATAACATTATGAAATGGAACATTAGTTAGAAAATCACCTTAGAAACACAACCAAGAAGCAGTAAAAGTTATTGTGTTATGTTCTTTAAGGCACATCAATCAAAGAAAACAGGAAAGTTGGTGAGGGTCTGTGAAATTGACTTTGGATAAGATGCTTGCCACACATACCACACAAGGATCAGATCCTTAAAATAAGCATCAAAGCTAATTAAGCTACCACCAGCAATCTCAACACTTTCTAATAAACAGCACATCACTGGAGTAACCTAGCTTCCTAGACTAGATGAATCCATGAGCCCTTGGTTCATCGGAGAAGCCCTGCGTCCATAAGTAAAATGGAAAGTGATTAATAAAGGCACCCACCATCGACTTTGATGCACCCTCCCCTTCAACACACACAGAAAGCAACAATAACAAATTGACCTCTATTATGTAGTCTCACTTTCCAAGATTTTCGAGGAACTAGTAGTGATTATTTTGAGGTCAGTGTAAGATTCCTAATTAACAGATATTCAACAAAATATCAACTATAGGACAATAAGTGAATGTCATATTCCTTGTTTTAAAAGATAAATCTTTCCTGTGGAAGAAAACCATTTTTCTCCTTTATATACCAATGCTCTATTTCTGACATTTTATTTTAAGCATAATGATAAACAGAAAAAGGTGACTGTGAGAAGGGGTGGCGAAGACACACAGACAGTATTTTGCTTATGTGTAATTGCAGAATGGCCTCATTAGTTTTCTTTTATGCATTTTTATTGCAGTGTTCTGTAAAATGATTAATGTTTTCCTCTTTTCAAGTTTTTTTTTCATGTCTATAATTGCATCTTTCTATATGTATGTTTGTGTACCACATGACACCTGGAACCTGACAAGGCCAAAAAGAGAGCATAAGATTCCCTGAAGCCAGAGCAAAATACGGTTCTGATGTGAGAGCTAGAATAAACCTGGGTCATATGCTAGATCATGAAAACATATTTGATGAGAAACAAATACTACTTATATAGCCATTATAACATCTTTTGTCTGAAGGTGGCACTTCTTTCAATAAACTGATGATTTCATTACTAACCCCCTTTAGGCAAACAGTGTATCTTGTTCAGATCCAAATAATCTCAGAAAAAAATTTGACAAAAGATGCTAAATAGAATCAAAGAGGAAGAGAAAAGAAAGAGAGGAATGCAGAAATACTGAGCATAAGGAGGATGCCTAACATACACCATAAACTTTTACAAAAATGATTTGTGTAGCAGTATCATGTGCAGTGAATATTAACTGTAGAACATGTAAGTTTGCATATGCATACCTGGTGCATATTTGACAATGTTAATTACAAATGACACACTATTTAATATATTTTATGATGTCAACAGCTGCTAATACTCACAGATGATTCTTTTGGCAGCTAAGAATGTCTGAGTCCAATCTAATTCTTACCAAACCCAGATATTGTATTGTTGAACATATGAGTAAAGTCATGATACTTAAGAAAGTTTATACTCCTTAAAATAAAAATTTACAAATTAGCTTAAAATGTGCTATCACATTCCTACTGAAGGTGTGTGAGAGAGAGAGAGATAGAGAGAGAGAGAGAGAGGGAGAGAGAGAGACTAGGCATTTTAGCTCATAATTCAGAGTTAGTGACTGAAGATGACTTTTTTATAAGTGAATTTTAGTCAGTGCTGACTCATATGTTCTTGTGCTCAACATTTAGCTACAGTTGAAAGTGCTGAGCACAGAGGCAGCTAGGGAGCCAGAAGGCAACCTTTTCATGAGGCTCATTAAGATCTGATATTCAGGACAAGAGTGTGATGAAACAGACTGTGTCAAGCATGATTCTGTGTGCTAACTTATTTCGGGGAATGGCTTAACAGAAATCATGGTAAAAATTCAACTCTCAGCATTCCCAGCTAATTCCCAGCCACCTAAGATGAAGGTTGTGCAAAGGGAAAGATGAACAGACAATATCTGCTCATAAAAGCAGAGAATATACTAAAAAATCTCACACCTGATTGAGGAGGTTTTGGCCATTGATGACTGCAGGGAGAGAGGAATTGATTTCTTCAGAGACCCATCCCATGACAGACCACTTGTGCTCCATGACATGTATGGTCCTTACCCTGGATACTGCTATGTTAACATGACACATGCTAGAGTTATCTAAAAGGATGAAACCTCAATAGAGAAAATCCCTCCATAAGATCCTGTAGTAGGGCATTTTCTAAATTAGTGATTAATGGAGGACAGATATGGCTTGTAATAACTCCATGTACAGAATATCTAATATTTAGGCAAGAGTTCAGATAGTTGACTTCTTAAAATAAACTTCATTTCACACATTTTAAAAATTCAAGTATTTATCAGTTTCGCGTCATAGTTTGCATCTATCTCCATCTTATGCCCTGTTGTTAGCATCTTATTATATTTTACTGAGTGTTACAAATTAACAAAAGTGAAATGTCATCATTGGGAGAAGTTCCATAAGAGGGTACCATGCTGGATTTCATCTGTATGTCTGAGTTGGATCTCAGCATCGTGATGCTTTCTCTGAACCACATTGATTTTTCTGTGAACTTGGAGATGCTAAAGATTGTATGAGTTCTTATTCAGCTGTATATTTATATTGTTTTCTTCCCCTCTTGTTCACCTATAAGATTTTACAATGTTGATAGCCCTATTTTCATCATTTTATCTACTTCCTTATTTAGGGATATAGTATTTCCAGATATGAATCACATCTCCACCAGAGACCACTTAACTAAAATTCTGTGTTTGTATAAAATTCATTTTATATTTATGCTCTACATTTCTACCCTGTTTTCTAAGGTAAGTCCTCACAACATGATATTTAAATCTCTTTCCCCATTAACATTTATTATTTTACTTTATGTACTGATCGCTGGAGCCCTTCTGACCTTCCCTTCTCATAGTGCCTCACTGCATTCCCCTGCCATTTTCCTCTGAGAGGGTGGAAGTGCTTTAATTATCCACCACCCTAGCACACCAAGTCTCTGCATGGCTAGACACATCCTCTCCTACTGAGGCAATAAGGAAGCACATTTAGGGAAACAGGAGCCACAGACAGGCAACAGCTTTAGACACAGTTTCCACTCTATCTATTGGGGTACTCATATAAAGAACAAGATATACATCTGCTACATATGTGTGGGAGACCTGAGTCAAGCTCATGTATGCTCTTTGATTTGTGGTTCAGTCTCTGATAGCCCTCAAGAGTCCCATTTAGTTGACTCTATTGTCTTCCTGTGAAAATCCTATCCCTTCCTGAACCAGCAATTCTTCCATCAACACTACCCAAGATTCCTGGTGCTCTGTATAATGTTTAGCTGTGGGTTTCAGCATCTTTTGCCCTCAGATTCTGGCTAGAGCCTCTCAGAGGACAGTTATACTAAGTTTCTGTCTGTGAGCATAACAATATCACTAACAGTGTCAGGGATTGGTTCTTGAGATTGGATGGTCTCAAATTGGGCCAATTATTGATTGGTCATTCCCTCAGTCTGTGCTCCATCTTTGTCCCTGCATTTCTTGAAGACAGGAAAAAAAATTGGCTCAAAGGTTTGGTGGGTAGTTTGGTGTTCTATCCCTTATCCCTCTACTTGTGGTCCTGCCTGATAACAGTAGGTGACTACATTAGGTTCCAAATCCCCACTGCTAGAAGTCTCACCTAAAGTCACCTACATGGAATTATACGAGTCTTCCCCATCCCAGATCTCTGTATTTCTTCTTCAGTTGAAGAAAATCTGTGTTGTTTTCAATTTATGGCTATTTTGAGTAAGCTTTAAGAATATAGTGGAGGACATTTCCTTTTGGTCTGGTAAAGCATCTCTTGGGAATATACTCAGGAGCAGTACAGTTGGGTCCTCAGCTAGAACTATTCCCAATTTTATGAGAAACCACCAGACTGATTTACAGAGTGGTTATGCAAGTTTGGACACTTTGAAGGTCTGTAAAAAATTGTGTTGGCATTGGACCTAACACAATAATTGTGGGTGACTTCAACACTCCACTCTCCTCAATGGACCAATCAGGAAAACAGAAACTGAACAGGGACACAATAAAACTAATTGAAGCTTTGCACCAATTGGACTTGACTGATATTTATAGAACATTTCACTCTAAAACAAAAGAATATACCTTTTTCTCAGCACCTCATGGTACCTTCTCCAAAATCGACCATATAATTGGACACAAGACAGACCTCAACAAATATAAAAAGATGGAACTAATCCCATGCATCCTATCAGATCACTATGGAGTAAAAGTGGTTTTTAATGGCAACAAAAACAACATAAAGCCCACATACACATGGAGGCTGAACAATACTCTACTCAATGACACTTTGGCCAAAGAAAGAAAGAAAGAAAGAAAGAAAGAAAGAAAGAAAGAAAGAAAGAAAGAAAGAAAGAAAGAAAGAAAGAAATCAGAGACTTTTTAGAATTTAATGAAAATGAAGGCACAACATACCCAAATCTTTGGGACACAATGAAAGCAGTGCTAAGAGGAAAACTCATAGCCCTGAGTGCCTCCAAAAAGAAAATGGAGAGTGCATACACTAGCAGCTTAACTACAAACCTGAAAGCCCTGGAACAAAAAGAAGCCAATTCACCCAGGAGGAGTAGAAGACAGGAAATCATCAAACTCAGGGCTGAAATCAGTCAAGTAGAAACAAAGAGAACCATACAAAGAATCAACGAATCCAGGAGCTGTTTTTCTGAGAAAATCAACAAGATAGATAGACCCTTAGCCAGACTGACCAAAGGGCAGAGAGAAAGTATCCAAATTTAACAAAATTATAAATGAAAAGGGGGATATAACAACAGAAACTGAGGAAATTCAAAAAATTATCAGATCCTATTACAAAAGCCTATACTCAACACAACTGGAGAAACTGGAGGAAATGGACAATTTCCTAGACAGGTACCAAATAGCAAAATTAAATCAGGACCAAACAGATCATCTAAACAGTCCCATAACCCCTAAAGAAATAGAAGGGGTCATAGCAAGCCTTCCAACCAAAAAAAGCACAGGAGCAGATGGCTTCAGTGCAGAATTCTATCAGACCTTCAAGGAAGACCTAAACCAATACTCTTCAAACTATTCCACACAATAGAAACAGAAGGAACACTACCCAAATCCTTCTATGAAGTCACAATTACGCTGATACCAAAACCACACAAAGATCCAACAAAGAAAGAGAACTTCAGACCAATTTCCCTTATGAACATCGATGCAAAAATATTCAATAAAATTCTTGCCCACCGAAAACAAGAACACATCAAAACGATCATCCACCATGATCAAGTAGGCTTTATTCCAGGGATGCAAAGTTGGTTCAATATACGGAAATCCATCAATACAATCCACTACATAAACAAACTCAAAGAACAAAACCACATGGTCATTTCATTGGATGCGGAAAGAACATTTGACAAAATTCAGCATCTTTTCATGCTTAAAGTCTTGGAGAGAACAGGAATTCAAGGCCCATACCTAAACATAGTAAAAGCAATATACAGCAAAGCGGTAGCCAGCATCAAACTAAATGGAGACAAACTTGAAGCAATCCCACTAAAATCAGGGACTAGACAGGACTGCCCCCTTTCTCCTTATCTTTTCAATATTGTACTTGAGGTACTAGCTCGGGCAATTCGACAACATAAGGAGGTCAAAGGGATACCAATTGGAAAGGAAGAAGTCAAACTATCATTATTTGCAGATGATATGATAGTCTACATAAGTGACCCAAAAAACTTCACTAGAGAACTCCTACAGCTGATAAAAAACCTTCTACAAAGTGGCAAGTTATAAAATCAACTCAAGCAAATCAGTGGCCTTCCTATACTCAAAGGATAAGCAGGCTGAGAAAGAAATTAGGGAAATAACACCCTTCACAATAACCACAAACAGTGTAAAGTACCTTGGGGTGACTCTTACCAAACATGTGAAAGATCTGTATGACAAGAACTTCAAGACTCTGAAGAAAGAAATAGAAAAATACCTCAAAAATGGAAAAACCTCCCATGCTCATAGATCGGCAGGATTAATATAGTTAAAATGGCCATTTTGCCAAAAGCAATATACAGATTCAACACAATAGTCATCAAAATCCCAACTCAATTCTTCATAGAGTTAGAAAGAGCAATTCTCCAATTCATCTGGAATAACAAAAAACCCACGATAGCTAAAACTCTTCAGAACAACAAAAGAAATTCTGGGGGAATCAGTATCCCTGACCTCAAGAAATATTACCGAGCAATAGTGTTTAAAACTGCATCGTATTGGTACAGTGACAGGCAGGCAGATCAATGGAACAGGATTGAAGATCCAGAAATGAACCCACACACCTATGGTCACTTGATCCTCGACAAAGGGGTGGAAAACATCCAATGGAAAAAAAGATAGCCTTTTCAATAAATGGTGATGGTTCAACTGGAGGTCAGCATGCAGAAGAATGCGAATTGATCCATCCTTGTCTCCTTGTACTAAGCTCAACTCCAAATGGATCAAGGACCTCCACATAAAGCCAGACACTCTGAAGCTAATAGAAAAGAAACTGGGGAAGACCCTTGAGGACATTCGTACAGGGGGAAAGTTCCTGAACATAACACCAATAGCGTATGCTCTAAGATCAAGAATTGACAAATGGGACCTCATAAAAATACAAAGTTTCTGTAAAGCAAAGGACACCATCAAAAGGACAAATCGGCAACCAACAAATTGGGAAAAGATCTTCACCAACCCTACATCAGATAGAGGGCTAATATCCAATATATACAAAGAACTCAAGAAGTTAGACCCCAGAAAACCAAATAACCCTATTAAAAATGGGGCACAGAGTAAAACTAAAAATTCTCACCTGAAGAACTTCGGATGGTGGAGAAACATCTTAAAAAATGCTCAACTTCACTAGTCATCAGGGAAATGCAAATCAAAACAACCCTGAGATTTCACCTTACACCTGTCAGAATGGCTAAGATTAAAAACTCAGGAGACAGCAGGTGTTGGCGAGGATGTGGTGAAAGAGGAACCCTCCTTCACTGCTGGTGGGGGTGCAAATTGGTACAACCACTCTGGAAATCAGTTTGGCGGTTCCTCAGAAAACTGGGAATGTCACATCCAAAAGATCCTGCTATACCACTCCTGGGCATATACCCAGAGGATTCCCCAGCATGTAATAAGGATATATGCTCCACTATGTTCATAGCAGCCCTATATATTATAGCCTGAAGCTGGAAAGAACCCAGGTATCCCTCAACAGAAGAATGGATGCAAAAAATGTTGTTTATATACACAATGGCGTACTATTCAGCCATTAGAAACAATCAATTCATGGAATTCTTGGGCAAATGGATGGAGCTGGAGAACATTATACTAATAACCCAGTCTCAAAAGATCAATCATGGTATGCACTCACTAATAAGTGGATATTAGCCTGGAAAACTGGAATACCCAAAACATAATCCACACATCAAATGACATACCAGAAGAACGGAAGAGTGGCCCCTGGTTCTGGAAAGACTCTGTGTAGTAGTATAAGGCAAAACCAGAACAGGGAAGTGGAAAGGAGTGGGTGGGAGAACAGGAGGAGTGAAGGGGTCTTATGTGACTTTTTGGGAGTGGGGGACCAGAAAAGGGGAAATCATTTGAAATGCAAATAAAAAATAAATCGAATAAAAAAAAAAAGATTCTGGCGGCGGCGGCGGCGGCGGCGGCGGCAGCAGCGGCAGCAGTGGCTGCTCCAGCTGAAGGGCCATCAGCAGTGGAACCAAGGCGTCACAGGACCAGTTAGGCCCTGCGCCCACGACCACTGACCTTCGCTGACCAGCCGGACAGCAAGCAGCTGCAGTTGTGCGGCGCCTTTCCTGCACTGAGGCCACTTCAGAACTCGGCCTCCCACCAGTCAGGAGAGGAGCATCCATCTTGGCTCCGTACTCCAGGAATCGGACAGACTGAGGTACACAAACATAATCCGAGGCCAACACCGCGGTGGTCTGAGCCCGACGGGCGTTGGCCTGCACCCAGGCCCTGGGCGGGTCGGGGGGCCATCGGGGTGCCAACCCAACCAGGAGGTTTTTTGCCCAGGCCTGCGAGCACGCCGCCGCCATTTTGCCTGCAGGGCGACAGAGAGCTCAGGCGGGCAGACCTGTAACAGGCATAGCCTAAGGCTAACAAAGCGGGGGTCCAGGCCCCAAAAGGCACAGGACTGACCCCAAGAACTGGGCGGCTTGGTGGGCCATCTGTGAGTCAACCCGCCCAGGTGATTGTTAGCAAAGCAGACTCTCCCGGCGCTTTCAGGGAGCGCGGGCGCGCACGCCCGCCATCCTAGTCACCTGGCAAACCCAATTAACAGTCAAAGCCATAGGGGAACTTTGCTCAGACCTTGGCCTCCCAGGCTTTTGCCTGGACTCAGGGACTGGGCGGCCAGGCTAACCTTGTGTGCGACAGCCCGGTTGGCAGATCGGCTGCCCAGCGGAGTGAGCGGGACATAGGGGAGGTCACAGTAGCATACACCATCAGCACTCCCTGGGAGTGCACACGGGCTCCATCTGCTCCACAGACACAATCTGGGGCAAGGCCTCAGGCAGAAGCCCTTAGCTCTACTCTCTCTGCTTCCGGATCCAGATCAGTCTGGGCGGCAGCATTACATCTCCAAGTCCTGCAAGTGGCTAGCTGGGCTTCCGGGCGGCCAGCTGGGAGAAGTCAGGGTGCTCCAGTGAATCCAGCGGGCCCCAGCGGGAGCCTTCGGGTGCCTGCTTTGGGATCTGAACAGCCTGGGCAGCAGCACACTGTCTACAAGCAGTGCAGGAGGTAAGCTGTGCACCAGAGGCCAACTGGGAAGGGGCAGCTTGCACTGGTGAGTCCAGCACTGACAAGATAAACTAACACCAGTGAGATCTAGATGGCAAAAGGCAAACGCAGGAACGTCACTAACAGAAATCAAGGCAATATGGCAACATCTGAACCCAATTCTCCTCTACCAACATGTCCTGGATACCCCATCACACCAGTAAAACAAGATTTGGATTTAAAATCACTGGTCATGATGCTGGTACAGGAACAAATGAAGGTCATACATAAAGAAATTCAGGAGACAATGGATCAAAAGTTAGAAGCCCTTGCAAGGGAAACACAAAAATCATTGAAAGAAATCCAGGAGAATACAAAAGCCAACAAGGAGGAAATGCAAAAAACACTTAAAGAAATACAGGAGAACTTTGCTCAACAGGCTGAGGTCATGAAAGACGAAACACAAAAATCTCTTAAAGAAATACAGGAGAACTTTGGTCAACAGGCTGAGTTCATGAAAGAGAAAACACAAAAATCTCTTAAAGAATTACAGGAAAACACAAACATGCAAGTGAAGGAGCTAAGCAAAACCATCCAGGATCTAAAATCAGAAGTAGAAACAACTAAGAAAACTCAAAGGGAGACAACTTTGGAGATAGAAAGCCTTGGGAAGAAATCAGGGGACAGAGATACAAATATCAACAACAGAATACAAGAGATAGAAGAAAGAATCTCAGATGCTGAAGATTCCATAGAAACCATGGACTCAACAGTTAAAGAAAATGCAAAATGCAAAAAGCTTGTAACCCAAAATATCCAGGAAATCCAGGACACAATGAGAAGACCAAACCTAAGGATTATAGGCATAGAGGAGAGTGAAGATTTACAACTTAAAGGGCCAGCAAATATCTTCAATAAAATTATGGAAGAAAACTTCCCTAACCTAAAGAGAGAGATGCCCATGAATATACAAGAAGCCTACAGAACTCCAAACAGACTGGACCAGAACAGAAATACTTCCCGTCACATAATAATCAAAACACCAAATGTTCTAAACAAAGAAAGAATACTAAAGGCAGTAAGAGAAAAAGGCCAAGTAACATATAAAGGAAGACCTATCAGAATCACAGCAGACTTTTCACCTGAGACTATGAAGGCTAGAAGGTCCTGGGCAGATCTCATGCAGACTCTAAGAGAACACAAATGCCAACCAAAACTACTATATCCAGCAAAACTCTCAATCACCATAGATGGAGAAACTAAGATATTTCATGACAAAACCAAGTTTACCCAATATCTATCCACAAACCCGGCCCTAAAAAGGATAATAGGAGGACAACACCATTACAAGGAGGGAAACTTCACCCTGGAAAAAGCAAGATAGTAACCTTTCATCAAACCCAAAAGAAGTTAAGCATTCAAATTTAAAAAATAACGTCAAAAATGATAGGAAGTAACAATCACTATTCCTTAATATCTCTTAACATCAATGGACTTAATGCCCCAATAAAAAGACACAGACTAACTGAATGGATACGTAAACAGGACCCTACATTTTGCTGCTTACAGGAAACACACCTCAGGGTCAAAGACAAACACTACCTTAGAGTAAAAGGCTGGAAGACAATTTTACAAGCAAATGGTCTCAGGAAACAAGCTGGAGTAGCCATTTTAATATCAGATAAAATTGACTTTCAACCCAAAGTCATCAAAAGAGACCCTGAGGGACACTTCTTGCTCGTCAAAGGAAAAATACAAAAAGAAGAACTGTCAATCCTGAACATCTATGCCCCAAATGCAAGGGCACCCTCTTTTGTAAAAGAAACTTTATTAAAACTAAAAGCACACATTGCACCTAACACAATAATTGTGGGTGACTTCAACACTGCACTTTCCTCAATGGACCGATCAGGAAAACAGAAACTAAACAGGGACACAATGAAACTAATTGAAGCTTTGGACCAATTAGATTTAACAGATATATATAGAACATTCTATCCTAAAACAAAAGAATATACCTTTTTTCTCAGCACCTCATGGTACCTTCTCCAAAATCGACCATATAATTGGTCACAAGACAGACCTCAACAAATATAAGAGGATCGAACTAATCCCATGCCTCCTATCTGATCACTATGGAGTAAAAGTGGTCTTCAATAGCAACAGAAACAACAGAAAGCCCACATACACGTGGAAACTGAACAATACTCTACTCGATGATACCTTGGTCAAGGAAGAAATAAAGAAAGAAATTAAAGACTTTTTAGAACACAATGAAAATGAAAACACAACATACCCAAATCTATGGGACACAATGAAAGCAGTGCTAAGAGGAAAACTCATAGCCCTGAGTGCCTCCAAAAAGAAAATGGAGAGAGCATACATTACCAGCTTAATGACACACCTGAAAGCCCTGGAACAAAAAGAAGCTATTTCGCCCAGGAGGAGTAGAAGGCAGGAAATCATCAAACTCAGGGCCGAAATCAATCAAGTAGAAACAAAGAGAACCATACAAAAAATCAACAATACGAGGAGCTGGTTCTTTGAGAAAATCAACAAGATAGATAAACCCTTAGCCAGAATGACCAAAGGGCACAGAGAAAGTATCCAAATTAACAAACTTAGAAATGAAAAGGGAGATATAACAACGGAAACTGAGGAAATCCAAAAAATCATCAGATCCTACTACAAGAGCCTATACTCAACACAACTGGAGAATCTGGAGGAAATGGACAATTTCCTTGACAGATACCAAATACCAAAATTAAATCAGGACCAACTAGACCATCTAAACAGTCCCATAATGCCTAAAGAAATAGAAGGAGTCATAGAAAGTCTTCCAACCAAAAAAAGCACAGGACCAGATGGCTTCAGTGCAGAATTCTACCAGACCTTCAAAGAAGAGTTAACACCAATACTCTTCAAACTATTCCACAAAATAGAAACAGAAGGAACACTACCCAATTCCTTCTACGAAGCCACAATTACGCTGATACCAAAGCCACACAAAGATCCAACAAAGAAAGAGAACTTCAGACCAATTTCCCTTATGAACATCGATGCAAAAATACTCAATAAAATTCTTGCCAACCGAATCCAAGAACACATCAAAACGATCATCCACCATGATCAAGTAGGCTTTATCCCGGGAATGCAGGGTTGGTTCAATATACGGAAATCCATCAATACAATCCACTACATAAACAAACTCAAAGAACAAAACCACATGGTCATTTCATTGGATGCTGAAAAAGCATTTGACAAAATTCAGCATCCCTTCATGCTTAAAGTCTTGGAGAGAACAGGAATTCAAGGCCCATACCTAAACATAGTAAAAGCAATATACAGCAAACCGGTAGCCAGCATCAAACTAAATGGAGAGAAACTTGAAGCAATCCCACTGAAATCAGGGACCAGACAAGGCTGCCCCCTTTCTCCTTATCTTTTCAATATTGTACTTGAGGTACTAGCTCGGGCAATTCGACAACATAAGGAGGTCAAAGGGATACAAATTGGAAAGGAAGAAGTCAAACTATCATTATTTGCAGATGACATGATCGTCTACTTAAGTGACCCAAAGAACTCCACTAGAGAGCTCCTACAGCTGATAAACAACTTCAGCAAAGTGGCAGGTTATAAAGTCAACTCAAGCAAATCAGTGGCCTTCCTATACTCAAAGGATAAGCAGGCTGAGAAAGAAATTAGGGAAATGACCCCCTTCACAATAGCCACAAACAGTATAAAGTATCTTGGGGTGACTCTTACCAAACATGTGAAAGATCTGTATGACAAGAACTTCAAGACTCTGAAGAAGGAAATGGAAGAAGACCTCAAAAAATGGGAAAACCTCCCATGCTCATGGATCGGCAGAATCAATATAGTTAAAATGGCCATTTTGCCTAAAGCACTATACAGATTCAATGCAATACCCATCAAAATCCCAACTCAATTCTTCACAGAGTTAGAAAGAGCAATTATCAAATTCATCTGGAACAACAAAAAACCCAGGATAGCTAAAACTATTCTCAGCAACAAAAGAAAATCTGGGGGAATCAGTATCCCTGACCTCAAGCAATACTACAGAGCAATAGTGTTAAAAACTGCATGGTATTGGTACAGTGACAGGCAGGAGGATCAATGGAATAGGATTGAAGATCCAGAAATGAACCCACACACCTATGGCCACTTGATCCTCGACAAAGAGGCTGAAAACATCCAATGGAAAAAAGATAGCCTTTTCAACAAATGGTGCTGGTTCAACTGGAGGTCAGCATGCAGAAGAATGCGAATTGATCCATCCTTGTCTCCTTGTACTAAGCTCAAATCCAAATGGATCAAGGACCTCCACATAAAGCCAGACACTCTGAAGCTAATAGAAAAAAAACTGGGGAAGACCATTGAGGACATCGGTACAGGGAGAAAGTTTCTGAACAGAACACCAATAGCGTATGCTCTAAGAGCAAGAATTGACAAATGGGACCTCATAAAATTACAAAGTTTCTGTAAGGCAAAGGACACCATCAAGAGGACAAATCGGCAACCAACAAATTGGGAAAAGATCTTCACCAATCCTACATCAGATAGAGGGCTAATATCCAATATATATAAAGAACTCAAGAAGTTAGACTCCAGAAAACCAAACAACCCTATTAAAAAATGGGGTACAGAGTTAAACAAAGAATTCTCACCTGAAGAACTTCGGATGGCGGAGAAGCATCTTAAAAAATGCTCAACTTCATTAGTCATTAGGGAAATGCAAATCAAAACAACCCTAAGATTTCATCTTACACCAGTCAGAATGGCTAAGATTAAAAATTCAGGAGACAGCAGGTGTTGGAGAGGGTGTGGAGAAAGAGGAACACTCCTCCACTGCTGGTGGGGTTGCAAATTGGTACAACCACTCTGGAAATCAGTCTGGCGGTTCCTCCGAAAACTGGGCACCTTACTTCCAGAAGATCCTGCTATACCACTCCTGGGCATATACCCAGAAGACTCCCCACCATGTAATAAGGATACATGTTCTACTATGTTCATAGCAGCCCTATTTGTAATTGCCAGATGCTGGAAAGAACCCAGGTATCCCTCAACAGAAGAGTGGATGCAAAAAATGTGGTATATCTACACAATGGAGTACTATTCAGCCATTAGAAACAATGAATTCATGAAATTCTTAGGCAAATGGATGGAGCTAGAGAATATCATACTAAGTGAGGTAACCCAGACTCAAAAGGTGAATCATGGTATGCACTCACTAATAAGTGGATATTAACCTAGAAAACTGGAATACCCAAAACATAATCCACACATCAAATGAGGTACAAGAAGAAAGGAGGAGTGGCCCCTGGTTCTGGAAAGACTCAGTGAAACAGTATTCAGCAAAACCAGAACGGGGAAGTGGGAAGGGGTGGGTGGGAGGACAGGGGAAGAGAAGGGGGTTTGCGGGACTTTCGGGGAGTGGGGGGGCTAGAAAAGGGGAAATCATTTGAAATGTAAATAAATTATATCGAATAATAAAAAAAAAAAAAAGATTCTATGCACAGAGAGTTCCCCACCTGCTTATAGGAGAAAGGGAGGGGGAGATGGAGGAAGGATCGTGGGGGTGGTGAACAGAAGCGGGGCACTGATGTAAAGTAAGTACTTAAAAAATAAAATTATATTTAAAAACGAAAAAAATTGTGTTGGAATTGGATTGAATTTAGAAATTACTTTGGGCAAGATGCTGTCTTTAGTTGGTTAATCCTACTAATCCACTAGGAGAGCAGATATTTCCATTTTCTGATACCTTCCTCAATGTGTTTCTTTATGTCTTTCACTTGTTTGGTTATTCATGCCAAGATATTTTATATTATTTGTGGCTATTGTAAGGGGAGTGATTTCCCTAATTTCTTTTTCATTTTTTTAAATTAGATATTTTCTTTATTTACATTTCAAATGTTATCCCCTTTCCTCATTTCTCTCCAAAAACCTCCTATCCCATCTCCCCTTCCCCTGCTCAGCAGCCCACTCACTCCCACTTCCCTGTCCTGGCATTCTCCTATACTTGGGCATCAAGCCTTCACAGGACCAAGGGCTTCTCCTCTCATTGATGTCCAACAAGGCCATCCTCTGTTACATATGCAGCTGGAGCCATCGGTCCCTTCATGTGTATTCTTTGTTTGGTGGTTTTGTCCCTGGGATCTCTGGAGGTACTACTTGGTTCATATTGTTCCTCCTTTAGGGCTACAAATCCCTTCAGCTCCTTGGGTCCTTTCTCTAGCTCCTCCACTGGGGACCCTGTGCTCAGTCCAGTGGATTGCTGAGAGTATCCACCTCTGTATTTGTCAGGCACTGGCAGAGCCTCTCAGGAGACAGCTATATCAGGCTCCTGTCAGCAAGCATTTGTTGGCATCCACAATAGTGTCTGGGTTTGGTAACTGTATATAGGATAGATCCTCAGGTGTGTCAGTCTCTGGATTGACTTTAATTCAGTCTCTGCTCCATACTTTCTTATCCTATGGATACTTTGGTCCTTCTTAGAAAAGGGATCAATGTTTCCCTAATTTCTTTATCAGCCTATTTATAGTTTGCATAAAGGACAGCTACAACTTTTGTTTGTTTGAGTTCATTTTTTATTCAGGAATTTTGCTGAGGGTGTTTATCAGCTATAGAAGTTCTCTGGAAGAATTTTGGTGATTGCATATGGATGATATCTTATCGTATGAGAATTGTGATACTTAGACTTCTTCCTTTCCAATTTGTATTCTTTCAATTTCTTTTCGTTGTTGTATTGCTCTAGCTAGAACTTTAAGTACTATATTGAAAAGATAAAGGGAGGACAGCTTTGCCTTGTCCCTGATTTTAGTAGAATTGCTGTAAGTTTCTCTCAATTTAAATTCCTGTTGCCTATTGCCTTTCTGTATATTGCTTTTATTGTATTTAGGTATATGCCTTGTATTCCTAATCGCTCCAAGCCTTTAAACATGAAGGTGTGTTGGATTTTGTCAAAGTTTGTTCAGCATCTAATGAGACAATCATGTGTTCTTGTATTTCAGTTTATTTATATAGAGAATTACATCGATGGATTATTGTATATTGTGTATACACATGTTGTCTCTTGGGTCTACAAAACATCTGTCCATGCCCTTCTAGCTTTAGGTTCTCTTTTGAGAAGTCAACTGTAGCTCTGATAGGTCTACCTTTATAGATTACTTGTCTTTTTTCCCTTGCAGCTTTTAATATTCTTTCTTTGCTCTGTACACGTTTTGTTTTGATTATTATGTAGCAAGAAAATTTTCTTTTCTGATACAATCTATTCGATGTTCTCTAAGTTTCTTGTATATTTATAGCCATCTGTTTCTCTAGGTTAGGGAAGTTTTCTCCTATGATTTTGTTAAGATATTTTCTGGACCTTTTATCTGGGAATCTTCTTTTATTCCTATTATTCTTAAGTTTGCTCTTTTCATAGTGTCTCAAATTTCCTAGATGTTTTGTGTTAGAAACTTTTAAGATTTGGCATTTTCTTTGACTGATGTATCAACTTCCTTTATAATATCTTTTATTCCTGAGATTCTTTCATATCTTGAAGTCTGTTGGTGATGCTTTGGTGTGTATTTCCTCTTCTCTTTCCTAGGTTTTCCATCTCCAGGTTGCCTTCACTTGCATTTTTCTGTAGTTTTCCTAAACAGTTTTCCTAATTATCTTTACTTATTTGGTTGTATTTTTTGTATTTCTTCATGTTTATTCATTTCCAGGTTTAAAGACTCTACCTTTATTGTTGTATTCTTGTATATTTTATAAGGGATTTATCAATTTTCTCTTTAAGTGCCTCTGTCTTCTCCATAAGATGAGATTTAAGATCATCAACTTGTTTTTTCAAGTGTGCTACCATATACAGGGTTTGCTGTAGTAGAAGGGCAATGTGGAATGATTTCCATAGTGCCATGGCTTTTGTTGGTTTTATTCTTCTGCTGGCCTTTAGTCAGCTGGTTGATTTTGGTATTGAATGGCATGGTAGTCCCTGGTGATAGCAGGGCTCAGGGACTGCAGGTAAAGCATTTTGTCCCTAATAGCAGCACTCTGGTTGCCTTGGGTAGTAGCACTCCTCTAGGAAAGTGAGTATAGCTAGTTGTTCTGGCTTTCCCAGGTGGCAGCAGGCCTCCAGAGATGCTCTGTAGTAAAGCTTGAAGTCGTGGATGGTGATTCACCCCCTGAAGTTCTTTTATTGGTAAGAATTGTTTTTCACTATTCTGGGTATCTTGCCTTTCCAGATGAATTTGAGAATTGCTCTTTCCATGTTTTTGAAGAATTGTGTTGGATTTTGATGGGAATTTCATTGAATCTATAGATTGCCTTTGGTAGAATGGCCATTTATACTATATTAATTCTGCCAATCCATGAGCATGGAAGATATCTCCATTTTCTGAGAACTTCTTCGATTTTTTTCTTTTTTAAAAGTTACATATATTCTTTATTTACATTTCAAATGTTGTCCCCTTTCCTGGATTCCCCCAAAAAGTCATCCCTGGTCCCCATGCTCACCAATCCACACACTCGGGCTTCCCTTTCCCAGCATTCCCTATATTGGGGGATCTAGCTTTCCAAGGACCAAGGGCCTCTCCTCTCTTTGATACCAACAAGGCTATCCACTGCTGCATATGCAGCTGGAGCCAAAGGTCCTTCCATATATACTGTTTTGTTGGTGATTTAGTTCCTGGTAGTTTTGGGTGTACTAGGTGGTTCATATTGTTGTTCCTCCTATGGGGCTACAAACCCCTTCAGCTCCTTGGGTACTTTCTCTAGCTCTTCCATTGGAGACTCTGTGCTCAGTTCAATGGTTGGCTGAAAGCATCCCCCTATGTATTTGTCATGCACTGGCAGAGCCTCTCAGGAGACAGCTATATCATGCTTTATCAGCAAGAAATTGTTGGCATCCATAATAGCATCTGGGCTTGGTGACTGTATATGGGATGGATCCCAAGTTGGGGCAGTTTTGGGATGGTCTTTCTCTCAGTCTCTAATCAACACTTTGTCTCTTTATCTCTCTGGTGGCTATTTGGTTAGCCCTTCTAAGGAGGACCAGAGTATCCATTCTTTAGTCTTCCTTCTTCTTGAGCTTCATTTATTCTATAAATTGCATCTTGGATATTCCAAGCTTCTGGGTTAATATGCACTTATCAGTGAGGGCATATCATGTGTGTTCTTTTGTGATTGGGTTACCTCACTTAGGATTATATTCTCTAGTTCCATTCATTTGCCTAAGGATTCCATGAATTCAGTGTTTATAATAGCTGAGTAGAATTCTATTGTGTAAATGTACCACATTTTTCTGTATCCATTCTTCTGTTGTGAGACATCTGGGTTTTTCCCAGTTCCTGTCTCACAAATAAAACTGCTATGAACATAGAGAACATGTTCCCTTGTGGCATGGTGGGGTGTCCTTTGAGTATATTTCTAGAGTGGTATTGCTGGGTCTTCAAGTAGATCCAATTTACTGAGGAACATTTAGATTAATTTCCAGAATGATTTATACCAGCTTACAATCCCACCAGCAGTGGAGGAGTGTTGAGTGTTCCTCTTTCTCCAAATCCTCACCAGCATCTGATGTCACATGAGTTTTTGAATTTAGCCATTCTGACTAGTGTGAGGTGGAATCTCAGGGTTGTTTTGATTTGCATTTCCCTGATAATTAAGGGTGTTAAACATTTAGGTACTTCTTATCCATTTTATATGCCTCAGTTGAAAATTCTTTGTTTAGCTTTGTACTCCATTTTTTAATAAGGTTATTTGGTTCTCTGCAGTCTAACTTCTTGGGTACTTCGTATATATTGGATATTAGCCCTCTATTGAATGTGGGGTTAGAAAAGATCTTTTCCCAAATTTTTGGTTGCTGTTTTGTCCTACTGATGATGTCCTTTGCCTTACAGAAGCTTTGTAATTTTATGAGGTCCCATTTGTCAATTCTTGATCTTAGACCATAAGCGAATGGTGTTCTGTTCAGGAAATTTCCCCTGTGCCCATGTACTTGAGGTTCTTTGCCCCTTTCTTTTCTATTAGTTTCAGTGTATCTGGTTTTATGTGGAGTTCCCTGATCCACTTGGACTTGAGCTTTATACAAGGAGATAAGAATGGATCAATCTGCATTCTTCTGCATGCTGACCTCCAGTTGAACCAGCACCATTTGTTGAAAAGGCTATCTTTTTTCCAGTGGATGATTTTAGCTCCTTTGTCAAAGATCAAGTGACCATAGCTGTGTGGATTCATTTCTGGTTCCACAGTTCTATTCACTTGATCTACCTGTGTGTCACTGTTCCAATATCATGCAGGTTTTATCACTATTGCTCTGTAGTACACCTTGAGGTCTGGGATACTGATTTTCCCAGAAGTTCTTTTATTGTTGAGAATAGTATTTAATATCCTGGGTTTTTTATTATTCCAAATGAATTTGAGATTTGCTCTCTCTAACTCTATGAAGAATTGAGTTGAAAGTTTGATGGGAATTGCATTGAATCTGTAGATTGCTTTTGGCAAGATGGCTGTTTTTACTGTATTAATCCTATCAATCCATGAGCATGGGAGATCTTTTCATACTCTGAGATCTTTGATTTCTTTCCTCAGAGACTTGAAGTTCTTGTCATACAGATCTTTCATTTGTTTAGTTAGTGTCACACCAAGGTATTTTATATGATTTGTGACTATCATGAAGGGAGTTGTTTTTCTAATTTCTTTCTCAGTTTTTTTATCCTTTAAGTATGGGAATGCCACTGATTTGTTTTGAGTTAATTTTGTATCCAGCCACTTTGCTGATGTTGTTTATCAGCTTTAGGAGTTCTCTGGTAGAATGTTTGGGGTCACTTAAGTATACTATCATATAATCTGCAAATAGTGATATTTGCAGATATGATTTCTTCATTTCTGACTATACTGAATAGATATGGGGAGAGTGAGCATCACTGTCTTGTCCCCAATTTCAGTGGGATTGCTTCAAGTATGTCCTCATTTAATTGGATATTGACTGCTAGTTTACAGTAAACTGCTTTTATTATATTTAGGCATGGGCCTTGAATTCCTGATCTCTCCAATACTTTTAATATGAAAAGGTCTTATATTTTGTCAAATGCTTTTTCTGCATCTAAGGAGAAGATCATGTGTTTTTTTTTTCATTTGAGTTTGTGTAGTGGTTAATAAAAAGGTACCATCTTGTCAGGCCTCTGCACAACATCCTGGCAGGTCTTGATCAAGTCAGCTCTCACTGCTGAGCCACTATTTCTCAGCTAGCTCTCACAGCATCCCAGCTGTGTTTCTTCTCTGTCATAGTCTCTGAAAATGGCAGGAGCCCCGTTCTCCTCTGTCCTACACCCAAACACCTGGTAAAGCATGACCCTTAAACTTAGTTAGCCAAATATATTTATGTATGTGAAAATCCCAATGACATAATGCGAATTACAATGATAAAGTTTTATTCCAATATTTCTAACCTCTCAGCACACCAGAAACACATCTGACACCATCTAGATCTGTGTGTCTCTTCCTCTGCTCCCTTGAGCATCTCCCAGGTTCCCTTTCTCTGCTCCTCCTCTTAGCTCCTCCTCCTCTCTCCCCTCCAATCACTGGCCTCTCACTGCCTCAATGTGAATGGATAGAAAATATCTTGCACAAAGTTTGTTTATATAGTGTATTATGTTAATGGATTTTCTTATATTGATCCAACCTTGAATACTTGGGATGAAGCCTACTTGATCATGATGAATGATGGTTTTTACGTGTTCTTGGATTCGGTTTGCAAGAATTTTACTTAGTATTTTTGCATCGATATTCATAAGTGAGGTTGGTCTAAGTTCTCTTTTTCAGTTGGATCCTTGTGTGGTTCAGGTATCACAGTAATTGTGGCTTCATAGAATGAGTTGCATAGTGTTCCTTCTCTTGCTATTTTATGGAATGGTTTGAGAATAATGGGTATCTGGTCTTCTTTGAAGATCTAGTAGAATTCTGCACTAAATCTATCTGGCCCCTACATTATTGCCATGCTCTGCCAATACTGATTAACTGAAAATATCTACTATGTTTCCCTCCACCTTACTTTTGATAAATTGTGAATTTTTAGCACCTGTTACTGATATATTTGGCAGATTATCTTATGAATGCCATCATGTTTTTAGTTTTTCTTGTGTTTTGGATGGTTATTGATAAGGAATTTCACTTTTTTAATAGCGATAAATCTGTTTCTACTTCACGTTTAATTTTTATCTTTTTCCATGTGAGTCCTTGACAAAATCTATTGGCTATCATCTTAAAGTCCTTCAGCAGTGTTGTCGCTTCTGTTACTGCGGTTGCTGTTCTTGTCCCCACTCTGTTTCCTTCTGTGTAGAATTCTAAATGAGTTTTATCCTATTTAATGATCCTCTTAAAAAGAAACCTATTTTAATTTATTATTATTGTTGCTATTATTACTATTATTGTTTTTATTATTATCATTATACTTCCTCTCATTGTGTGTCTGTATAAATTATGCCTCATCTGTACTTGCCATCAACTCTTCTCTGCTATTCCTTGTCATATCTAATAACACAATATGAGTATAGTTAAATATACTCATATTATGATATAATATGATTATAAGTAAATAATATGAGTATATTACTTGTTTGTGAAGAGTTGTTACCAATGTACTTACAGTCTATATTTATTTTCTAGCCTGTTAACAGTAAGTCAGAGAATTGTCTTTTATGTAGTCTATCTCTGCTTCTCTTTTTTGTTTATACAGTTACAACTAATGAAAATGTGCTATTTCCCTGCTTTCAGAAAAGCTCAACTTTAACATTTCTTTTTATTGATTGACTGATTGATTGATTTTATTGGATATTTTATTTATTTACATTTCAAATATTATCACTTTTCCTGGTTTATCCTCCAGAAACCTAGTATCCCATCTTCTATGAGGGGTGCAACCCCACCTACCCACCCATTCCCTCCTTCCTACACTGGCATTACCATACACTGAGACATCGAGCCTTCATAGGACAAAGAGACTCTCCTCTCATTGATGTCCAACACAGTCTTCCTCTGCTACATATCCAACTGGGGATATGGGTTGCTGTATGTGTACTCTTTGGTTGGAGGGTAAGGCCCGGGGACCTCTGGGGCTTGATATTGTAGTTCTTCCTATAGGGCTGAAAACCCTTCAGCTCCTTCAGACCTTTCTCTAAGTCCTCCAGTGGGGACCCCATGCTCAGTTCAATAGTTGGCTTTGAGCATCGACCTCTGTATTTGTCCGGCTCTGTCAGAGACTCTCAGGAAACAACTATATCAGGAACCTGTCAGTAAGCACTTCTTGGCATCCACAATAGTGCCTGGTTTTGATGTCTGTATACGGGATGGATTCCAGGTAGGGCAGTCTCGGATGGCCTTTCCTTCATTCTCTACACTTTGTCTCCGTATTTCCTTCCTTGAATATTTTGTTCCCCCTTCTAAGAAGGACTGAAGCATTCAACTTTGTTCTTTCTTCTTGAGCTTCATGTAGTCTGTAAATTGTTTCTTGTGTATTCCAAGATTTTGGGCTAATATACATTTATCATTACATGTGTGTACATAACATGTGTGTTATTTTGTGCCTGGGTTGCTATACTTGGGATGATACTTTCTAGTATCATTTGCCTGTGAATTTCATAAAGTCATTGTTTTTAGTAGCTATGTTGTTCTCCATTGTGTAATGTACTACATTTTCTGTATCCATTCCTTTGCTGAAGAACATCTGGGCTGTTTCCAGTTTCTGGCTAGTATAAATAAGGCTGCTGTGAACATAGTGGAACAAGTATCCTTGTTAAACGTAGGAACATCTTTGGGGTATATGCTCAGGAGTGGTATACCTGCATCCTCAGGTGTACTATGTCCAATTTTCAGAGGAGCAACCAAAATGATTTCCACAATAGTTATTCCAGCTTGCAATCCCACCAACAATGGAGATCCTCACCAGCATCTGCTGTCACCTGAGTTTTTGAGCATAGCCATTCTGATTGGTTTGAGTTGGAATCTCAGGGATGATTTGATTTGCATTTCCCTGAGGATTAAAGAGGACAGTGTTCTTTCCCTTACCAAAGCTTTGCAATTTTATGAAGTCCTATTTGCCTACTTTTTATCTTAGAGCATAAGACATTGGTGTTCTGTTCAGGAAATTTTCCCTTGTGCTCATGTGTTTGAGGCTCTTCCCCACTTTCTCTTCCATTAATTTCAGAGTATCTGGTTTTATTTGAAGGTCCCTGATCCACTTGGATTTGAGCTTTGTACAAGATAAAAATGGATTGATCTCCATTTGTCTATCTGCTGACCTCCAGTTGAGGCAGCACCATTTGTTGAAACTGCTGTCTTTTTACTACTGGGTAGATTTAGCTCCTTTGTCAAAGATCAAGTGACTATAGGTATGTGGATTCATTTCTTGGTCCTCATTTCTATTCCATTGATCCTCCTGTCTGTCTCTGTAACAATACCATATAGTTTTTATCACTATTGCTCTGTAGTACAGCTTGAGGGCCCAGACGGTGATTCTCCCTGAAGATCTTTTTTTATTGAGAATAGTTTTCAATAACCTATTTTTTTCTTCCAGATGAATTTGCAAATTGCTCTTTCTAACTCTATAAAGAATTGCTTTGGAATTTTTAAATGGGATTGCATTGAATCTGTAGACTGCCATTTTTACTATATTAATTCCTCCACTCCATGAGTGTGGGAGATCTTACCAGCTTCCGAGATCCTCTTTGATTCCTTTCTTCAGAGACTTGAAGTTCTTGTCATACAGATCTTTCACTGCTTGGTTAGAGTCTCACCAAGGTTTTTTTTTTTTTTTATATATATATATATATATATATATATATATATATTTAACTTGAGACTATTGGCAGGGTTTCATTTTCCTAATTTCTTTCTCAGCATGTTATCCTTTGAGTAGAGGATGGGTACTGATTTATTTGCATTTATTTCATATCCAGGCACTTTGCTGAAGTTGCTTATTAGGTTTAGGAGTTCTTTGGTAGAATTCTTGGGTTCACTTAAGTATACTATCATATCATCCACAAATGGTGATATTTTGACTTATTCCTTTCCAGTTTGTATCCTTTTGACCTCCTTTTGTTGTCTAATTGCTCTGGCTAGGGCTTCGAGTACTAAATTTAATAGGTAAGGAGAGAACCAGTCTTCAAACTACTCCACATAATAGAAGCAGAAGGAATACTTCCCAATTTGTTCTATGAAACCACTATTATGCTTATACCTAAAACACTAAAACAACCAACAAAAGAAGACAACTTTAGACCAATTACCCTTATGAATATCAGTGCAAAAATACTCAATCTAATTCTCACAAACTGAATGCAAGAAAACATCAAAATGATCGTCCATCATGATCAAGTAGGCTTCATCCCAGAGATAGAGGGATGGTTCAATATATGAAAATCCATCAATGTAATCCACTAATTAAAAAACTTAAAGAAAAGACACATGGTCATTTCATTAGATGGTGAAAAAACATTTGACAAAATTCAGCACTCTTTCATTGTAAAACTAAAGGAAAGATCAGGAATTCAAGGCCCATACCAAAACATAGTAAAAGAAATATACAGCAAACCAGTAGCTTATATCAAACTTTGATACTACTCTGGATAGAAGCTTGATGCAATCCCATTAAAATCAGGGATTTAACATATTAATAGGCATTATGATGGTGATTTATCTCCTAACTTATTTTCATTCACATTTGAATTATGGTTTTTCTGATTAGTGACTGTATAAGTCTTTTTTTCATTCAACTATTTAATTATTCTGCCCTTTATCCTCTTTTAAACATTTATTAGATCATGGAGAAATTCAATCAGTATGCCTTTTCTAATTATTTCCTTTTTTTTTGAGGTTTTCATTCTCATTTTACCTTTCGCTTTACTGCCTCCAAATCCACTCATATATGCCTCATTATTCTCTTTCAAATTCATGTTCTTTTTAGTAACGATAATTATACACAAACACATACATACTCACATACTTCTCTCCTCTATCCCCCAACTTGTCTCAGAACTACCCCTTTTAATACATGCATTATTTTATATAATTTTCCCTTTTAATCCATCAAAATCTATTTGTGGTGCCAAGATATTCTTGGACAT
Organism: Apodemus sylvaticus; assembly: GCF_947179515.1. Lineage (NCBI taxonomy): Eukaryota > Metazoa > Chordata > Mammalia > Rodentia > Muridae > Apodemus > Apodemus sylvaticus. The sequence goes on from NC_067472.1 coordinate 112,126,792, forward strand.
GTGGTCTTTTATTAGAGATTGGTTCATTTACCACTTAATTCACTTCTCAAGTGCATCATTGATAGAAGAGTGTTTTTGTCTTCCATCAGCTAACAGTTTTTAATAGTGCCACAGGTAGGATTAGAATTTATTCTCTAGTTCCCATCTTCATACTTGGATTTTGTGTGGCTTGTGCTTGGGCAGGTTTTGTGCATGCCTTTATAGGCATTATGATTTCATAGATGCAACCACTCAGAAGTTTGTGTCATTTTAGTTCTCCATCACCTTTGGCTCTTACATTCTTTATGACCCCTCTTCTGCCATGACCCCTGAGCCATGTAGTGTTAGGTTCAAATATGTGTGTGTGTTTGTGTGTGTATACATATATGCATATACATGTATATATATGCATATATATACATATATATTTGAATATAAGTGGAATATATGTATTCCACTTAAGGCTTAGAATTCTGAAATCTCTTATTCCCTTCACTTTGGCCAGTTGTGGGTTTCTGTACTAACCATCTATTAACCACCTGTAGAAATAGAACATTTACAGTAGAGTATTGGGAGATACATTGTTCTATGGATATAACCCTAAGTCATTAGGAGAATGTTTAATACCTATATCCATTTAGCATAGTAATAGAAATAGATTCATCCATAGGGTCTATGATCTAGGACACTATAGGTCTTTGACTCTAAAATGACACCATTTCTGCCATGACCCCTCTTCTGCCATGTAAAGTGGGGCTGTAAAAAAATCAGATAATACTTTGTTACTTCCAGGAAATCTGTATTATTATAGCAATAGATATTTTTTGCCAGGCCTGTCACTATTATAGTTCTCATTGTTCACAGTTGGGCATAACTGATGCTTATCTTAATGATATCCCTATGTTCTAAGACTCAAATACTGACTCAATATAACACTTAGTAGTATTATCCTTATCACATAGAGACTGAGAGACTTTTGTCTGAATGTGTGGCTGGCTTTACTCTAAGCTGAGTTCCCTGAAAACAGAAACTGCAGTTCTAAGACTCCATATGGTACATGACTGGATATTACAGAGCAAAGGCTACAATCTAAGGCGATTACACCTTCAGCTTAAAGACCTCATTAAAAGCTACAATCTAAGGTGATTGCACCTTTACTTTAAAGATCTCATAAGAATTTCCCCCTGAACACTAATTTTCTCTTATTTGTGTGTATTTGTGCATGTTTACATGTAAGTTTCTGCACATGGATGCAGGTGTCCAAGTTGGCCAGCAGAGCACATTGCTTCTCATAGAAGTAGAGTTACAGATAGCTGTATTCTGACTGATAGGAGTGTTTGGAACTGAAGCTTCTTCTGCTGGAAAATCGAAAGGCACTTTCAACCTTTGATGAATCTCTTCAACCCTAAAGCAATCTTTGGAAGATTAGGACTCCAACAGGAGATTCTGAATAACCAACTAAGAGTGATTCCACTAAGTGAAGGATAATTCATGCTTGGAATGTAATACCTTTATCAACCTGTTCACTGACCATGGGCAGCTCTCTCTCATTAATTCTTTCATTCCAAGTTGGCAGTGTTCATACAAATTCAAGATTTTCATGAATTCTGATAGGCCATCATAAAATTCTATCCATTAATAATAAGATTCCTTTATAGATCTTTCCTTGACCTGTTCATTTTTGTTTGTAGAAGTGCTGTAATGCCTGTAGATATCCCTTTGAATGGCTTTTCTCCTGATGAAATAAGAAATAATAGTTTTGATATACTCTTGAGCTAAAAAAAAATCAAAGCAAAAAAAAATAGCACACTTCTTTAATAATAAATTATTGACTTCGACATTTTTTGTACAATTTTAGTAAGCTTGTATTTTCTAGAACCCTCAATTTTTGTTATTTCTTTTCAACAGCATATATACCAATCTATATCTTTGTGTGTGTGTGTATTACTGAAAGCAGCAATTAAAAATCCAGGCCACTTTTTCAATATTTTCCATGGGAATCACTTTTTCTAACTATCAAAAGATATTAATGACATTCTATACCTTTCACATAATGAGTTTTTTGTTAAAGTCTCTTCCACTATATAATAAACATCACACATTCCTCTAGATTTTTCTCATTTTTCATTTTTTCCCTGAATGGTTCTATTTTCATCAATGATTTCTATTTGTGATGACTTTGTCTTACCTCATTCTATGTAACAGGAAGGACACAGACTAGTGGCCACTATATAGAAATTTGAAACTCAATTTATGAAAGAGAAATCTTGTTAGCAGCATGTAATCTATTGTCAAAATCCCACAACATCATAGCAACTATGCAATTTAAATATTCCTTTGCCTATTTCCAGAGGGAACTGCTGCCGTTTATTGAGATAACTGAATTAAAAACTGAGGATCTAGACAACTATGAAAATGACTAATCTTTGAAAACTCCAGATGTCACCATGGTGACTTAATCAAAGAGACTTCTCTAGTGGGTCACTGATAAAAAGCTGTAGGTTTAAGTCAGTCTCAGTGGGTCTCATAAATCCACAACTCACAACCCTTCCTTATTTCCCAAGTTGCCGAATAAGTAATTCAATTGTCAGATTCCACAGCAGTCTCTCCCACTACAAGATGAAAAATCTAATAACAAGTCCTACTTCTTGTTGATGTAATGAAGTCATAAAAATCAGAGAGGTATCCAATTTCAAGAAAAATGATAGAGAAGAATTGATTTTATTTTCAATACCATCAGTAAATTAATTTGTAAATGAGATTAGAGGGCTCTTTGAAAATCACAATAAAAGCTATAAAAGCTGCCTGGGAGAAATACAGCTTCCACACTAGGGGCCTTGTTATGAAACTTTAGTAAAACCAAAACATCAACAAAGAACTGGAGAAAATACTCTGGAAAAACCTTCATTGGCTAAAAATTGAAGGACAGAACTGAATCAAAAGATCAGTGATAAAATTTATATCTTTTATCTGCTAATATAAAGATTCTTATTTATCATAATTGTATTCTAAATTAGATTGATGTGCAAATGAATAAAGGCATTGGAATAAAGCATTACTATCACCATTTTTCTTCACCATATTCTATTGTATTTCATGTGTTTAAGGGATCTTTTTGTCTATCACTCTCCATCCTTAAATATTTCATTACTAAACTCAATAAAGACAGCAATACAAATAAATGCTCATGCTTGTGTGAGTTGAGAGCCTAAGTTAAACAGAGCTATGTTAGAGGACAAGTGAGTGGAAGGGCATTCACACCTGGAGGTAGCATGGGTGAAAATGGATATAAAATGGGTGATGAATGATGCTTTTATACAGTTGAGTGACTGAGCACAGGCATTGGAGTACAGATTATGAAAGTGATATTGATGTACCTCACTTCTCACCATCTAGCTTTACACAAATACAAAATGAATACAGCAAGATAGAGGCATGTGTTTTGAATTTTTTCATATATATATAGAAGTTCATGTTCATGTGTGCATATGCATATGAGGTGAGAGACTCTCAGGACTCAAAGGGTGCAACCTTAGATGAAATGCCTGAGAGTAGGTTGAGGGAACTTATAGAGCCCACATCCAGCAGGAAGACAGAGCTTCAAATGAGTGAGAGGGGGCCATCACACAGTCATAACTTTGACCCATAATTGAAAGAATTACAGGGATGGTAATGGAGAGGAGCCTGAGGAAAAGAAGGTTCAGTGATAGGCCAAAAGTGGGATCCAGAACAAGGGGAGGTCCCAAGTCCTGACAATATTACTGAGATTATGGAGCACTCACAAAAGGGACGTAGCATGACAGCACTCTGAAAGACCCAACAAGAAGCTGAAAGAGTCAGATGCAGATATTTGCACCCAACCAATGGACAGCCACAGCTGACCCCTGTTGTTGAATGGGAAGGCTCAATGAAGTTGAGGATAAGGGTGACCCTGCAGAAGGACCACCAGTTTCATCTAATCTGGACCACTGGGATATCTCAAACACTGGACCACAAAACAGTCAGCGTATACCAGCTAATAGGAGGCCCCTAGCACACATACAGCAGAGGTCTGTGTTCATTTAGAGATGATGTATCATGTTTTTTTATACATTACTTCATTCCATCGAATGAATTAGAATTTAGAATTGCACATTAGATATTTTCTTGAAAAATATGAATAAAGCTATCTTGATAAAGAAATATAAAATCACACATTGAGATATACTCAATAAGTGTCCAAAAATCACTTAACCACAAAATAAGAAATGAGAGAATGCTCAAAATGAAAAAAAGAAAGAAGCAAGGCAACTGACTCTGATGTGTGCTTTGGAACTGTGCTCTTTCTCGGAACAAATGTAATCTGGACTGCCGATAAAGTTTCAGTGCAAAGGTGATGTAGTGTATGTTGCATAATGTGATGAATATTGAATAAGAAGTTAACATTTAGGTCAATGCTAGCAATATTGTGAGTTTAAATTAAAAAAATCTGGTTATATATATATATATATATATATATATATATATATATATATATATATATGTGTGTGTGTAATGAAAAACTGAGGAGAAACCAATTGTATCTCTCAATTCAGGTAGTCATTTCAGCCACCTAGGGACACAGATGCTGTATCTGTCTAGTTTGGAAGGCAGAGTTTATAGATTTCTATCTTTTAAGATCATGAAAGTATGAAGTCATCACATAAAAGTAGATTGTGAGCTAGATGGGGTTCTTTGGGTATTTCTGGAAAAGACATGAGAAATAAATGATGTGAGTTTTGGATACATGGCTCAGTTTTTAAGACTACTATTGTCCTGGAAGAAAATGAGATTCTAGTTCTCAACAACCATATCTTACAGCTCACAATGAGCTGAAATCTGAGCTCCAGGAAATCTGATCTTTTTCTGGTTTTCATAGCTAGGCATAGCTGTATACCATATATATTCACTAACACACACAAAGACACATATACATACACATACACACTCACATACATACACTCATATCTTCAAAGAATAAGCAAAGACATTTTCATCAAGTGTGAAACGATTTATTCATTAACTAAACATTAAAGGATGAGGTAGGCAATGTAAAATAAATTTCCATTAAATTCTGTATCTCATACTATTGTCCCTCCAGTCAGAAGTCACCAAGGATTTCTGGGCTAGCATCAAAAGATCAAAGTGTGGTAATTATTTAAAAACAAAAAGCAGAGACATCTATTTCCTTATTCTTTCTGTGATCTAGAGAATGCCCAGAGTCTCCTGCCTTAGGGCCTCTCACCTTGTCCCAGAGAAGCATTATTGCACCTCTCTGGTCATATTTTTATCACATCTCCATCTAAATGCAAATCTGACTCCTTTACCTAGTTTCAAGTTACCCCTGTGCTTTCATTGCCTGTGTGCATGATCCAGGATCATCTGCTTATCATAAATAAGCAGATTTTCAGCCTTAATTCCATCTATAAACCTAATTCTACTTCTTCATGTAGCTTAAAATAATAACATTTCGTGGTTATTTGAGATTTATCTTCTTGGAGGTAGCATTATAATCCTGTATACCAGACATTTTCTTTGGGAAAACAATTTAATTATCAAGAAATAAAAAAATATGAACGAGGAGTAAAACATTCCTGCATATAAATGCTTTAATAGGGGAACTAAAAAGGAAGATATGACAGTTGTTCCTGAGGTGAGTAAGATGATGAAAGACTATAGATGAGCAGAAAAAGGCCAAGTGCAGCACTGGGACCCTTTTCACGATGGCCCTCTCAAGGAATCCTTTTAAAAGATCTCTCTTAAAACTACTCAGAAATCATCTCTCCAAACCTGTATATATAGGTTTTGGCAATGATTTATACATTTTAATATCTGAATATCAGAGCACAAAGGGAAGAGAGTCAATATTGTGTTGGCAAACAGCAGAGAATGAGTTTCATATATTTGAAACTGCCTTTTAGATAAAACATTCTTAAATAAGCTCTCCAAAACAGCATTTAGGCTTTATGCTTTAGTTAAAGGTAAACTCATATGAGGACACTTCCAACTCTAGGATGGTTACAATGTTCACATTATAGCTGTTAACCAGGGAGAATCCTATGGCCTTTATATGTATCAGCAGCAGGAGCTGGAAGACAAACCTGCGGTTAATACCCACCACAAGATATACAATACAATGTTCTTGGTAGCAGTTAACAAAACTCAAAAATTATATCTCATATTTCCAGTTTCATTTCCTATATTATAAATGTGAATGCCATTAATGCCTATTATTTATAGCAAGAAAGTTAAACTTAAATATATTGTGTTGTTGTCTTTGTTACTGTTGTTTATTTAGTCACATCAAAAAATTGAACCCTCATGCAAAGTCCCACAGAAATATCTAAGAGGCAGGCTCATCCAGGAGGTCAAATACGAAATCCAGTTATCTGGAGTAAAAATTAAAGGGACTCAGGTCAGCTTGGGCATGGCATGCTTGGCTCTGGCGGGGCTCATCTTTCTCCCTATCCCCTCTGCCTAGCTAAAAACCATCAGACTGCATTCCAAAAGCTAGTCACCAAGGTCTATCCCCTTATTTGGCCACTTCATCCTTCTGAGGCTGACTTACCAATGTCCAACTATCAAAGTATTAAAGTCCAGCAATGAGAAGACCTCTTTGCTCATCCAATTAGCATGTCCATTTAAAATGAAACACAGAGATTCACCCTTTTACCTTCATAAATTACCATTTGTCTATAGGATGTGTTTGTCTTCTCTATCCAGAGGCATGCTTTTACCCCTTCAGGGCAAATAAATCTCTTTTATGCTAAGAATTTAGTCTTAGCAAGTACTGAGTTGATAATTTTACCCTTACAGAAACCTTTAACTACAAAATAGTAGAAACATTTAGACATTGATTTTAACACATTTTTTGGTATAGAATAGAGTTTATTCAGGGCAGAAGATAGGAATTCAGAAGATGGGAGTTAATGAGGTAGTGGAGGGAGAGAGAGAGAGAGAGAGAGAGAGAGAGAGAGAGAGAGAGAGAGAAGTGGAGTGGAGGGGAGAGGATGGGAGGGAAGGGGAAGGGAGGGGAGGGGAGGGAAGGGAAGGGAAGGGAAGGGAGGGAAGGGAAGGGAAGGGAAGGGAAGGGAGGGAAGGGAAGGGAAGAGAAGGGAAGAGAAGGGAAGGAAAGAGAAGGGAAGGGAAGGAAAAAGAAGGGAAGAGAAGTGGAGGCTGGTCATGACCAGGTGGAGAGAGGTGGGAGGGGTGGAGAGCCCAAGAGGGGCAGAGAGGTGAGAGTGCCAAAAGGCAAGAGTGATGAGGAAGGATTTTAACAGATTATTGAAATATAAGTATGGTTGAGTTTAACTGTAAGCTACTCTTTGGGGCTAAAATCTCCCAGAAGATATCATAACATCAGTGAATTTACTTCTGTTAATCAGTTCTGTAGTAAGTGAAAGGTAAGTACTCACAAATCTAAAGAGAGTATAAAATGTAATAATATCTTATAACTTTACATCTGTCCCAGGAAGAGAGAAAACTCATTAGACATTAGAGATGTGTGAATTCACAGTTTTCTAAAAATGCATCAAAAGTTAACAACAGAAGAGAAAATGTTTGAAACCAGAAAAAATGTTATGTCGTTATTGAGATTTTGGGATGTTGTGAGCCCTGTTTCTAGTCATACATATTTTTAATCTCATACAGAAATTTTCTTTTGTCTTCCTTCAATATAATCATCTCATCCTTAAAACAATCATCTGATGCATCACTGACTTTCAACAAGAAATAAAACAAAACAGGTCCTTTGGTAAGAAAAATACACACATCAAAGAGACAAAGCAAATACAAGATTCAAAATCAAATATAACAATGAAATATGTTAAAATATCAGAGAAGGTAAAACAACTATAATTACTATGTCATGAGTTTTAAAAAATATACTAGCAATAATACAATCTAACATATCAATCTCAGGAATTTTAAATAAGAAAGAAAAGGATGTAAGACAAGTGATAAATGCACTCAAATAGAACATCTAAAGACTTTAAAGAGCTTAAAGATGATATTCTAGAAACACAGTGATGTCTCATTAGCAGTTGTGAAAAGGAAATCATTATTAATAATAATGGCAAGTTCTCAAATGACAAATAGAGAAAATAAGTAAATTAAAAGCCCTTTAAATGTATGCAACATATTCAAATCTACAGCAGGAGAAGCACTTGAAATGTTCTATGATCCTAGATACTTTTCCAAAGCAGTTATACACACCAAACTACAGACTCTGGACTCTTAAAAACAAGTTGTTCAAACTGAATTTCCTGTCACTGCAGTGCAGAGGACCAAAAGAGTTTTATTAGTATTTTTAAATATTATATATAAACAATGGCATATATCAGAGTAATATTTATATCTAAATGCAAAAATGTATATTTGTGGCTCATTTTACATATCTATTGAGAAGGTAATTGATGATATTTTAAAAATTACCCATTGTTCATTTAATTGTTTTATGGCTGTATGTTAGGAAGAAGTGGGGATATAAGCAGGTTCATATGTGGATATCTGATGGCATCTTTCAGGAGCTATAGCTCTCATTTTATGTGTCCTGAGGATTAAACACAGGTTGTCAGCCTTGGGGGCAAGTTGATGTACCCACTCAGCTAATCTTGCCATCCAAGAATTTAACAACATTTTAAAAATAATTTTGTCCATGGCAAATAATTCAGCAAAGCAGTAAACCAGAAGAAAAAATGATTCACTAATTAACCACTCAGGTGCATACCTTTGGCTGCTTTGAATCTCTGTTATTACTTACTGATTTGATTTTGTATGTTCTTGACACTCAAAACTATTTTACTATTACGTATGTATTACTACATATATAACATGTGGAATATTATAAGAATAATTTTACTTCATAGTAAAATATCATGTCATTCCTGTAGTGGAAACGTGATGGGATCAGGTAGTGTCCTCAGAGAAATTTGACTGTGAAGCAGAAATGATTTGGGGTGTCTTTGCTTGGAGTGACTACTAAGGCAAAGGAAAAGAGGATCACTTGAAACTGGTGATTCAGAATAGTCTAAGCAATACAGCAAAACTTTATTTCAGAAACAAAACCCAATCTAAGAAAAATAATAACAAAAACATTCCTTTATGCTGGTGCATCAAACCTTCACAGAACCAAGACCCCCACTGCTCCTCCGTCCACACCCACCCCTGCCATTGATGCCAGATAAAGCAATCCTCTGCTATATATGCAGCTGGAGGCATGGGTCCATCCATGTAGATTCTTCAGTTGGTGGTTTAGTCCCTGGGAGCTCTGGGGGATCTGATTGGTTGATAATGTTGTTCTTCCTATGGGTTGGCTCCTTCAGTCCTTCCCCTGCCTCCTGCATGGGGTCCTGATGCTCAGTCCAACGACTAACTGCAAGCATCTGCATCTGTATTGGCCAGGCTCTGTCAGAGCCTCTCAGCAGACAGCTATCAGGCTCCTGTCAGCTAGCACTTCTTGTTATCAGCAATAGATTCTGGGTTTGGTGGTTGAATTTGGGATTGATCTCCAGGTGGAGCAGTCTCTGTATGGCCTCTCCTTCAGTGTCTGCTCTCCTCTGTCTCTGTATTTCTTTTTGACGGGGAAAACTCTGCGTTCAAATTTTTAAATGGGTGTGTGGCCCCATCCCTCTCCCAGGGGCCAAGCCAAAACTTTATATATGGTCTCTACAGTTTCTCCCTCCCTTTTGTTGGATATTTCAGCTAATGTCATCTTCATTGGGTTTTGGGAGCCTCTTGTTTTCCTGTTATTTGGGATTTTCTGGTGGCTACCCACTATACCCCCATCTCTCATTGCTACCTCTGTTCAATTTCCTGGCCCTCTATAGTTCTCCCCTGACTCCTCCTATACCTGATCCTGTGCCCCATTTCCCCTCCCTGTGCCTTCTTCCTCCCAGGTCCTTTCTGCCCTTTGTCTCCTGTGATTTTATTATTCTCCCTTCTAAGTTGGATTGAAGTATGCACACTTTGGTCTTCCTTCTTATTCAGCTTCATAAGTTCTGTGAGTTGTATCGTGATCATAAAAATCCCATGGTAGTGAAAACTATTCTCAACAGTAAGAGAACATCTGGGGGAATCACGATCCCTAACCTCAAGACATTCTTAAGATCAATAGTGATTAAAAAAAAACCTGCATAGTATTGGTTATAGAGGCAGGCAGATAGATCAATGGAATAGAACTGAAGAACCAGAATTATACCCATATATACCCATACACCTATGGTCACCTGATTTTTGACAAAGAAGCCAAAATCATCCAGTGGGGAAAAGACAGCATATTTAGCAAGTGGTGCTGGCTCAAGTGAAGGTTGGCATGAAGAAGAATGCAAAGTGATCCATTCTTATCTGCCTCTACAAAGCTCAGGTACAAAAGGATAAAGGATCTCTACATAAAACCAGATATACTGAATCTAATAGAAGAAAAAGTTGGTTTTGTTTCATCTGTTTCTTTGGCATGACTTTTTGATCCTATTTATGTATGCATGCTACTTCAGTCCTTCAGTGTGCCTGTATATATTCCCATTATGTTATCTGTTGAAAAGTGCCCAAAGCCTGAGGGAGAGCCATGGAGGCACAACTGTATCTCTAGCCCTTGTGTTTTAAGAAATGTTAAAATGTTATCCACTGGGTAAAGGAATGGATCTCGTACTCTTCTGCCTTCTCCCGGGACTCATTTTTATATTGGTTTGTTTGGTCCCTCTTTAATATCATGGGCTTGGTTTTCACTTAATATATTTTGTCTTTAAAAAGTTATTATTCATAGAAATCTTGTGTTGATAACCTTTTGACTCAGGCTTTTATTGTTTGATGCTAGCTTGCTCTTAACAGAAAGCACTTCTATAATTGTTCTTTGTTGATGCAAAGGTGTGTCCAGAAAGGCATAGCATAAACATCATTCTATGTATTGGATGGTATGTGTGATCTGCATGTCCACATATATATCTGTGGAATATGTGTAGATCTGTGTACATGGATATAAGAAACAAAATGGAATACTATTCAACAATTAAAAACAATGAATTCCTGAAATTCTTAGGCAAATGGTTGGAACTGGAAAGTATCATCCTAAGTGAGGGAACCCAATCACAAAAGAACACAAATGGAATGAATCACTGATAAGTGAATATTAGCCCAGAAGCTCTGAATACCCAAGATACAATTCACATATCAAATCATTGCCAAGAAGAAGGAAGGAGAGGGCCCTGGTTCTGGAAAGGCTTGATGCAGCAATGTAGGGGATTACCAGGACAGAGAAGTGGGAGGGGGTTGATTGGGGAACAGGTGGAAGTAAGAGGGCTTGTAGGGGAGGAGGGAAGTGGGAAAGGGGAAATCATTTGAAATGTAAAGAAAGAATATAGAGAATAAAAAGAAAAGGAACAAAACTCAATCTCGAGTTCAATGGCCTTTCTTCTTACTTTTGAAACACTGGGTTTCCCTGAGAACTTTGTATTACAAATTAGTCTAGACTAGTCAACAAAACCCAGGTATTCTCTTCTCTCTTCTTGTTTAGTGCTTGAATTACAATGTACCATACCTAGGCCCTTTATGCAGGTGGTAGGATTGAACCTAGGTCCTCATGGCAGCAACTCAGGCACTTTATCAATTGAGTTGTATCCTTAACTTCCTTTAAATATGCTTTAGTCTTTTAATTTCCCTCCCCTCAGAAAATGAGTATAATAATTATCAAGGAATCATCTCCCAGCTCCTTGCCCTTCAGTGAGCAAGAGATACTGATACAAAACATTAAACTAATAAGATGTCTCTTGTGACCTGTGCCATGCTTATAGCATAATAACTCTTCTTAAAACAGTAAGCCTGCAAACTTTGCATCTCTCTGCAGAACCACACTTATGTGCATAACTGTTAGCATGTCCCAGCATGCTTAGTTTGTGTTCTGCATCTTCAGTTCCTTAAGAGTTATCTATTCCATTGCAATTAGTTTTATTTGTAGCAATATGTCCCAAACAGTGATGTTTCATCAGCAGTACAGAAATATGCTGGTGTCAGAGTTTCATTAGCACTGACCTTGGCAAGCTCATCAATGTATTTCTCCACTGCTTTGTGATCAGCAGGTCCTGTATCACCACCAATCTTTGAAAACTGAATGTCATGTCCTTTCTTAGGCATAAACAAGCCTTCTGAATTATTCACAGTTCTCTTCAATATGAAGTGTCTTGTGATAGATCTTCACTTGTTTCATGATCAGTAAACCATCAAATGCCATCACTGTCATGCTGAGCAATCTGATCTTTCAAAGTATAATCAAGATCTTCATATTTAAACTTATATGTTTTTTCACTAGTTTTTAGCAGCTTCTGGTAACTACCGTCAGCATAAAAAAATTCTGTGTTTAGCCCTTTGTTTCCTGAGTTGTGCAAGGATCTAATTCCTGCACCATATTCTGATATAACGTATTTCATTCATACACCTTGCCCAGTTCCCCAACAACTATCATTGTCATGCTGAGAACAACAAAGATACTTCCTAATTCTGTCCTTAGCATTTTATCACAATAAACCTCTTTTGAGACATAGCAATATCTTTATACTATAAAACAGAAAACAAACACATGTGCATGCACACACACACACACACACACACACACACACACAGAGAGAGAGAGAGAGAGAGAGAGAGAGAGAGAGAGAGAGAGAGAGAGAGAGAGAGATCAGACCAATACAAACAAACCCAGTCTTCAGTGAGTAATGGTTAACTGTCTTGGCCTCTGGTGTAGTATCACAAGAAACAAATTGGTACAGCCAGATTGCACATGCCATTTTGTAACTGATGTTTAGTTCTTTTGCAAGGGGAAATCTTCAGAATGACACATCTAGCTGATGGGATGGGCGGCTCTTCTTCCTCTGAAAGAGAGTAGTCAAATCATTCATCATGCACATTTATTTTGATTGAAGCATGCGGCTACACATAGACCATTACAGTGGCTAACACATCAGCACTCAAAAGGCTTGTGTTTGGGAACATTCCAGTTTCCAGATTTATAGATTAAAAATGCTGAGCACATTAGAACCAGACCGAAACAACCAAGCAACAGCATATATAAGCAGTTCACAGTCAAACTTATTTTTAGAATATATATATATATATATATATACATATATATATATATGTAAAATCATACTTGGTATTTTAATAGATACATTTTATATGTATTCCTTCATGGGTGCTACAGAAATAAGCCTTAGAGTACTGGTTCTTAACCTGTAGGGGATCATTCACAGAGGTCACATATCACATGTTTACATTACTATTCATAAGAGTAGCAAATTGTTGTTATGAGGAAGTAGTAAAAATAATTTTATGTCTGGAGGACACCACAGCATGAGGTATTACATTAAAGGGTTGTAGAATATGGAATATTGGAATCATTGTCTTAGAGAGTTACAAATTTTCTTCTTTAATATTTTCAATATTATTTCATGCATTTATTTTTCCATGTGGTAAAAGTGCTACAATGTTTGTAATTCCTTTAACATTGACCAGTCAGGCATCTATATATCAATTAAGACTATGAAAATAAAAGCAAAATATTTCAGTCTTTCAGAATATTACATCATCCTGAGTTATTTTGTTTATATGGTATAATTTTTCTTCCATATGAAGAACAGATTTTAGAAAACATTGCTTTATTCCAAGTTTGTTTGTTTGTTTTGTCTTTGTATATATGACATGCATGTATATGACACATGGGTATCAGGTACAATTTCATGTTTATAAATATGCCATGGAGACTGAGGTTGAGACGCATCTTGGAAAACTCTTCCTCTTTTTTCATTTAGGCAAGTTACTTCAACATAACTCATACTGGTGTTCTGGTTAGCTGATTTACTCTTCCTTCTGTTCCTTGGATTTTGCATTCCAAGCATGGTTTATAGATGTGTTGCTACATCCAACTGGAACCTAGAATCAGTCACTCCAGTGCAATGCTTCTTGGCAAGCACTTAGTAAGTAAGCACCACAGCTTTTTTCGTAATTCCAAGGATTTTGTTTATTAATAAACATTTGTTATCTGTTAATCATTTTGGATGTATAATTTTGTAATGTATAGTATCCTGCACAGGGATTAATTTTATTTTTGTGTTTGTGTATGAGTGCCCTTTTGTGTAGAATCCCACAGAGGGGGGAAAGGGGTACCAGATCATCAGGATCTAGAATTACAGATAATTATAATCCCCACAAACCAGGTGCTAAGGGCCTACCTCCTGTCATGTACAGAGCAGTAAGTGCTGGGTCATCTCAGGAGGCCCTGGATTTTCTTTCCCCACTCTATTCCATCAGGGTTGACTGGCTACAAACAAAGGGAAGAAATTTAAAAAAAGGAAAAACTTTTTAGAATTTAATGAAAATGAAGGCACAGCATACACAACACTCTGGGACACAGTGAAAGCAGTACTAAGAGGAAAACTCATAGTTCTGAGTGCCCCCTAAAAGAAACTGGAGAGAGCATACACTAGCAGCTTAAGAGCACATCTGAAAGCTCTAGAAAAAAGAAGCACATTCATCTACGTGGAATAGATGACAGGAAATAATCCATCTCAGGGCTGAAATCAACCAAGAAAAAAGTAAAGAGAACTATAGAAAGAATTAATAAAACCAGGAGCTGTTTCTCTGAGAAAATCAACAAGATAGATAAGACACTTAGCCAGACCAACCAGAAGGCACAAAGATAGTATCCAAATTAAGAAATAAGAAATTGAAAGGGAAATATAACAAGAGACAAAACAAATTCAAAAAGAGCCAGCCGGTCGGTGGTGGCGCACACCTTTAATCCCAGCACTTGGGAGGCAGAGGCAGGCGGATTTCTGAGTTCAAGGCCATGCTGGTCTACAGAGTGAGTTCCAGGACAGCCAAGGCTACACAGAGAAACCCTGTCTCAAAAAAAAAATTCAAAAAGTTATCAGTTCCTAGTACAAAAACCTATACTCACCCGAACTTGAAAATTTGGATGAAATGGAAAATTTTCTAGACAAATGCCAGCTACCAAAGTTAAAATAGGATCAGATAAACCATCTAAATAACCACATAACCCCTAAAGAAATAGAAGTAATCATTAAAAGTCTCTGAAACAAAAAAGGCCCAGGACCAGATGGTTTTAGTGCATAATTCTATCAGACCTTCAAAGACCTTATTCCAATACTCTTCAAACTATTCCACAAAAAAGAAACAGAAGGAAAACTACCTAATTCGTTCTATGAAGCCACAGTTACACTGACACCAAACCAGACAAAGACGCAGAAAAGAGAGAACTTCAGACCAATTTCCTTTATAAATATTAATGCAAAAATAATCAACAAAATTCTAGCAAACTGAATCCAAGAACACATTAAAACCATCATTCACTATGATCAAATAGACTGCATCCCAGGGATACAGGGGTGGTTCAATATATGGAAATACATGAACATAATCCACAATATAAACAAACTCAAAATGAACCACATGATCATCTCATTAGATTTTGAAAAATCAATTGGCAAAATTCAACAGTCCTTCATATTAAAAGTCTTGGAAAGAACAGAAATTCAAAACCCACATATAAACATAGTAAAAGCAATATAAAGCAAACCAGTAGCCAACATCACACTAAATGGAGAGAAATGTGAAGAAATCCCACTAAAATCAGGGACTAGAAAAGGCTGCCCACTATCTCCCTATCTATTTAATATAGTACTTGAAGTTCTTGAAGGACAATTAGGCCACAAATGTAGGTCAAAGGATACAAATTGGAAAGGAAGAAGACAAGATATCACTATTTCAGGATGACATGATACTATATTTAAATGACCCAAAAAAATTCCACCACCAGAGAATATTTTTTCAGATGATATACAACTTTAGCAAAGTGGCTGGATATAAAATTAGCTCAAATAAATAAGTAACCTTCCTCTAATCAAAGGACAAACAGGATGAGAAAGAAATTACAGAAACAACACCCTTTTCAACACTCACAAATAATATAAAATATATTGGTGTGACTCTAACCAAAAAAGTGAAAGAACTATATGACAAGAACTTCAAGTCTCTGAAGAAAGAAATTGAAGAAGATCTCAGAAGAAGGAAAGAAATCCCATGCTCATGGATTGGCTGGATTATCATAGTAAAAATGATCACCTCACCAAAGCAATCTATAGATTTAATGCAATCCCCTTCAAAATTCCAACTCACAGAGATGGAAAGAGCAATTCTCAAATTCATTTGGAAGTACAAAAAACAAAAATAAAGATTAAAAAAGCAAAGCAAAAAAAAAAAAAAAACAGGATAGTGAAAACTATTCTTTTTTTTTAATATTTTTTTTATTCGATATAATTTATTTACATTTCAAATGATTTCCCCTTTTCTAGCCCCCCCCCCATTCCCCGAAAGTCCCGTAAGCCCCCTTCTCTTCCCCTGTCCTCCCTCCCACCCCTTCCCAGTTCCCCGTTCTGGTTTTGCCAAATACTGTTTCACTGAGTCTTTCCAGAACCAGGGACCACTCCTAGTTTCTTCTTGTATCTCATTTGATGTGTGGATTATGTTTTGGGTATTCCAGTTTTCTAGGTTAATAACCACTTATTAGTGAGTGCATACCATGATTCACCTTTTGAGTCTGGGTTACCTCACTTAGTATGATGTTCTCTAGCTCCATCCATTTGCCTAAGAATTTCATGAATTCATTGTTTCTAATGGCTGAATAGTACTCCATTGTGTAGATATACCACATTTTTTGTGTCCACTCTTCTGTTGAGGGATACCTGGGTTCTTTCCAGCATCTGGCAATTATAAATAGGGCTGCTATGAACATAGTAGAGCATGTATCCTTATTACATGGTGGGGAATCCTCTGGGTATATGCCCAGGAGTGGTATAGCAGGATCTTCTGGAAGTGAGGTGCCCAGTTTTCGGAGGAACCGCCAGACTGCTTTCCAGAGTGGTTGTACCAATTTGCAGCCCCACCAGCAGTGGAGGAGTGTTCCTCTTCTGTAAGGCAAAGGACACCATCAAGAGGACAGATCGGCAACCAACAAATTGGGAAAAGATCTTCACCAATCCTACATCAGATAGAGGGCTAATATCCAATATATATAAAGAACTCAAGAAGTTAGACTCCAGAAAACCGAACAACCCTATTAAAAAATGGGGTACAGAGTTAAACAAAGAATTCTCACCTGAAGAACTTCGGATGGCGGAGAAGCATCTTAAAAAATGCTCAACTTCATTAGTCATTAGGGAAATGCAAATCAAAACAACCCTAAGATTTCATCTTACACCAGTCAGAATGGCTAAGATTAAAAATTCAGGAGACAGCAGGTGTTGGAGAGGGTGCGGAGAAAGTGAAAACTATTCTTAACAATAAGAAGGTATAGAGGAATCATGATCCCTGACTTCAAGCTCTACTACAGAACAATCGTGGTAAAAGCCACCTGATATTGGTACACAGAGAGGCAAGTAGATCAATAGAATAGACTTGAAGGCCCAGAAATTAACCCACACACCTATGGTTAATTGATCTTTCATAAAGAAGCTAAAAACCATCCAAAGGATCAAAGACAGCATGTTCAACAAATGCTACTGGCTTAAGCTGAGGTTGGCATGTAGAAGAACACAAATTGAACCATTTTTATTTGCTTATACAAAGCTCAATTCAAAGTGAATCAAGGACCTCCAGATAAAAAGAGATCCACTAAAACTAATAGAACAGAAAGTGAGGAAGTGGACTTCCCCATAAAGGAATTCTTAATTTATCTCCTTTTTATTGACCTTGAAGGATGATGCTACCAAAAGTGTCTTCTCTTTAGGAAAAGCAGATATAGCTATCCATAGATGTGCGTGTAGAGCAGGTGAGTGACAGAATTGTTGATAATTCCGCAAGTGTTGTATGGTTAGAATTAGGTTCAAACTCTGTTGGCTGACAAGAAGTTCTCTAGTAGAAATAAGCAGATATATTATAAAAAAATAAATGAGAAATCATCTCTAGACTAAACACAAAGTAAGTTATAAGTAACAAAACAATATTTATACAAACAGTATATGAAATATGATAATACATGGCAAGGAAATAATATCCAAAGTAAATAAAAAAAAATAAAACATCACAAGCGATTCAAATGTTAACACAATTTTAAGTTGGAAAAGTATATGTATTACTACCCAGAATTTGGTATATAGCTAGGGAAATGTGAAAGAACAGGTATCTCATTCCATGGAATGTTTTCTGTTGATTTATCTCAGTTAATGAGTATTAATGATTTATACAGAACATAGCTATTAGAGGACTACGCTCTATAATTATTAGAGTTCTAAAAACATACATATATAGGAATTTTTAAAACCAGAAAAATGTGTTTCTAGGATGAGGAAGTTAGCAAACCTTTGAATTAAAGATGAGCGTGAATGCAATATTGAAGGCAATGAATTCTGCTAAAGTTTTCTATTTTCAAAGGATCAGATGCCCAATTTAATTTCATATCTAGAGTATCTTGAAAAAGAGAAATTTAGCTCAGTTTCATGTGAATAGCTGCCTAAACATGCCATGGACAGTGACAAGATGAATAGTTGTGCTAATGTTTAAGGAAGGAAATCGCATGGAGTCCTACCCTAAAATAAAATACTAAAGGCAACCAGTGATGAGTAAGGGGGGGGGGGGAGAATCAGTTTTTTCCAGGGAGGAGCTGCAGAATTTTTAAATCATTTCACTGTGGTTAACCCTAAATCCACATCCATAAGAACAAACAAAATCTACTGAGCAGGTCATATTTATTGTTTATGAATCTAACTTTCTTATCTATCTATCTATCTATCTATCTATCTATCTATCTATCATCTGTCTGTCTGTCGATCTATCTATCTATAGATCATCTATCTGTCTATCTATCTATCTATATATTTCTCTATATCTATCTATCATCTATTTGTCTATCTATCTATAGATCTATCTATCTATCTATCTATCATCTGTCTATCTATCTATCTATCATCTATCTGTCTATCTATCTATATATCTCTCTATCTATCATCTATTTGTCTGTCTATCTATCTATCTATCTATAGATCTCTCTATCTATCTATCTATCATCTGTCTATCTATCTATCATCTATCTGTCTATCTATCTATCGATCATCTGTCTGTCTATCTATCTATCTATCTACCATCTATCTGTCTATCATCTATCTGTCTGTCTATCTATCTATCTATCTATCTATCTATCTATCTATCTATCTATCATCTATGTAACAAAACTACTCAAAGGAAACGAGACTAAACCATTCAGAGGGAACAAAGCAGGGCCTATGGTAGACGTTCAGGGAGGACACATGAGAAGTACTGAAAGGAGAAAGGGAAAGAAGGAAATGAAAGAAGATAATTATTTCTTAAATAAAATATGTTAGCAAAAAACAGCAAACAGTCTATGATCTTAGTCTATTGATAGGAAAGAAACAATGCTGACTGCAAAGAAAAGAGTTTGCTTTTCCCCATATGTTTTACTTTTATATTTTCTTTGTAACTAAAATAATCACTTCTGTGTACAGGGAACTTGGGTAAATTTGGATCAATTTAAAAAGTAATCCAAAGAGACATAATTAATGAATACTTGGTCTTCTCTTGATTCTATAAATATAGAAGAAAATCTAAGATAAAAGCACACCTATTTAATACAATCAGATCTTCAATCTTGAAAACTATAGATTCGTATAAATACCACATAAATATTAATAGAACACTGTGTCTAGAGTTTCTCTTGACTGTGTGAATAATATAGGTTGTTTGGTATGTTCGATGTTAGCTGCTTTCTTACTCTTCAGATTGAAAAGGACTTAGATATTATGACCATCCTAACTGTTGCATAAAATCGGTTTATAAGGCCTATGAAGTTCAAGAAATCAGACATTCCTGATAGCAAACTTGGCCAAAGTTATTTGTCTTGGAATATATAAATTCTAATTTTAATAGATGGTTCCCTTTTGCAAATCAGAAAGTCTGCACCCATTATATTACATAGTATAAATATTCTCTCATCCAATTGATAAGAAGAAACTGGTTCACTTGCTCTTTTAAATGTAAGAACATAGAGTACAGAGTTTTTATGATGTAGAGTAAAAGCTTCAGCATAATTGTATGTTCTAATCCCCTAAAAGTAAATCTCTCATCTCTCTCTCTCTCTCTCTCTCTCTCTCTCTCTCTCTCTCTCTCTCTCTCTTCTCTCTCCCTCTCTCTCTCTCCAATATATATATTTTTACTTACATATTTTTAATGGGATTTAATCATCTAATAAATGGCTTCTCAAGTGAAACAGTTGGGTAAAATGACCATGACTTACTGTAAGATATATGACTCTGGAAATTTAAAAAGAACTTTCTCTTAGATGAACAAATAGATAAAGGTCAAACAGTAGTAAGGAGAGAACAGTAACCATAGGCAGTTTAATCCCTTAAAATAGATGTAGAAATAATCAAGTAATTTCTTATTATTTCTTGGAATACAGAAAAGTGGTTATATGACTACAAGAGAGTAGTACTCATTCATAAACTAGATATTTATAATTAGTCTATGCAAGATTTAGACCTGCCATTCAAGCCAAATGGTCTTTTGGCAGGAATACACATTTAGACGAAAAATGAAATAAATTATCTTGAAAGTCATAAGAGCAAAATCAGTGTAACAAAAAGTATCTATGACCTGAAACTCATCTCTTATGAATCAGGAATTATATATAATAAGGGATTACTGATTAAAACATGGGACAGATAGATCATAAAGTTTGAAAATATCTCCCAATATCTTAGAAAAACTGCTTTGAGATTCTCTCTCTCTCTCTCTCTCTCTCTCTCTCTCTCTCTCTCTTGCAATGTGTGTGTGAATAACATTCATGGAAATCAACAAAAAAGAAGACATAATCCATTTGCTTGTGTCCCCAAACTGTTTAACACCCATGTAGATGCATGCCATGAATTATATAAGTGTAGCATCATTAATCTTATATAGTTTTAGTATAGAATCAAATATATGAAGTAGGTTTGAGAGTTTAAGAAAGTCTAACATTCTCTATTATGGCTTTTCTTGAATTATACTTGACAAAGTCTCTGTATTGCGCAAACTGACACAAATAATCTTCATAGAGGTTTAAATTAAATTTGTTTTCAAATGGCATATACCACATGAGATCAAGTTGACCTAGACAATATTTTATTTCTTCACATTTTTGTAGTTTATAAGTCAATATAGAAAATATATTCATTTAGATAACCATCATTGCTCTCAGAAAGGGGTATAACATAACCCTATGATCCCTTACAGTAATATATTCTTAATTTTTTAATTTTTCATTTACTCTTCTTTCACATATTACATCTGATAGTAGTTTCCCATTCTTCCTATTCTGCCATTCCATTCCCCCCCACCTTCCCTTTTCCACACTCCATACAGTCCTCCTGAGTTGTCTTCAGAAACGTCCTATGGATATCAACCAAGGATAGCATATTAAGTTGCTGTACGACTAGGCACCTCCCATCATATTAAGGCTGGATGGGGCAACCCAATGTTAGGAAAAAGATCCCAAAAGTAAGCAAAAGAGTCAGAGACAGCCACTGATCCTACAGTTAGGAGTCCTGTTTTAAGATCACACTATATAATTGTAATATACATGCCAAGGTACTAGGTCAGATCCATGTATGTACCCTTGTAGTCTGTTCAGTCTCCGTGAGACCCTATGAGCCATTTTAGTTTATTATGTGAGGTTTCTTGCCATGTCTGTGACCCCTCAGACCCTGACAATCTTTCCATGACATCTTCCACAGGAATCTTTCAAGTTCTACCTGATGTTTGGCTCTGGGTCTCTGCATCTGTTTCCACCACATGCCAGGGGAAAGTTTCTATGATGGCAATTTGGCTACACACTAATCTGTGAGTATGACAGATCACTGACCTCTTTTTTCCCCCCAGATGTGTTTGGTTCTGTTCTTGGCCTATCCAGCTCTGGGTCCTGGCCTTTCAGGCAATAGACATCTAGAGTGGACAGGGATGTGTGAGGGGTGGGAATGGAAACAGGAAGGATCATGAGGGGAGGGGTTTGATGGAAAGAATACTAAGAGAGACAGTCTGAACCGGGTATTCTCTGGGGCATGAACTAGAAATCTAGTACAATGGAAACTTCTCAGAATCTAAGAGATTGATCTTAGCTGAGATTCCTAGAAATGTGGGATATGATGTCTGACTTGGTCATCTTCTGTAACCAGGCAAGATTCCCAGTGAAGGAACTAGGACATGAACCCAGTAACAAAATTTGTTCTGCCTACAAGATGTTCTGGGGTAAAGTTGGTACAGAAATTTTGGCAGTGACCAACCAATGACTGATCCAACTTGACACCCATGCCAGGAGAGAGAGCCCATCCATGGCATTCTTGAAAAATTTGAGCTCTGAAATCTCTACTTCTATTGGTAAAGTCACTCTTATTAACACACATGCCAATATATCTTTGTAATTTACAAAGTAGTCATCAAATATCATCAAATTAATCTTCAGAAGTAATCCATGTATCCTCTTTGAAAAATCATGAGTGACTAGTGGTTAATGGACAATGGAGCTGTCTGCTTTTGTAGGACAAGAGGCTGAAAATATTTGTCATGAATCTTAAACATAAATGACATTCTTTGTATCTTGCTTATGTTTTTACCTATTTCCTTTCCCACTCATCACTAATGAAAACTGAGACTTGGAAAATGACACCAGCTTTTTCACTGACACTGAGGTGCATCAAGGAGACTACAGTTAAACAATCAAACTCTGTTCCACATGTTTGGCTCTATTAAATCATCCTGGGAGGAAATAGCTAGGAAAACGTCACCCAGTCTTAGCCATTTATCCCATTCTTTAATTCATGATCATACAAGTAAATAGTTTTTATGAGAAAAAAGAGTACATTTAACCCAATCTTGTCTATGATGGCCTAGCTTAAGGTACTTGCTGGGTCTGAAGTTGATAATTTATCATTCTACATTGAGTCACCTAGTTACCACTTGTTTCTAAGAATAGCTGATTCATAAATCACCAAAATGAGAAAGCATTTCAGTCTTCCTACTCTTCCATGCCCTATAAGGCCTCCCACAGGCATTACATGTGAGTTCTAGAGTCTTTTTTCTCTGAAGTTCATTATGGAAAATAAACAAGGCCAATGAGAGGCCTTAACACATGATGAAAGTGATATAGTCTTGAAAGGTTTGACCTCTTGAAATTTCTATTTTTGCACATGCAGCTAACACTGACAATTTCAGTTATTTCCACAAGTTCCACATGGTGAAATAAAAAAAAACCTGACTTCTAAGGCATCCCTCTGACCCAAAGTCCACAGGGA
The DNA here is from genome assembly GCF_947179515.1 of Apodemus sylvaticus. Lineage (NCBI taxonomy): Eukaryota > Metazoa > Chordata > Mammalia > Rodentia > Muridae > Apodemus > Apodemus sylvaticus. The sequence goes on from NC_067472.1 coordinate 112,150,131, forward strand.
TGCCTGTACATGCACAATAAATGAAAATACAATGAAAAGCTTTACAAAATAACAAAAGGTGAAGCAGGAAAGTGCCAGAGAGAAACAGCTGCTGTGTATTTTAACCACAATAAATATTTCTTTTGTATCAGTGCTATAAAAGGTCATGTCAGGCATCACTGCATTTGGATGTAAATGCCAACTTTCAGAGTTTGTAAGTTTGGAATATGAACCTGGAGGGCTCCTCCAAAGTGTATTCATCATCTTAATATAAATCTCATTCTAGATCTCCTTTCCATCCCCATTCTATCCATGATTGTCCCATATTACTGTTCTGCAGTTTGCTGGGTGTGGGAGTGCCTGTGCAAGAGGATATTCCTAAAGATCCATGATAAGGAGAAATGTCCTATTCTAGATTCTATACTTGTCATACTTAATCTTCCAGAAAATCCTTAAATAATAAATTATGACTAGGAAGGTTCTTTATGAATTGTTTCTATCGGAAGGTTAAATTATAGTCCAGGAGGTACATCAGAGGAGCCCAGATGAATGTCCAATAGTCTCAAGATTAATCTCATTTTAAAAGCGACATGCTTAAGAAGGGGCTAGTAGTTCCCACTAGAGATTCTATTATATATAACAGTGATGAGCCATACTGTCATACAAAATGGAAATGAGAAATAATGATGAAGGATCAAGGATACATTTTATTTTACAAAAATCTACAGACACTTTGTTATTTGGAATAAATCAAGAAGAAAAAAACAAGTTTCCTTTACCAAAACAATATATTTTTTTTTCATTTTATTTCATCAATAGTATTTTAACAAACTTTTTTGGTCAGTAAATGGGAACAGTAAAGGTAGAAACATTTCCAGCTTCTGTAAGTTCTTAAATTGTTTGGATACCTGGTCTACATTTGGTTCATTTTTTTCCATCTTTTAGGAGAAATTGTCTTAATAATGGTTTGTGTGAAGGTTAAAAAAATTCTTTCATTTCAGAACTAGTGATGTCCCTGGTTGGAATCAGCTTTTCTGGTAATCCCATGTCTCATTTCCTATTGTGAAAATGGGGAAATAAACCAAATAGTAAATAAACCAAATAGTATATTGATGTGTGTACTTTACAAAGAAGTACACACATCAATATACTATTTCTGCTCTCCAGTACCATCCACAGGGAAATACACATGTAATCCCTAATGATGTAGATGTTAATGGTGCCAAATATTATTCAGAAGAATTAAAATGCAGTTGTGTAATTTTCAACTTCAATTTGCAATTGAATTGCAGCCACTAATACCTTGACAATTATCAACCTCAAGTCATGTAAACAAAGGGCAGTACTCTTTCTATAAATGAGGAACAAATTGCATAGCAAGATTTGCAAAGAATAGATCTTGGAACCAAATCTTGGTATCTTTTGCCTACCTATCAATCTGCCCTAGCATTTCATATATGATTCTGCATCACCCATAACTGCTTTTTCAGTACAGATTTCTAGGATACATACATGCTTATTTGCTAGGATTTTCTAGCTTAATTATGCAGTATTTTGATGAGGAAAGTCAATAGGGAAGTTGTTTGGAGGATTATTAACAGCATGTCCAGATTTGAACATACCCAACCTTCAATGCACTCATACCAATCTTGTGTAAGAAAATAAAAGATCAATATATGGAATTGCTTGCTCAACCCTGGAATTACTTTTCATATTTGAAGATCATAGGAGAAGTGGCCTCAGGTATATTACACTAGAGGAAGAATGGCGCTTCCTAGGATGGACCTATAGTTTGTAGGTAAAGAAGCACCACAGCCCAGCTTCTTCAGCTTCTAACACCCATGAATTTTTTCCCCCTTTGGACACCGTTGCTCACAAACTTTATTTTCTCTACTTC